>NC_090394.1:57557636-57859781 GCF_036365525.1 Heterodontus francisci
TCTGAGGAGTCGTGAATGGTGCTGAACATTGTGCAATCATCAGCGAACATCCCCACTTCTGACCTTATGATTGAAGTAAGGTCACTGATGAAACAGCTGAAGATAGTTGGGCCTAGGACACTACCCTGAGGAACTCCTGCAGTGATGTCCTGGAGCTGAGATGATTGACCTCCAACAATCACAACCTTTGCGCTAGATATGACTCCAACCAGCGGAGAGTTTTCCCCCTGATTCCCATTGACTTCAGTTTTGCGAGGGCTCCTTGATGCCATACTCAGTCAAATGCTGCCTTGACGTCAAGGGCAGTCACTCTCACCCGACCTCTTGAGTTCAGCTCTTTTGTCCATGTTTGAACCAATGTTGTCATGAGATCTGGAGCTGAGTGGCCCTGGCGGAACCCAAATCAGCATCACTGAGCAGGTTATTCCTAAGCAAGTGCCGCTTGATAGCACTGTCGATGACACCTTCCATCACTTTACTGATGATTGAGAGTAGACTGATGGGGTGCTAATTGGCCGGATTGGACTTGTCCTGCCTTTTGTATACAAGGCATACCTAGGTAATTTTCTACATTGCCAGGTAGATGCCAGTGTTGTAGCTGCACTGGAACAGCTTGGCTAGGGACACGGAGTGAATCCAATTGGCTGAAGTCTGGCATCTGTGACGCTGGGGACTTCAGGAGGAGGCCAAGATGGATCATCAACTCGGCACTTCTGGCTGAAGATTGTTGCAAATGCTTCAGCCTTATCTTTCACACTGATGTGCTCGGCTCCCCCATCATTGAGGATGGGGATATTTGTGGAGCCACCTCCTCCAGTTAGTTGTTTAATTGTCCACCACCATTCACAGCTGGTTGTGGCAGGACTACAGAGCTTAGATCTGATACGTTGGTTATGGGTTCACTCAGCTCTGTCTATCACATGCTGCTTATGCAGTTTGGCACACAGTAGTCCTGTGTTGTAGCTTCACCAGGTTGACACCTCATTTTGAGGTATGCCTGGTACTGCTCCTGGCATGCCCTCCTGCACTCTTCATTGAACCAGGGTTGGTCTCCTGGCTTGATGGTAATGGTAGAGTGGGGAATATGCCGGGCCATGAGATTACAGATTGTGGTTGAGTACAATTCTGCTGCTGCTGATGGCCCATAGTGCCTCATGGATGCCCAGTTTTGCATTGAACAAAGAACAAAGAACAGTACAGCACAGGAACAGGCCATTCGGCCCTCCAAGCCTGCATTGAGGGCAGTCTCAGTGACAGCATTCTCCCTGGAGTACAGTTCTAGGTAGTGCTCAACCCAGCGGTCCATCTGTTTGCGTTGGTCAGTGATTATGTCCCCCGATTTAGATTTGAGGGGGGCGATCTTCTTGATGGTTGGCCCAAGAGCTCTCTTCATGCCATCATACATTCCTCTGATGTTTCCGGTGTCTGAGGCCAGCTGAATATGACTGCATAGGTGTTGCCAGTAGTCGTTTGCGCAACGCCTAGCTGTTCTTTGTGCAGTACTTCTGGCTGCTTTAAGTGCTGCGGATGTTAAATCGCTGGGGGCTTTCTTGTAGTTCAACAGTGCAATGCGCTTAGTGGCTATGACAGGTTCCAGCTCTTCATTATGAGATTGAAACCAGTCTGCATTTCTCTTCGCACTTTTGCCGTAGGTGAGTACTGTGTCCTCAGTACCTTGCTCTACGGCAGCGAGGCCTGAACAACGTATGCCAGCCAAGAGCGACGTCTCAATTCATTCCATCTTCGCTGCCTTCGGAGAATACTTGGCATCAGGTGGCAGGACTATATCTCCAACACAGAAGTCCTTGAAGCGGCCAACACCCCCAGCTTATACACACTACTGAGTCAGCAGCGCTTGAGATGGCTTGGCCATGTGAGCCGCATGGAAGATGGCAGGATCCCCAAAGACACATTGTACAGCGAGCTCGCCACTGGTATCAGACCCACCGGCCGTCCATGTCTCCGCTATAAAGACGTCTGCAAACGCGACATGAAATCGTGTGACATTGATCACAAGTCGTGGGAGTCAGTTGCCAGCATTCGCCAGAGCTGGCGGGCAGCCATAAAGACAGGGCTAAATTGTGGCGAGTCGAAGAGACTTAGTAGTTGGCAGGAAAAAAGACAGAGGCGCAAGGGGAGAGCCAACTGTGCAACAGCCCCGACAAACAAATTTCTCTGCAGCACCTGTGGAAGAGCCTGTCACTCCAGAATTGGCCTTTATATCCACTCCAGGCGCTGCTTCACAAACCACTGACCACCTCCAGGCGCGTATCCATTGTCTCTCGAGATAAGGAGGCCCAAAAGAAAAAAGGAAAATATGTACACATATTCACTAGGATTATATTAATCTACTTCCTCAAATAACAGTTACAGAAGCAAAAGCTCAGCAAAACTGCTCCCACACATTCTTTTTTATTCATTTTGTAGCGATTTGATACAACTGAGTGGTTTGCTAGGCCATTTCAGAGGGCATGTAAGAGTCAACCACATTGCTGTGGATCTGCAGTCACACGTAAGCCAGAGATTTCCTTCCCTAAAGGGCATTAGTGAACCAGAGGGTTTTTACAGCAATCGACAATGGTTTCATGGCCATCATTAGACTAGCTTTTTAATTCCAGATATATTAATTGAATTCAAATTCCATCATCTTCTGTGGTGGGATTTAAACCCACATCCCCAGAGCAATACCCTGGGTCTCTGGATTGTAGTCCAGTGACAATGCCACTCCGCCACTGCCTCACTGTAATGCTAATGCCAGAGGTTGTTGTCTGATTTACTCCATAATAGCACTGTTAGCCTCACCATTATTCTTAATGCACAATCTTTTCCAATTTTTTTTTGCATTGAGGGTAAAATTGATATTTTGAAAATAGTCTATTTAAACATAACAAAAGGGAAGAAATGAATAACTGAGGATGGGAAAATACTTGGAAAATCAGACAATTCTTTACAATGGTTTCTCTTAACAAATGTCTCTCTGTAGTCAGCAGTTTGTTGATGGAGTTTTTTGATGTTCCATGTCTCATTCCCACAAAGCAAAATAAATGGGGTTAATGTTTCATAGCGATATACCTTGGGACTTTAATGAATCCATAATTTATGTAGAAAATTGCTCAGGTATGTTCTGTCCACAAAAAGCAAGACAAATCCAATCTGACCAATTACCATCCCATCAGTCTACTTCAGTGTTTGATTCTATTTGCAACTCCTTAGATGCTGAAGTAGACCATGCCCGCATGCAGCAAGACCTGAACAACGTTCAAGCTTGGATTGATAAGTGACAAGTAACATTTCTTCTACGCAAGTGCCAGGCAATGGCCATCTCCAACAGGAGAGTATCTAACCAACTCCTATTGACATTCAGTGATATTACCACTGTCAAATCCCCCATCATCAACATCCTGGGGGGGTCACCATTGACCAAAAACTTAGCTGGACTATTAGTCCAATGGTAGCAAGAGCAGGGGAGGCTGGGAATTCCGTGGCGAGTAACTCACCTCCTGACTCCCCAAAGCCTGTCCACTGTCGACAAGGCACAAGTCATGAGTGTGATGGAATACTCTCCACTTGCCTGGATGAGTGCAACTCCAACAACACACATGAAGCTCGATACTATCCAGGACAAAGCAGCTTGCTTGATTGGCACACTGTCCACAAACATTCACTCCCTCCACCACTGACGCACAGTGGCAGTAGTGTGTACCATATACCAAATGCACTGTAGCAACTCACCACACCACCTTCAACAGCACCTTCCAAACTTGCGATTTCTTCCATCTCAAAGGACAAGGGAATCAGGCGGGTGGGAACACCACAATCTGCAAGTTCCCCTCCAAGCCACACACCATCCTAAATTGGAAACATATTGCCGTTCCTTGATCATCACTGGGTCAGAATCCTGTGGGTGTACTTTCAGCCCATGAACTGCAGCAGTTCAAGAAGGCAGCTCACCACCACCTTCTCAAGGGCAATTAGGAATGGACAATAAATGTTGGCCCTGCCAACAACACCCACATCCCATGAATGAAAAAAAACTTATTTAAGCTAGGCTGATCAATAGCAACTCATCCAATTCTTGTAAGCTCCTATTAGCATGCTTTTCCCATTAGAAACCTACATAAACTCATTGATTCAACGTCGCAGAGTTTATTGCTGTTTTATGTTTAAGTTGTTGCCTTTCCAGCTAACACTGCTTTTGTTAGTTGGTATTTATGCAGTATCTCACACTTATTAATCTACTGTCATTCTACCTCGACATTTGGATTTGTATGTACAGAATAAATGTCTTGTTTTCTTTACATTGATTTTGAGGTGCACCTGTGGTGCAAGGCTTGTCACAACATAGATGCTATTGCTACGTCATTGTCATTATGAACCCTGTCATGGGGAGCTCCAGACTGCATGCAGAATTATTGATAACATTAATGCATGGCACAGCAAAGGTAATACGAGCTGGTGGACAAGCGGTAATTCACAGAGATCTAGTTAGCAATTTGGCGTTAAAAGAACTAAAATATTTGAATACTTCAGCTCTATTTCACTGCAAAATTGTATATGTTTAACATATTGGGTTTTGACCATTTGTGTTAGTACAGGTTGCATCCTACAGATTATTTTAGGTCTTCTATGACAACAAGCAAACACAGATATTTAGAGACATTTTTTCTAATGCAGATTTAAAGGGAATTTTATGGTTCAAAATCATTTTGCCTTCAAGTGCAGCCCCGGCCAATGTTTGTATTTTCAACATTGTAATGGTGGAGGTAGCTTAACTCTAGTTTCAACAGCGCTCCAGCTGATAATCTCATTTCTGTCCTACAGTGCAAGTTGAAGCACTTGGAGTTGAAATTGATGAACTGAGAGGAGTTTTATGCCCTCAGGTCTCATGTCTTCTGATTTAACATTAACATGACAGGTGTATGACTAAACCTAGAAAATGTAATAACAGAAACCAACCCTACAGATGTGAAGGTGTGAAGAGGTGTGCTGATTACCTATTCGGAATATCAACGGAATAATCAATCATCCCACATTTCATACAATTCATGCTACTACAGTCATGAAACACTAGAAAACAACCTGCTGAGTATTTCCAGCATTTTCTGCTTTTATTTCAGGTTTCCAGCATCCGCAGTATTTTGCTTTTATTTTAGTGTTTAATTCACTGCCGCTCCTCTTCCAGGAATGCCTACCTTGAAGAAGTTCTGCTCTTCTCTCTAACAGGATTTCTGGTTGTCTCTTTTACCTTGTTCACCTTCACTGTTTTCTATTTCCCTGCTGGTGTTCGATAAAGTGTCTACCAAAACTCATTTTCACAGCCACATCTCCTATCTCAGTGACTGTCTCCGGCTCTCACCTAGTCCACGTAGATTCCAACTGAAGTTCCATCCTTCATGTTTTGAATCCCCCCAGGATTACAGGTATCTCTGAGAAACACAATGTTCCTCGGACTACTGCTGCCTGACCTGCTGAGTATTTCAGCACTTCCTGTTTTTATTTCAGATTTCCTGCCTCTGCAGTGTTTTGCTTTTATACTAGAAAACAACCGCTTGACTTGTATACTTCAGTTTCATGTATATTTAATATATATTTTAAAAATGCAAGAAAGAAAAATAAAGGCTTGTCCCTTTGTTGTTATCATCTGACCCTTCTGCATGAGTTTAAGGCAGTGTTTACAATGGCAACTGTAGCATTGGTACAAAGTGGTTACGCTTCACATAAGCACTAAAAGGTTGTAAGCCTCGATTTATCTGCATGCTGTTCATGTTGTCTCATGTCATTACCTCCTTTTGAAGGCATTGTCTTGAAAATTCATTGGGAATCTTCCTTGTTTCTTCCTATGTGTTCTATCCAAGATTGTGGTGAGAGAAAATGGCATCATGGACTCTGGCACTTGATTGCATTCTTGCATCAAGAACTGCCCTGCTCTCAGTACCAGCACAGATGCTACCATCCAGGGTACTGTAGGGAATGAGTTTGAGGAACGTTACACTGGGAGATCCATAACTCATGAGGGAGAAGAAGCAAGTGACGGTGGCAGGAGAGAAGAGAAAAAATCAGCTGGGCTGCAAGCCCAGTGCATGTAGAGGCAAGGGATTGGTATGCTACTGGGCCTGGCTTCAGTTGGCAGCTAATGCAGGAGCAGAAGGCATGTTCTACATCCTCTGAGCCAGTCATAAGCAGCGTGTCACAGCTCTTTGAGAATCTGCAGTGGTGCTGTGAGGACATCACAGCAACCATATGTGAGGGGTTTATGAAAGTGCAATGTATCACTCTGCGAGCTAATTTTGGGGCCTCTGAGAGGAAGCTACTTCATTGGCCCCTTCTCCTGCTATGCCTCTTCACACTTGACATCTCAATAATCTGCATGAAGGACATACATAGGATGACTCCAAAGTAGGTTAATTCCACAATCACAGCTTCATGCAAAGAATAACCCAGTGTACTCAACAACAGAAAAATCAATGATAATAGCCTCCTAATGCAATGTCTCAGTGATGCCAATGATAGCAGTGGTGAAGGAAAATTGTTCCCTCACTGTTATGAAGCTGCCCTGCTGCTTGGCATGATGTCACTCGTTGTATGTTCGGAGCAGATTGTGGTGGGTGGGTGGGTGGGGAGGGGGGTGTAGGGCGATGCAGTGGCAGGTGGGCCAATATCACATGGGAAATCCAGAAGTAAGTTCAGTGCAGCTAGCTGTCAGTGGCTTTTTAACTCAGCCAGCTCAGTATCATTTTACTTCTGGGTTAGGCATCCAATGCACAACAGTGGGCGTGATGAGGACCTGTAAGACACAATGGAATGAAAGATGGAATTTGGAGATGTTTGGAGTTGGAAGAGGAAGTTTCAGAATGGATTCAGGATGGGCAAAGGCTGTGCTGTGTTTCAATGATACCTCCCTGAATGTGCTGCTGGAGCTGTGAGGAGCCAAAGATACTTTTCCCCAGCAATGGGAGGAAGAAACTAACTGTTGACACACAGGAGGCATCGCTGGAGGTGGCCCGGGAGGAAGCAGTAGGAGCAATGTGCAATGCTCCTGGATTCAGTATAGGAAGCATTTTAATGACCCAATCAGGTCTGGAGAGGTGGATACAGTTGCACATTTACCTACATCCTGCTGTGCACATCACCCTAACTCCTCACTCTGTCTTCTCACATTACTCTCCACACTCACCTATCTTGCACACCTACCCATCCTGCTCTTTCTATGCACTTCCTCACATCTGCATTTATCCATCCACCAATTTCACTCACCCTCATCCTTATGCAATTTCATGCCTCTCCCTCATAGCCACCCTCACCAAATGCACTGCATCCATCAAATGAACACATAGCAATGCACTCACCCATTGGTCTATTCTTTCCCTCATCGTAGAAGAGGATACAGTACATGAGGGAGAGGAAAGGAACAGGAGGTGGACCTCCAGGTGCAAAGGAGTTGGTGCTGGAGATCAATGAAGGTTTGGTATCCCTGACCATCAGAGGTAGGTCAACGGGGAACTCCCAGCTGCCTGGTGACACAGTTAAATATCATTGACTCACATGTCATACAGCACTCAGTCATGTTGACTTGATTTCAACAGCAAGTGAAATATGATCACCTTCAAAGAGATAACTTGTAATATCCTAACCTTGCCAGTGCTAATTCATATTCTTATCACCTACATGGCCTTCACATGTGCAGCAGAAGCCACAGGAGGTTACAGGTGGTGATTCCTCAGAGGAGCTGAGTCCTTCTGAGTGTGCAACATTTCGGGCCTCATGCAGACCATGCACCAGCTCAGATACTCACACTTCAGTGGGACCAGTAAGGCAGATAGTTGGGTTTTCACCTGATGACTCACACTTCACAAGTAAGTAAGAGCAGACAGCGGTGGCAGGGACAGCAGTGGAGAATCCACGGCGGAGGGCAAAGCCCTCTCCAAGCTCTGCCTGGCTGGACACAGTTGCTATTCCCTGGGAGGCCGTTGATGAAAAGGAGAATTAATGAGCAGCCGCGGAGTAGATGCGATGCACTGACAAGCCTTCCAGGCACACTGTCCCAGATTGCATAGAGAAGGGTGGCGTCTCCCTCAAGCATGCGTGGATTGATGTTACGGAGCATTGCAATGATGTCTTCTTGCATGGATAGAGTGGCCAACTCCATGGAACATCGAATACTCCAATCAAATAAAGCCATGCACACCTTCAGCACAGACATGCAGGTTCTGGGTAACAACACATCTGCCACCTCAAAGTAGGAAGACAGATACATCAGTTTTGACCTTACAGGGCGGCACTGATCTGCACTAAAGTGTTCTCCAGTGCGGGGATGATGATATGATGGTGAAAGGGTACACGGAAGTGGGGACTCCACTCAATGGCTTGAACCTCTCACCCGTTGCCCCCACCACCCCCCCCCACCGCCCCTCATGGGCTCCAAAACCCAGAGGACGTCAGCCACGCACATCTCAACAGTCAGAGCAGGGACCTGAGCAGCCTGCATCTGCATTGGCTAAAACCACAGGGATTGCAACACATAGGAGTGGTAGAAAAAGGAAGAGTAAAGTTTTGCAGTACATCAAGGGTGTGTGACAAACTGTAATGTTGTTAAGTTTCTGTTATTTAATTAAAGCCAATAAATTTTATTCTTTTGCACCACTTTCTAGCGTCGTCCATTCTTGGTTGCGGGTGGCAAGTCACTTTTTAACTTTCAGTCCACTGGTGGAACCTAAGCAAACCTTATATTATAAATGGGAATCCCTGGCAGCAATGTGAACATCTGCATTGCTGCATTGCCCTCATTGCCTCCCTCCTCGTCATCTTCCTGCTCCTCCACCTCCTCCAAATTGTCCAAACAGGATTTGAGCTCTGCGCCTTGCTCGTCCTACAGGTCCAAACCTCACTGCTGCACAATGTTGTGCCGAGTGCAACACAACTACTCTGGAGACCCTGGTGGGTGAGTACTGAAGGCGCCTTCAGATCTTTTGCACCTGAAGCATACCGTCAGCAATTTGATGGCTTGTTTGATCAAACACCTGGTCATATGACATTCATTGTAGCTCTGTTGGTCTTCATTGGTTAGGTTTCTGATGGGTGATATCAGACAAGTTTACAGTGGATATCACTGGTCTCCTAGCAGCCACCACTTAAGTCTACTTACAGGTCCAATGATGTCAGGGAGCTTGGACTGCCACAGGAAGAAAGCATCATGGTTGTTCCTCGGCAATCATGTGCACAGCTGCAGAAATAACTTTTTTGTGGTTGGACACCATCTGCACATGGATGGAGTGGAAGTCCGTGTAGTTGACCAATATTCCTGGTTGATTTGGGGTGCCTGGATCACCACATGTGTGCAGTCAATGACACCCTGCACCTGTGAGAAGCCAGCCAGAGATGCAAACCCTACATGCCCTACAAACCCTACATGCAAACCCTACAGAATGACTACTCATTCTGACCAGTGTCATCACAAGTGAAGTTGGCATAATTGTCAGCCCTACCGAACAACTCATCAGTCACCTGTCTTATGCATTTGAGGGCCACCGACTGGGAGATCCTGGATATGTCTCCGGCAGAGCCCTGGAAGGATCAAGGGGGGATGGTCACTTTGTTAGCTATTGGTAATGCATGGCCACCAAGTCCAGCAGGCAGAAGGTCTTCTTCTAGGAGGCTGCAGATGTATGCTACGCCCGACACAACAACATGAGCCGCCTGAAACACTGATGTCCAGACATGTCAAAGAAACACAGCTTCTACCTTTGTACATTCCTTTAGTGCCTCTTTTGCCTTTGTCTGCCCTAGTGCTACCCCAGTGGCTGCAGCATGGTTGGTGGAAGGCTGCTGACTTTCAGTGGTGGAGATTGCCAATGAACTTGCAGGATTCCTTCGAGCAGCTCTGGGCTTTGAAGGCCCTGCTTCGGACAGCATCATCTTGAGTGTCAGCAATCTGGACTGGTTGGTTGACAGGCAACAGCAAGGACACTGGTGGAGTGGCAGTGGTAGTGTAAGAAATGGGACCTTTAATAAATGAGACTTCTCAGAATAATATAGAATTCTTATGCAAATAGAAGGCTTAGTATGAGACCACGCACAGAAAAGCTGTTCCTCTCTCTCTCTCCAACGGACAGAGAAGCAGTTCTTAGCAGTCAGGGGCATCACTGGTATAAACAACGATAGGGCCATGGAGTATGATGTTCCCGAGTGGGCCATGTAGAAGCCACTAGACACTCGTACGCTGGTAGGAGGGTGTCTTCTGAAGTCTTGTGTAACCTCTTATTTATACAGGTGTCGAGTAAAAGATAACAAAAGGCCCCCAGCATGAGGTAAACTGAAAGATGATCTTCAGCTAAAGTGATGGACAAGGGGGAGGTGACCATCCCTGACACTTCGGGCATGTGTCCTGTAGTCATTGGTTAGAATGGTTTGAACAAGTGATTGACATGGGGTGAACTACCAGCCCCAAAAATAAGATATATCGATGGAAGCTCAGAGGGACAGAAGGCTGTCCTCATCAGGGAGAAGAAGGCCTGGAAAGAACCTCCTGACCCCTCAGTCAGCTCGAGAAGACAGAGAACAAAGAGAAGTCTGCGAACAGAACGGTCAAAAGCCTGCCACCTCCAGCTGCAAGAAATCGGCTTAATCTGTCTGTTTGCTCTCTGGGATCGGTAAACTATTCTCACCTGTCATGGTCATATGCTTTTCTGTCTATTTAACTTATATATTATATATAAGCTGTTGCTTCTTAATAAACTACTTTAAAAATCACATTATGAGCTCAATCCCTCTTCTTGGGCATCTGTGACTCCTGAACCTAAATCTTATAGTAAAACGATGAATGCTGTCATCCTGAGAGAGAACAGCAGGTTCCTGCTCCATGGTGCCACTGCTACTCCCCTGGGGCGATGCCTCAGCAATCCGAGCAATGGGTATGAAGACAAATGGCTGGACTGCTGTGACACTATGTAAGCCTCTTTGATAACAGCAGCTTGAGCCTTTGTGAAAGCAAGCAACTTCAATGTGAACAGGCTAAGCTTCCACTGCAACACTCAGGCATTGGGTGGGTTCTGCTTGTGTTGCAATGGAAGCTGAGACATCGACCATCAGACGCTACATCATAGATGGGTCCGCAAGTGTTCTTATGGAGTTGACCAGAATTTCTGTACTGGGGGTATGGCCATTCAGCTGTACCTGTCTCCCGCCGTTTAGGTGCTGCTGCCTCCAGTAATGCACTGCCTTGTCCTGCAAAAGAAAGGGAAGTGTGTCAGTGAGTGTGGTGCAATGTGTTTGGGTGATATGGCTGTCACTGATGAATAGCTGGCAGCGTGGTCAAACTGTGAGAAGTGAGTCTGAGGCTTGTAGAAGTACTAAGTGAGTGAGGGTGAGGTGAAGTTACGAATGTGAGGTATGAGATGTGCTTGATCGAGATTGTTAGTAGATGGGGGTGTGGTGTATTGAGCAGCATATGTGAGGCTAGTGGTGCAGCTGATCAGATCTGGCATTTGAAGATGCATTTACTTACCTTGACCACACATGTGAGGTAAGTGAACTTCTTGTAGGACTGCATCCAGATCCTCAGGACTAGACTCCTGGCATTGACCTCCATGGCTATCTGCTTCCAATGCCTTCTGAGAGTTTGTCTTTCCTCCTCTGCACCTCCTGCGCCAAGGCCTCCAGTGCAGCGTCGGAAGATTTTGGAAACGCTCTCTGCCATGTTGTGCCATTCGTCATTCTTTCACAAGTCAAACACACTTTTACAATGACTTCCAGCTCCTACTCCAGCCAAAATGCACCTCTCCAGCAAGGGGTGCAGCAGGATTTGAGTAGTGCAGAGTAGCTTGAACTTGTAATAGCCTCTCACAATTTTGCACCCACTGCTCAGGCGTTCAGCCACGCAACAGCACGCTTAACACTGTTGGCAGGTCGAAGTTTGCATGCAGCCTGCATCGGCTCCTCCGCTTCTTCCAGTGAATCTTTTCCTTTTCCTTTTCCAGCTGCGTTTTTCTTCTCTTTGGACGGCAAGATTGTGCAGCACGCAACAGGCAGTGACAATTTTAAAGAACTTGGGGCACTCTCTCTATGTTCAGTCCCGACAATAATATCATTGGTTCAGCATCCTGTTTTGCGTTACAGCAAAACAGATGTTGGCACATAATTCCTTGCAAATGAAAGACTTTGAAAAGATACAAAATGGGAGAATTCTAGAGAAGATTGAAGGCAATGAAATTCGGGGGAGGAGACTAAAATGCATTGATAATTAATTAACAAGTAGAAAACAAAGTAGGAATTAAGGGCAGTTTTCCAAATTGGTTGGAAGTGGATTGTAGTTTTCCACAGGGTTCAGTTCTGCACACTCTGTACATCATTGATTTGGATATAGGCTTAGAGGGAGTGGTGCCAAAATTTCCAGTTAATAGCACAATAGGAGGTATAGTTAATACTTTAGAAATATCAAAGAAAGCTGCACAGGGGTATCGATTGGATGGGGTGAATTGGGGGAGGTGGTGTGGTTGCTGGCGGTGGTTGGCTAAAAAGTGGCAGATGAAATTCAATGTCAGTAAGTGTGAGGTGGCAACTCTAGCAAAGAAATGTAACAGCTGGAATGATACACTGAATGGAAGTAGGCTTGATGCTGTGAAAGAGCAGAGGGACTTGGAGGTATAGGTTCACAGACATTAAAGCTCAGGTTGATAAGGCTGTAAAGAAAGGCTGCAAAGAAAGCTATTGAAACAACATTTTTTTTTGCAAGAGGTATAGAATACTAAAATCAAGAGGAAATGATAAGCCTATTTAAAATCATAATAAGACCTCAGTTGGAGTACTGTATGCAGTATTGGGCTCTACACTACAGGAAGGTAAGAGAGGCTGCAACGCAGATTCACTAAGCTGCCGCCTGGTATGAGGTAATACAAATATGAAGAAAGACTTAAAAAAGAAGAGCTTTTTCTGCTGGAACATTATGTATTAAAGAGCAATACAATATAACTGTTTAAAATTGCTGAAGAATGGGACAGGGTTGTTAGAAGCAGACTGTTTCCTATAATTGAAGGGTCTAGAATGAGAGAGCATAGATAAAATAATAACTGTGGGAGGGTTAGAACAGAGACCAAGAAAAACCTATTTACACAGAGAGGTGTGAGACTGTAGAATTTGTGGCCAGGGTCAACCTTCAAGATTAAACTGGATAAGCAAATGGAGGAAAAGAGAATGAAAGGATAGTACAACAGTGAAGGCAAATGTAACCAGGACTACTTGCTCATTTTTTTTTTTATTCATTCATGGGATGTGGGTGTCACTGGACAGGCCAGCATTTATTGCCCATCCCGAATTGCTCTTGAGAAGGTGGTGGTGAGTTGCATTCTTGAACCGCTGCAGTCCATGTGAGGTAGGTACACCCACAGTGCTGTTAGAAAGGGAGTTCCAGGATTTTGACCCAGCGACAGTGAAGGAATGGCGATATAGTTCCAAGTCAGGATGGTGTGTGACTTGGAGGGGAACCAGCAGGTGGTGGTGTGCCCATGCATTTGCTGCCCTTGTCCTTCTAGATGGTAGAGGTCACGGGTTTGGAAGGTGCTGTCGAAGGAGCCTTGGTGCATTGCTGCAGTGCATCTTGTAGATGGTACACACTGCTGCCACTGTGCGTTGGTGATGGAGGGAGTGACTGTTTGTGGATGGTGTGCCAATCAAGCGGGTTGCTTTGTGCTAGATGGCATCGAGCTTCTTGAGTGTTGTTGGAGCTGCACCCATCGAGGCAAGTGGAGAGTATTCCATCACACTCCTGACTTGTGCCTTGTAGATGGTGGACAGGCTTTGGGGAGTCAGGAGGTGAGTTACCTGCTGCAGGATTCCTAGCCTCTGACTTGCTTTTGTAGCCACAGTATTTATATGGCTACTCCAGTTCAGTTTCTGGTCAATGGTAGCCCCTAGGATGTTGATAGTGGGAGATTCAGCGATGGTAATGCCGTTGAATGTCAAGGGGAGATGGTTAGATTCTCTCTTGTTGGAGATGGTCATTGACTGGCACTTGTGTGGCGCGAATGTTACTTGCCACTTATCAGCCCAAGCCTGGATATTGTCCAAGTCTTGCTGCATTTCCACACAGACTGCTTCAGTATCTGAGGAGTTGCGAATGGTGCTGAACATTGTGCAATCATCAGCGAACATCCCCAATTCTGACCTTATGATTGAAAGAAGGTCATTGATGAAGCAGTGAAGATGGTTGTGCCTAGGACACTACCCTGAGGAACTCCTGCAGTGTTGTCCTGGAGCTCAGATGATTGACCTCCAACAACCACAACATCTTTCTTTGTGCTAGGTATAACTCCAACCAGCAGAGAGTTTTCCCCCTGATTCCCATTGACTTCAGTTTTGCTAGGGCTCCTTGATGTCATACTCAGTCAAATGCTGCTTTGATGTCAAGGGCAGTCACTCTCACCTCACCTCTTGAGTTCAGCTCTTTTGTCCATGTTTGAACCAAGGCTGTAATGAGGTTAGGAGCTGAGTGGCCTAGTGGAACCTAAACTGAGCGTCACTGAGCAAGTTGTTGCTAAGCAAGTGCCGCTTGATGGCACTATTGATGACATTTAGTGAAGGGAATCTGAACTCGCATTATTATTGCTTCTGTGAATTGGATGAAATATTGTCCAATTCTGAGATATTGCATGAACACAAAGTTTGTAAAGAGGGCAGAAGTCCTGCCCCTGGGACTGAAAGTGGGAGGTGACCCCCCCCTCCCCCACCTCCACCCCCCCACTTTGGCTGGCGGCAGGACCAGGGGTGGCATTTTGCTGGTGGTGACTAATTAAGTGGCTGCCGCCAGGGCGGCCATCCAAATAAGGATAAAAGCAAAATACTGCAGATGCTGGAAATCTGAAATAAAAACAGAAAGTGCTGGAAATACTCAGCAGGTCAGGCAGCATCTATGGAGAGAGAAGCAGAGTTAACGTTTCAGGTCTGTGACCTTTCATCAGAACTGGCGAAGGTTAGAAAAGAATTAGGTTTTAATCCAGTGAAAGGGGTTGCGGTTTGGTGGAAAAGAGAACAAAAGGGAAGGCGTGTGATAGGGCAGAGGGCAGGAGAGATTAAATAACAAAACTGTGATGGGACAAAGGCAAAGAGCGTGTTAATGCATGTGGTGAAAGACAAAGTATTAGTCCAGAGATAGTGTTAATGGCAGAATAATGAGCAACTCTGTTCACATGAAAAACAGGCACATGGTTAAAAAATAAAATAAAAAATATGAAAATATGATCGGGGGAAGCGGGGTTCTGTGCTTGCAGCAGAGACAGGTGCAGGGATGATCAGTGATGACGGGGGCCCCCTTGGTGGGTCGGAGTGCCCATAAAGGAGGCCCCCGCCCCCCCAGGAAGATGTGAGGTTTCACTGGGCAGTCTCCTCATGTGGTGGTGGGCTCTCTAAACACAGGCGAAATGCCCATGGAAGTAGGAAAGTACTCTTAAATGGTTACTTAAGTGGCTCGATTGGCCACCTGATGGATCCACCAACTTTCCTGCCACCATACCATATTGTCAGTGACAGGAAGACATCAGATTCCCCTCCCGATGCCTTCCTCTGCCACTTTGCCAGCCCTCCCACCTCCCAGCCCATCCCCAAATGGCCTGGAAAGTTCCAGCCACAAATACCATCAGAAGCTAGAAATCCACCACAGACTCCTAACGGGCATTCATGATTTGCTCAACTTTCTTGTTTACCTGGGATTGACGTTGGATTCATTCAAATGTCAATAGACGTTACAGGGTCTGTTGCAATGTATAAAGCAATATGCAGGATAGCTATTTCATTGCCGATCTGGCTGTGGAGGTACATATTCCAAACTGCAATAATCGGAACCTCTCAGGTAATATAAAAATAATACAGAAAGATTCCTAACTGCACTTGAGATTCTAAAGTAGAGAGTTTTAGACATCTGTTGGGTACACACAGGAACACATAATTGTCTGGCTGTGTACAGATGGGAAACTGCCTTGTGATGTAAGTACATAAACATCCCAGTCAATATATAAAAGTGGACACATTCATAGCAAAGCTACTGACAAAACCCATAATTTGCACACTGAGCATATAGGTGTCTTAAACTTTCTGGTGATAGAGGAATTCTGTCATGATTTCAAAGACAGCGATTGGCAATTTTTATAGTTGGTCTTTTTTACTCCAAAATGTTTCTGTATATTAGTGGGACAATAGCATACAGCTGGAGGCAGCTAAAACAAGGATATTATGTTTCATATAATCAATCTGGTGGTTGCTGAGGAAGACTTTGCACTGAAGTGCCCATGACATAATGCAGATCTCAACTATCTTTTTTCAGAAATAAAAACAGAAAGTGATGGAAATACTCAGCAGGTCAGGCAGCATCCGTGGAAAGAGAAGCAGAGTTAACATTTCAGGTCTGTGACCTTTCATGGAGCGTCCAGTTCTGATGAAAGGTCACAGACCTGAAATGTTTACTCTGCTCTCTCTCCACAGATGATGCCAGACCTGCTGAGTGTTTCCATCACTTTCTGTTTTTATTTCAGATTCCCAGCATCCGCAGTGTTTTGCTTTTATTTTAATCTTTTTTCAGATGCTGGTTTACTGCGTGCTTAAACTTCAGTAAACAAAAAATAGCGTACCAGCCAATGTGTACGAAAAGGTTTAAACTATTAAAAAAAAAAACCTGCCAGACAGGAAAATGAGTGTGTGAAGCTCTGCCACTGGAATTTAATGACAACATTTTGGAATGATAGAGAATATTGAGGGGCAGCTGCAATAGCTGTTGTATTCCTGTCATAATATGTGAATATCTAGCTTGTGCACTTTTATGAGTCTGCTCCAGTAATAATCTTGCAGAGGACTAATCGCCAAGACACTTCTCTCTATAAAGCTGAAGAGTAATCCATTCATTAAATTTGGATTAGGAATTTAAGAAGCTATGAAATAATAAAAGATTGTTTGGCTCATTAATCCTGTAGTGGTTTGTACTCAATTTATTTGACCTCTACATGCATAGCTTTCAAAAAGAGAAAATTCTATTCAATTTCTCCCTGACTGTAAATGCAATCATGCAAAACTCTACAATTCAGTTAAACATTGCCAACTGCATTATTCAGCCTTGACTGGCCACTGTCTGAGGCTGACCCAGACTGTTGATAACCTTGGTGTCCTTTTTAAACCTGAGCTGAGTTTCAATATTGGCGACCACGCTCTGGAAGTGGTTCAAGAGTTCACCTACCTAGGCTCAACTATCACCAGTAACCTGTCTCTAGATGCAGAAATCAACAAGCGCATGGGAAAGGCTTCCACTGCTATGTCCAGACTGGCCAAGAGAGTGTGGGAAAATGGCGCACTGAAACGGAACACAAAAGTCCGAGTGTATCAGGCCTGTGTCCTCAGTACCTTGCTCTACGGCAGCGAGGCCTGGACAACGTATGTCAGCCAAGAGCGACGTCTCAATTCATTCCATCTTCGCTGCCTCCGGAGAATACTTGGCATCAGGTGGCAGGACCGTATCTCCAACACAGAAGTCCTCGAGGCGGCCAACATCCCCAGCTTGTACACACTACTGAGTCAGCGGTGCTTGAGATGGCTTGGCCATGTGAGCCGCATGGAAGATGGCAGGATCCCCAAAGACACATTGTACAGCGAGCTCGCCACTGGTATCAGACCCACCGGCCGTCCATGTCTCCGCTATAAAGACGTCTGCACAGGCAGTACCCAGAACCGAACCCACCTGGAGCTGTGAGGCTGTGGTGCTAACCACTGCGCCACTGTGCCGCCCTTATTAGAGCTTCTCTGGCCTACAATAAGCCAGTGGGAATAGGAAATAAAAGGGTTGTCTGGCAGCTTCCTGATCATATTATAATTAACCATCCTTGGATGTTGTGCTCAGTAGACACTTACATATAATGTAAGACAAACATAATTTACATAACTTTTCATTCTAGAGTTAAAAGCTCCAGTTTGTGCTCACTGGTTAATATATGTATAACTGAGTATCTCAGGTTAAAGGTTAAATCTAGTGAGAATCTAATCTCAAAAATACAACGTGAGAATTTTCCCACTCAGTCTCTAGAATATGATTCATTGTGCAGATGGCCCTGCACCTGCCGTTGACTGGCCATATTCTGTTGTCTGGTTGATTTAGAGATATATTTATATATTATATAGTTCTCTGCTGGATTAAAGTGTAGAATCTCTTGGATCTGAGACTGTGTTTCGGTTCTTACTTTCAAATCTGTTCAAAGTGGTTGCAGATGCACCTCAGCTTGATAGTCTCAGCGTAACTTAGTGTTGGGTAAGGATCTGACACTGAACCCAATCCCACTCCATGAGGTATTTGGGTATATAACTTCACATGAGGTGTGAAGTTGGGTTTACAAAGTACTCGGGCGCTATGTTGGATCTGCTTGACATTATATAAACTTAGTATAGAGTCTGTCTAATGTTATGAGAAAACAAACGCTCTGTTGTTAATTTTTTAAAAAGCTTTTGGAGCACTGGAGGTTTTTATGTGTTGATGGAATGTGAGTCGCAGAAAAGTTCAGCCCGCAGTATAACTCCGATCTTGCTCGCTGCAGTTAGCACTCTATGAGTACCAGTCTCTGGCCAATAGTGCCAGGTGCAGCTTTACCTCTTAGTAATTTCAGCGTTGCTCCCAATGAAAGGTACAGCATTGTAGCATTGTCGCTCTGATTCTCCGCACAATGCTTTCTCCAAGTGGGACTTCCCTGCTGGAGTGCAGGTGCTCTGAGTTTATCCTATAGCACACAAAACAAGTTTATCCTAAAGCCGCCGATTGTCTGGTTCTGTGTGCAATCCGATCCACTTATCTCAAACCCGTTTATGTTGACATCCCGCTTATCTACTCAAGAGCAGTTAAGTCTCAGTTTCTTCTCCATGCAGTCCAATAAAAACTTACTGTTTATATCGAGATCAACATAAACTCAGGTCTGCTTAAATCGACTGTGTTTCTCAATCCCCAACAGTATTAGTGGCTTGTATCACTTTCTGCTCTGGACCTACTTGTGCAATCCTCGCCTTTAACACGCTCTGAGGAAAGCCTCATGAAAAATGGCCAGCATGTTTCGAGGGGGATGGGCTCTCCCGGGTTAGGTTGAGTTATTTCCGCAGCTCTCCTGACACTCGGGATCCTGTGTCACCTCCCAATGCTCCAAGGTTTGACACTGCAGGTCGCTGTTTGCTGCAGGAGTTTTTCATGTTTTTATTACACCACAGGGAATTCACTCTGGAATAGTTTGCTGTCTGCTCAGTTTTACATCAAGTCAGACGGAAAAGCTTATGTTTAAAAAATTCTGAAATGACAACAGAAGTGGATAGGACTGCAGTAGAGTTAATCAAAAGAAAGAATTTGCAGTTACTTCAAGGGCAATTAAATGCTTTTGAAATGCAGACACTCACTGCAAATGTGACAAAAAACATTTCACACAGCATGGCCCAACAATAAAAAAAAATGAGAGAAATGTTTTGGTGGCCAGAAATTCGAAATCTGTTTTGAATAGTACCACGAGATCTTTTCCATCCACCTGACCATCTCAGCTCAAGAAAGATGACACCTCTGACAATGCAGCACTCTCTACTGCGCTCATGAACCAACCTAGGTTATGCGCTCAAATTCAGAATGGGGTGTGTGCCTTCTGACTCAGAGGCCTGAGGACTACTGGTAAATCAAAAATGTACGCACTGACTAAATGGTGTTTTGTGAAGCATGCTTTAAGTCAAGCTGGGCAGTTGTATGTTGTGATTTTGCTACAGAAATCTATTTCATTTGCAAAAAGGCCAAGATCTAATTTTTAAGCAACAGTCCCAAAAAGAAAGTGAAACTAGCTCTAATCTGTATTTCAAGGTATCACAAGAATTGAAGCTACTGACAGACCACAGATTAATTTAAAACATTTTTTTTTCCTTTTTGATTCTGTATCCACTGAATTGCATATGAATTCTGAGTTTGTTACATTGTCATCTGGTAAACAGTCTTTACAGATTAGTTTTAGTAAATAGTGAGATGTGCAATGACCTATTTAGTGATATGATCACTATACATTGCACTGTCAGCTCTGTCTGCTGCTCCAATTTCTTTAGTTCCAAACTAACACTAAAGAAACGCATAAAAAGTTTGTATTGCAGCTAACTCAACATCTGCTGCAGTGTGAATGGAACCTGGCTGGCAACAAAGTAGGCTGTGAGATGAGATTCTGAGCAGCTCTAATTGCTTAACTGGCACAAAAATCAGTGTGTGTTTACAATGCCCTGATAATTAAAATTGCCACAGATTTTACATAAATATAAACTCAGTGAAAATCTTCACCACTGGAGGACACTAGAAACCCTAGTCATTGACAGATACGGAAAATACATTCTTAATTGAACTATGTGCAGGTAAATTTAATCTATAAGCTAATTAAAGATTCTTGCCAAAACCCTGATGATTCAACTGAATTAAGTTCAGCCAAAGTGATGCACATCGATCAGATAAGATTTATTAAAGCCCATAGAAAGTGTGTGTGAATTTCGAAATGAGATGCACCATCTAATTTGCCTCGAGGAGCTTTCTTGGTGATCTCCTTGAATGAGGAAATAAAATTTAACCAAGTGAGAAGATTTGAGATAGATTACTCAGCAGGCCTGCATCCTGTCCTCTCTCCTTTTTAATGTTACATGAAGTCAGGCACTACCATGCGATCTCATTTAACAAAGTGCTATTATGATGGAATTACTGATCAGGGTCATTGGAAGTAATGAAAGCCAAAAAAGCACATTTCGTTATGTGTGAATCCTTCTTTACATAAAAATTGAATATTACAAAGACTGTTCTCATTCCTCATTTGCAGCCTTCTTATGTGGACAATCAATTAATTTACATTAGATTAACATCAAAAATTAATGTTATGTACGTTCCCTTTAATATCCACAAGGCTAACCAGTTCACATTACTTAGTCAAGTCAGTGAGAAGATGCCTATTGACTATCGACTCCCCTATTACTTAAGGAGTGAGTAAGTATATCAAAGCCTACCTTGCTCCTGGTGTCCTGGCCAACAGTTATCCTTCAGCTAAAATCACCAAAATGGTCAGTAATCTCATTGCCTTTCGTGGGACCTTGCTGTGTACAAATTGGCTGCTTCATTTACCTACAATATACGAGTGACTACTGTTACGAGGGCTTCCTTTTTTTGGTAAATTTTGAAGATTTGTGTTTCAAAACTGAGAAGATTCCATTTATGCTGGAACTTTGTGTTTTTCTTTAAAACAGAGGTCACCCGTAGGTTTTTGTACTGAGCTTGAAAACAATTACTGGAAGGCACCTGTCTGCAGATAATTACCCAGCAGGGGTTGTTTTTGGGGAAGATGTTTATGGAGAAGTGACAGGTCAAGATTTATAGAGGTCAGGAGGCTTGTCTCTTGTGACATTGTTTATAATTTTGCTTTGGACAGTGAGTTGGGATATGGACAATGGTTTGAAAAGACAGTTGGAGAAAACTTGCCAAGAAGTACAAGCCACCCCAACTCAGTCTGTTCCAGCAATTTGGAAAAAGTTTGGAAAATATCAGCTTTCCATCTTTCAAGGAGCTGAAAAGTAAGTGTAAGAAGCAGACTGAAACTGTGGCTGCATTCTACCTGTAAGGCCTGTGTCTTAAACTTCTGTTGCTGCATTTCCTGGAAGCCTACCAAAACTGATGTTCAACGTCACCTGAAAAGAACTGTTCAAGGAAGATCCCAGTGACAGCCGTCTTCACGCATTTGGGATGACAAAGCAAAACAAAGGACAACTTTCCATATCTTCTCTTCCTTCTTCAATAATTATCAAGTATTTAACCCAACTCCAGGGAGAATGTTGTCACTGAGACTGCCCTCAATGCAGCCCAGCCTCTACCAGTCATGGATGAGCTGGACATACAGCCAACCAAATCGGAACTCAGTGATGTCATTGATTCTCCAGCCAGCGGAAAAGCCCCTGGGAAGGACAGCATTACCCCTGAAATAATCAAGAGTGCCAAGCCTGCTATACTCTCAGCACTACATGAACTGCTATGCCTGTGCTGGGACGAGGGAGCAGTACCTCAGGACATGCGCGATGACAATATCATCACCCTCTATAAAAACAAAGGTGACCAAGGTGACTGCAACAACTACCGTGGAATCTCCCTGCTCAGCATAGTGGGGAAAGTCTTTGCTCGAGACGCTATAAACAGGCTCCAGAAGCTGGCCGAGCGCGTCTACCTTGAGGCACAGTGTGGCTTTCATGCAGAGAGATCGACCGTTGACATGCTGTTCTCCCTTCGTCAGATACAGGAGAAATGCCGCGAACAACAGATGCCCCTCTACATTGCATTCATTGATCTCACCAAAGCCTTTGACCTCGTCAGCAGACGTGGTCTCTTCAGACTACTAGAAAAGATTGGATGTCCACCAAAGCTACTAAGTATCATCACTTCATTCCATGACAATATGAAAGGCACAATTCAACATGGTGGCTCCTCATCAGACCCCTTTCCTATCATGAGTGGCGTGAAACAGAGCTGTGTTCTCGCACCCACACTTTTTGGGATTTTCTTCTCCCTACTGCTTTCACATGCCTTCAAGTCCTCGGAAGAAGGAATTTTCCTCCACACAAGATCAGGGGGCAGGTTGTTCAGCCTTGCCCGTCTAAGAGCAAAGTCCAAAGTAAGGAAAGTCCTCATCAGGGAACTCCTCTTTGCTGACGATGCTGCTTTAACATCTCACACTGAAGAGTGCCTGCAGAGTCTCATCGACAGGTTTGCGACTGCCTGCAATGAATTTGGCCTAACCATCAGCCTCAAGAAAATGAACATCATGGGGCAGGACGTCAGAAATACTCCATCCATCAATATTGGCGACCACGCTCTGGAAGTGGTTCAAGAGTTCACCTACCTAGGCTCAACTATCACCAGTAACCTGTTTCTAGATGCAGAAATCAACAAGTGCATGGGAAAGGCTTCCACTGCTATGTCCAGACTGGCCAAGAGAGTGTGGGAAAATGGCGCACTGACACGGAACACAAAAGTCCGAGTGTATCAAGCCTGTGTCCTCAGTACCTTGCTCTATGGCAGCGAGGCCTGGACAACGTATGTCAGCCAAGAGCAACGTCTCAATTCATTCCATCTTCGCTGCCTCCGGAGAATACTTGGCATCAGGTGGCAGGACCGTATCTCCAACACAGAAGTCCTCGAGGCAGCCAACATCCCCAGCTTATACACACTACTGAGTCAGCGGTGCTTGAGATGGCTTGGCCATGTGAGCCGCATGGAAGATGGCAGGATCCCCAAAGACACATTGTACAGCGAGCTCGCCACTGGTATCAGACCCATCGGCCATCCATGTCTCCGCTTTAAAGACGTCTGCAAACGCGACTTGAAATCCTGTGACATTGATCACAAGTCGTGGGAGTCAGTTGCCAGCGTTCGCCAGAGCTGGCGGACAGCCATAAAGGCGGGGCTAAAGTGTGGCGAGTCAAGAGACTTAGCAGTTGGCAGGAAAAAAGACAGAGGCGCAAGGGAAGAGCCAAATGTGTAACAGCCCCGACAAACAAATTTTTCTGCAGCACCTGTGGAAGAGCCTGTCACTCTAGAATTGGCCTTTATAGCCACTCCAGGCGCTGCTCCACACACCACTGACCACCTCCAGGCGCTTACCCATTGTCTCTCGAGATAAGGAGGCCAAAGATAAAACCCAAGTGTTATTTGTCTGCTTTTTTTTTGTAACAGAGCTCTAAAACGCAAATCCCTTTATTTGTTCCCCGCTAATCAGTGTATGTGTGTGTGTGTGAGTGTGAGTGTGAGGGAGTAAGTTAAAAAGGGAACTTTAATATTTCAATCTGTGTGATTATGCTTTACTTCATTACTGGCTCAGACTTGTTTTATAATAAACTGATAATTTTGTTGTTTATTAAAGAAACCTGGTTAGTGTGTTCGATTCTGGGATAAAAATGGTCTATGATTAACCATATCGGTAAGTGGGAAAAAATTTAAATATATGTTGTTTTTTATTCATTCATGGGATGTGGGCATCGCTGGCCAAGCCAGCATTTATTGCCCATCCCATATTGCCCTTGAGAAGGTGGTGGTGAGCTGCCTTCTTGAACTGCTGCAGTACAGTACTGTTAGGAAGGGAGTTCCAGGATTTTGACCCAGCGACAGTGAAGGAACGGTGATATAGTTCCAAGTCAGGATGGTGTGTGACTTGGAGGGGAACTTGCAGGTGGTGGTGTTCCCATGCATTTGCTGCCCTTGTCCTTCTAGTTGGTGGTAGAGGTTGTGGGTTTTCAAGGTGCTGTCTAAGGAGCCTTGGTGCATTACTGTAGTGCATCTTGTAGATGGTACACACTGCTGCCACTGTGAGTCAGTGGTGGAGGGAGTGAATGTTTGTAGATGGGGTGCCAATCAAGCAGGCTGCTTTGTCCTGGATGGTGTCGAGCTTCTTGAGTGTTGTTGGAGCTGCACCCATCGAGGCAAGTGGAGAGTATTCCATCACACTCCTGACTTGTGCCTTGTAGATGGTGGACAGGCTTTGGGGAGTCAGGAGGTGAGTTACTTGCCGCAGGATTCCTAGCCTCTGACCTGCTCTTGTAGCCACGGTATTTATATGGCCACTCCAGTTCAGTTTCTGGTCAATGATAGCCCCTAGGATGTTGATAGTGGGGGATTCAGCGATGGTAATGCCATTGAATGTCAAGGCGAGATGGTTAGATTCTCTCTTTTTGGAGATGGTCATTGCCTGGCACTTGTGTGGCGCAAATGTTACTTGCCATTTATCAGCCCAAGCCTGGATATTGTCCAAGTATTGCTGCATTTCTACACAGACTGCTTCAGTATTTGAGGAGTTGCGAATGGTGCTGAACATTGTGCAATCATCAGCGAACATCCCCACTTCAGACCTTATGATTGAAGGAATGTCATTGATGAAGCAGCTGAAGATATTGGGCCTCGGACACTCTGAGGAACTTCTGCAGTGATGTCCTGGAGCTCAGATGATTGACCTCCAACAACCACAACCATCTTCCTTTGCACTAGGTATGACTCCAGCCAGTGGAGGGTCCCACCCCCCCCCCCCCCCCCCCCCCACTGACTCCCATTGACCTTAGTTTTGCCAGGGCTCCTTGATGCCATACTCGGTCAAATGCTGCCTTGATGTCAAGGGCAGTCACTCTCACCTCACCTCTTGAGTTCAGCTCTTTTGTCCATGTTTGAAGCAAGGCTATAATGAGGTCAGGAGCTGAGTGGCCCTGGCAGAACCCAAACTGAGCGTCACTGAGCAGGTTATTGCTAAGCAAGTGCTGCTTGATGACACTGTTAATGACATGTTGTGACCTGTGGAGAAGCGGAACTAGAATAAACAGTGCACTCCTCCTGCCATGGTCTACATTCTAAGGTAATTTATTAACTGCAAAATGTTTTGGAACATCATAAGGATATGAATGGCATTATATAAATCCAACTTCTTAAGGAGAATCAAAAAGACTGCAAATTCTCCTGGAATGGAAAATTCTACGGAATCAACTTAAATATCTGTAATTTCCTCCAGAGCACAGTGGATATTCTGCGCTCAGCTGTACATACCACTGTTGAGCAGCACAGCTTTAATAAGATGGAACAAGGCCAACCCAAAGTGCTCTGGGCTATCTGTGGAATAATGCTGTAGGTCCCACCATCTGCTCCTATTCTGGTTTTTCTAACTAAACAATACTCTAGCCAACAAAGTTAATTAACCCCATTGTAAAGCATACCTCAAGAGTTTGAGGTGATGTCAGGTGGCATGTCCAAATACTCTAAGACATTTTATACTCTGGAAAAATGTGTTTCTCCCCCTAAATTGTGGTTTCTTGCAGCATTTCAGGGTTTCCAATGTTTTTTTCCAAAGTGGCACCTTGCATCTTTTGATCACCTGAAAGAGGAATTGAAATTACCAGTAATGGTATTTAGATAGGTGTACATGCCTATAGGTGAACAGGCTCCAGAAGCTGGCCGAGCGCGTCTACCCTGAGGCACAGTGTGGCTTTCGTGCAGAGAGATCGACTATTGACATGCTGTTCTCCCTTCGTCAGATACAGGAGAAATGCCGTGAACAACAGATGCCCCTCTACATTGCTTTCATTGATCTCACCAAAGCCTTTGACCTCGTCAGCAGACGTGGTCTCTTCAGACTACTAGAAAAGATCGGATGTCCACCAAAGCTACTAAGTATCATCACCTCATTCCATGACAATATGAAAGGCACAATTCAACATGGTGGCTCCTCATCAGAGCCCTTTCCTATCCTGAGTGGTGTGAAACAGGGCTGTGTTCTCGCACCCACACTTTTTGGGATTTTCTTCTCCCTGCTGCTTTCACATGCGTTCAAATCCTCTGAAGAAGGAATTTTCCTCCACACAAGATCAGGGGGCAGGTTGTTCAACCTTGCCCGTCTAAGAGCGAAGTCCAAAGTACGGAAAGTCCTCATCAGAGAACTCCTCTTTGCTGACGATGCTGCTTTAACATCTCACACTGAAGAATGCCTGCAGAGTCTCATCGACAGGTTTGCGTCTGCCTGCAATGAATTTGGCCTAACCATCAGCCTCAAGAAAACGAACATCATGGGGCAGGATGTCAGAAATGCTCCATCCATCAATATTGGCGACCACGCTCTGGAAGTGGTTCAAGAGTTCACCTACCTAGGCTCAACTATCACCAGTAACCTGTCTCTAGATGCAGAAATCAACAAGCGCATGGGTAAGGCTTCCACTGCTATGTTCAGACTGGCCAAGAGAGTGTGGGAAAATGGCGCACTGACACGGAACACAAAAGTCCGAGTGTATCAGGCCTGTGTCCTCAGTACCTTGCTCTACGGCAGCGAGGCCTGGACAACGTATGCCAGCCAAGAGCGACGTCTCAATTCATTCCATCTTCGCTGCCTTCGGAGAATACTTGGCATCAGGTGGCAGGACTATATCTCCAACACAGAAGTCCTTGAAGCGGCCAACATCCCCAGCTTATACACACTACTGAGTCAGCGGCGCTTGAGATGGCTTGGCCATGTGAGCCGCATGGAAGATGGCAGGATCCCCAAAGACACATTGTACAGCGAGCTCGCCACTGGTATCAGACCCACCGGCCGTCCATGTCTCCGTTATAAAGACGTCTGCAAACGCGACATGAAATCGTGTGACATTGATCACAAGTCGTGGGAGTCAGTTGCCAGCATTCGCCAGAGCTGGCGGGCAGCCATAAAGACAGGGCTAAATTGTGGCGAGTCGAAGAGACTTAGTAGTTGGCAGGAAAAAAGACAGAGGCGCAAGGGGAGAGCCAACTGTGCAACAGCCCCAACAAACAAATTTCTCTGCAGCACCTGTGGAAGAGCCTGTCACTCCAGAATTGGCCTTTATAGCCACTCCAGGCGCTGCTTCACAAACCACTGACCACCTCCAGGCGCGTATCCATTGTCTCTCGAGATAAGGAGGCCCAAAAGAACATGCCCCATCAGTCTACTTTCAATTATCAGCAAAGTGATGGAAGGTGTCGTTGACCGTGCTATCAAGCAACACTTACTCAGTGGAGGGAGTGAATGTTGAAGGTGGTAGATGAGGTGCTATTCAAGTGGGCTGCTTTGTCCTGGATGGTGTCGAGTTATTGAGTGTTGTTGGAGCTGCATCTATCGAGGCAAGTGGAGAGTATTCCATCACACTCCTGACTTGTGCCTTGTAGATGGTGGACAGGCTTTGGGGAGTCAGGAGGTGAGTTACTCACTGCAGGATTCCTAGCCTCTGACCTGCTCTTGCAGCCATGGTATTTCTATGGCTAGTCCAGTTCAGTTTCTGGTCAAAGGTAACCCCCAGGATGTTGATAGTGTGGGATTCAGCGATGCTAATGCCATTGAATGTCAATGGGAGATTGTTGGATTCTCTCTTGTTTGCACTGGCTGGAGTCATACCTAGTGCACTGTTTATTCTAGTTCCACTTCTCCACAGGTCACAACACCTGCAATAGTCATTGCCTGGCACTTGTGTGCCACTTAGTTTCCATTTGTGATGCAGTGACAGATCATTTTCCATTGTTATTCAAAACTAATGATTCTGTACTTTGAAAACATAGGATGGAAAATGTCAAAGGGAAAAAATTTGGGTGTGGTGTAAAATGAGGCTGATAATTTGCTATGGTTCATTTTGTTCTATTGGCAAAGATTGATTTCACCCCCATTCAACTTTGTTGTGGAGAAGGTGTCTCTTTTGTACTCATATTGTGGGCCACCATACTAATTTTTTTATTTGTTGTTAGGATGTGAGCCAAACTGGCAAGATTGGCATTTACTGTTCTTTCCCAAACTGCTCTTGAGAAGGTGGTGGTGGTCCTGATTCTTGAACCTCTGTAGTCTGTGTGGTGAAAGTGCTCCCATACTGCTGTTAATGAAGGAGTTCCAGGAATTTTACCCAGCAGCAATAAAGAAATGGCAATGTATGTCCAAGTCAGACTGTTGTGTGACTTGGAGAGGAATTTGGAGGCGATGGTGTAATACAGTGTAAGACTGCTTTTTGAACCCTGGAGTGATGTTCAGTAAACTGTGTGGACAAGCCAAACTCTTTAACATCCTATTAATTGAATTACGGGTGCATTAGGATACCGTAGCTTCCAGCCAGGCAGTGCGTTCTTTATATGCCTGATTCTTGGCTACCTCCGATTGGAATTCTCCCAGTTAGGAGGGGGCTCTGTGTATGCACGGACAGAGTTCGGTTCCTGACCGTTAAATAAAAAAGAGAATGTATGAATGCTCAGACTTTCAATTCATTTAAATAAGATCTGGTTATATTTAAGAAGTGCCAGGGAGATCCATTAGATCCAACATGCACATTTGAAACTATTACATTGAAGTTATTCACCATGTGGTGTAAAAACCCTAAGCAGTGTGTGATGCCTCCTCTGGTTAACGCCACATCAATCCTATCCAAAGTCAGGTTGCTGTCGAGTGGAGATTCTTTTCTATCCTTCTCTCTTTCCAAATTGCTGCTTTATTTTTAATAACATGGGCTTTAATCTTAACAACAAATCTTTTTTATGGTTGTTTGCCAAAAGACTTTTGAAGTTCCAATATACCACATCCACTATATTCCCTTTTTATATATTTGATAATTTCCTTAAAGAATTTTAATTAACTGCAACGTGCCCTTTACAATTCATTATTGTGTCCCTGATTAGTTTATGGAGGTGGATTTTGATCGACACCTGCAACACAAAATGGGCAATAGTGAATTGGAAGCCAGTTTTACACACCATTTTTGCAAGGCTCTACGTCAACGAGGTCCAAGGCTCAATATCTGGGGAGCCTCAGATCACACCATTTTGGGGCAGGATATTTACCCTTTGCTCCCTCCATCCCCATGCATTTAACCTGAAGGATTAGTGTGTGTATGTGGAGAAACCTCTCCGTGAATTGGCAGATCATGTGTTCATTACTCTTTGTGGTGCTGCAGAGCAATACCTCATTGATTGAGAGCTGTGTCCGTAATTTTTTTATTCGTTTCATGGGATGTGGGCGTCTCTGGCAAGGTCAGCATTTGTTGTCCATCCCGAATTGCCCTTGAGAATGGGGTGGTGAGCTGCCTTCTTCAATCGCTGTAGTCCATCTGATGCGGGTACACCCACAGCTGTTAGGGAGGGAGTTCCAGGAATTTGATCCAGTGACAGTGAAAGAACAGTGATATATTTCCAAGTCAGGATGGTGTGTGGCTTGGAGGGGAACTTCCCACATGTCTGTTTCCCTTGTCCTTCTAGATGGAAGAGATCGTGGGTTTGAAAACTGCCTTCGAAGGAGGCATAGTGGGTTGCTACAGTGCATCTTGTATATTTAACACACTGCTGCCACTGTGTGTCAGTGCTGGATGGGGTGCTGATCAAGCGGGCTGCTTTGTCCTGGATGGTGTTGAGCTTCCTGAGTGTTGTTGAAGCTGAACACATCCAGGCAAGTGGAGAGTAGTCCATTATACTACTGACTTGTGCCTTGTAGATGGTGGACTGGCTTTGGTGAGTTACTCACCACAGAATTTCCAGTCTCTGACCTGCTGTTGTAGACACAGTTTTTTGTGGCAGTTCCAGTTAGATTTCTGGTCATTGGTAGCCTCCAGGATGTTGATAGTGGGGAATTCAGTGATGGTAATGATGCTGAATGTCACAGTAAGATGGTTAGATTCTCTCTTGTTGGAGATGTTCATTGCCTGGCACTTGGGTGATGTGAATGTTACTTGCCAATTAACAGCCCAAACCTGAATGCTGTCCAGGTCTTGCTGAATCTGTACATGGGCTGCTTCAGTATCTGAGGAGATGCGAATGATGCTGAACATTTTGCAATCATTAGTGAACATCCCCACTTCTGACCTTATGATGGACGGAAGGTAATTGATGAAGCAGCTAAAGATGGTTGGGCCTAGAACACTCCCTGAGAAACACCTGCATCAATGTCCTGGGGCTGAGATGATTGGCCCCCAACAACCACAACCATCTTCCTTTATGCTAGGTATGACTCCAACCAGTGGAGAGTTTTCCCACTGATTCCCATTGACTTCAATTTTGCTACTTGATGTCACACTCGGTCAAATGCTGCCTTGATATCAAGGGCAATCACTCTCATCTCACTTCTTGAGTTCAGATCTTTTGTCCATGTTTGGAGCAAGTCTGTAATGAGATCAGGAGCTGAGTGGTCCTGGCAAAACCCACGCTGAGCATCAATAAGCAGGTTGTTGCTGTTTAAGTGGCGCTTGATAGCACTGTCAACAACACCTTCCTTCACTTTGCTGATGATTAAGAATAGACTGATGGGCTGGAAATTGGCCAGGGCATACCTGGGCAATTTTCCACATTGTCGGGCAGATGCCAATGTTGTAACTAATCCCTGGAGGTGAGTTCAATTGCCTTCCTTACCAAAATATTGAATTTGGAACATTCATATATTGACCATTAGGATCAGAACTGACTTGGGTTTTCAGATTCAGCTTCGGGGACTTTCTGATTTTACATGGCTAATTTTATGAGTTTGCATGTTCAACAGGGAGCTGTGCCTGTGTGAAATTCAGGGACACACTGTGCATGATTTTATGATCATTTAAATGGTTGCATGTGAATGCTCAAACATGTGGTATGCATTACTGGTAGGTACGGCTCCCTGCCAGAGGGCAGTCATAAAATTGCTATTTATATGTAATAGGTTCATGTTGCTAGGGTTAGATGTAGGTCGTGAGGAGTCTTGTGCAGATCATAGACCAATTGGGATGAATGGCCTATTTCTATGCTGCATGTTCTATTCCTGAAAGTCAGTTAGTGAAGGACAGCACTAGTGACAATCTTTATACACTTTTATATTTATTTACAGAGTTACACATTACAAGCATACATCTCCTAACCCATTAACCACAGTTTAAGTCTTATAGGGGCTAAAATGAATGCCCAATTAATGCACTCCACCTGCATACAATTAAACACAATTAATATACAATTAACACTGTAGACTCACTCCAGACCATAATTCCAATTCATAACTTTACCAGCTATAGCAGTCATCAGTACAGACATGGAGTAAAATGGGACCTTAAAGGCTATTGCCTGAAATTCACCATTAATAAAACTGCACCAGAATACTCTTCCCAAAAAATTGTCAATCCTCCTGAGAGCCCTGTCCCTGTCAAATAGGAACAAGGAGACATGGCTAACTCTGCAACCCACTTCCCCAATTTATACCCCAAATAATTACCACCATTATATGAGCTGTAGGAAGGCAGTTATTGCAGGAAGGAGGCCATTTTGCATTCTGCTATGAAGGCTGGTCCTCCGTTGCCTACATAGTAATCTGTTCAATATTTTGGAGGTTCATTCAGGATGTTTACTGATAGATCTAGTTGGATTTACTCAAAGTACTGCGTGTTTCAAAACATTGTTCTTAGCATGTGGATGACAGCAGCAAGGCAGGATTTGTTGCCTATTCCTAATTGCTCTGAGGCCATTAGGGTTCAACCACAGAGTCAGGTCCTGGAGTCCCACATAGATCAGACCAAGGAGGGCAGCAGGTTCCTGAAGAATATTAGTGAACCAAGTGGGCTTTTAAAGTCATCTTCTGGTGCCAGCCCACAAATTATCAAATTTATTCAACTCAGTTTCAAAACTTGCCCTGGTGGGATTTGAATTCAAGCCCTCAGGGTTGGCAATCCAGTACTTAACTGCAGTACCCTTTGCTATACTAATTTTCACTGGGTCATGGATTCCCTAAAGGCAGTGCCTCTATTCCTGTCTTATGAAGAAGAGGTGGAGGATATAGAAGAGGTTCGATAAGAGGCTCTTAGACTAAGGCATCACAGAAGGCATCACCTCCCTGCTCAAACATAGCCACTCACCAAATTACACAGACTGAGAAGGTCTTAATTAAACTTTCTTGAACATTAGCAATGCAGCAAGCTGCACTTGCCCTGCAGGCTATTGGAGACATATGTCAATTGCTGGCTGAAGACCCACAGCTCACTTTTGCCAGAACAACAACATTGTCTGTACAGTCAAGGTCACCACTGCCTTTCTGCATGCTTCCAGACAGCAGCAAATGACCTTTGTTATACTAATCAGGCAGTTGCTCACACTCATTGCTAATGCTCTAGGTTGGAGGGCTACGTAAGTCACATCCTTCTCTGTGAAAGCAGAGAAACAAATAGAGAGGGCTATTCAGATTGGCGGGATTCCCACTGATTCAAGGGGCAACTGAAGGAAAGCATGTGCCATTCAAAACTCCATATGACAACTCCCTAAATTTTATGAACAGAAAAGGCTTTCATTCTATCAATGTACAGCTGCTGTGCAATGCCAATTACCTTATCCTTCAGGTCAATGCCAGATACAGGGGAAGCTGCTACGACACTTTCATCATGCAACTATCCACTATAACAGGCCTTATGACTTAAAGGCAAGTAACAGGATGGTTGATTGATAATCAAGGCTATCCCCTGCAGTCATGACTTTGCTGCCAGTAAGGTTTTCACAGACAGAAAGAAACAACATTTAAAATGAGGTCCTTGCCACTACAAGAAGTGTGATAAAGCAGACTACTAGCATTCTGAAGTCTTGTCTTAGGTGCCTGAACAGGTTTATCTGCAGCTTTGCAATACAGCCCAGAGAGAGTCTCCATACGGACATACGAATTAGGAGCACGAGTAGGTCACTCGGCCCCTCGAGCCTGCTCCGCCATTCAATAAGTTCATGGCTGCACTGATTACTCCACATTTCTACCTACCCCGATAACCTTCCATTCCCTTGCTTATCAAGAATCTATCTACCTCTGCCCTAAAAATATTCAAAGACTCTGCTTCCACCGCCTTTTGAGGAAGAGAATTCCAAAGACTCACGACCCTCTGAGAAAAAAACATTCTCCTCATCTCTGTCTTAAATGAGCGACCCCTTATTTTTAAACAGTGACCCCTAGTTCTAGATTCTCACACAAGGGGAAACATCCTTTCAACATCTACCCTGTCAAACCCCTCAGGATCTTATATGTTTCAATCAAGTCACGCCTTACTCTTCTAAATTCCAGTGGATACAAGCCTAGCCTGTCCAATCTTTCCTTCTAAGACAGCCTGCCCATTCTGGTATTAGTGTAGTAAACCTTCTCTGTACTGCCTCCAATGCATTTACTTCCTTCCTTAAATAAGGACACCAGTACTGTACACAGTACTCTAGATGTGGTCTCACCAATGCCCTGTATAGTTGAAGCATAACCTCCCTACTTTTGTATTCAATTCCTCTCACGATAAACAATAACATTCTATTAGCTTTCCTAATTATGTGCTGTACCTGCACACTAACCTTTTGTGATTCATGCATGAGGACACCCAGATCCCTCTGCATCTCAGAGCTCTGCAATCTCTCACCATTTAGATAATATGCTTATTTTTTATTCTTCCTGCCAAAGTGGAAAATTTCCCATTTTCCCACGTTATATTCCATTTGCCAGGTCTTTGCCCACTCACTTAACCTATCTATATCCCTTTGTAGCCCCCTTATGTGCTCTTCACATTTACTTTCCTACCTATCTTTGTGGCATCAGCAAATTTAGCAACCATATCTTTGGTCCCTTCATCTAAGTCATTTATATAAATTGTAAAAAGTTGAGGCCCCAGCACAGATCCCTGTAGCCACTCGTTACATCTTGCCAACCAGAAAATGACCCATTTATGCCTACGCTCTATTTCCTGTCAGCTAGCCAATCTTCTATCCATGCCAATATGTTACCCCTACACCATAAGTTTTTATTTTCTGCAATAACCTTTAATATGGCATCTTAACAAATGCCTTCTGGAAAACTGAGTACAATACATCCACTGTTATCCACAGCACATGTAACTCCCTCAAAGAACTCCAATAAATTGGTTAAACATGATTTCCTTTTCACAAAACCATGTTGACTCTGCCTGATTATCTTGAATTTTTCTAAATTCCCTGCTATAACATCTTTAGTAATAGCTTCTAACATTTTCCCTAAGACAGATGTTAAGCTAGCTGGCCTGTAGTTTCCTATTTTCTGTCTCCCTCTCTTTTTGAACAAAGGAGTTACATTCGCTATTTTATAATCTAATGGAACCTTCCCCGAATCTAGAGCATTTTTGAAAATTAAAATTAATGCATCAACTATCTCACTAGTCACTTCTTTTAACACCCGAGGATGAAGTCCATCAGGAATCGGGGACTTGTCAGCCCGCAGCTCCAACAATTTGTTCAGTACCACTTCCCTGCTGTTTGTAATTTTCTTGAGTTCCTCCCTCCCTTCCATTTCCTGACTTACAGCTAATACTGGGATGTTACTTATATCCTCAATAGTGAAGACTGATGCAAAATATCTGTTCAATTCATCTGCGTTCTCCTTATTATCCATTATTAATTCCCCAGACTCACTTTCTATAGGAACAACGCTCACTTTGTTAACCCTTTTCGTTTTTAAAAATTCTATAGAAACTCTTACTATCTGTCTTTATATTTCTAGCTAGCTTTCTCTCAGACTTCCAATTTTACCTTCCTTATCACTCTTTTAGTCATTCTTTGCTGTTTTTTATATTCTGTCCAATCTTCTAACCTGCCTCCCATCTTTGTGCAATTATAGGCTTTTTCTTTAAGTTTGTTTCTATCTTTAACTGTTTTAGTTAATCACAGATGGCGGGTCCCACCCTTGGAATATTTCTTTCTCATTGAAATGTATCTATTCTGTGTATTCTGAAATATCCCCCGAAATGTCTGCCACTGCATCTCTATTGAGCTATCCCTTCACCTGATTTGCCAGTTCACTTTGGCTAGCTCTGCTTTCAGACCCTTATAATTGCCCTTATTTAAGTTTAAAATACTAGCCTTGGACCCACTCTTTTCTCCTTCAAACTGAATGTAAAATTCAATCATATTATGATCGGGTGCCTTAACTATGAAGTCATTAATTAATCCTATCTCGTTGCACAATACCAGTATAGTATAGCCTGCTCTCTGGTTAGCTCCAGAATGTATTGTTCCAAGAAATTATCCCGAAAACATTCTATGTACTCCTCATCTAGGCTACCTCTGCCCATCTGATTTTTCCAGTCTATATGTAGTTAAAATCCCTCATAATTATCGCTGTACCTTTCTGACAAGCTGCCATTATTTCTTCCTTTATACCCCGTCCTACAGTATGGTTAATGTTAGGTGGCCTGTACACCACTCCCACAAGTGACTTCTTGCCTTTATGATTTCTCATCTCTACCCAAACTGCTTCTACATCCTGGTCTCCTGAACTTAGGTCATCCCTCTCTATTGCGCTAATACTATCATTAATTAACAGAGCCACCCCTACACCTTTTCCAAGCTTCGTGTCCTTCCTAAATGCCATGTACCCTTCATAATTCAGGTCCCAATCTATGGCCTCCTGCAGCCTTGTCTCAGATCGTACATATTTATTTCTATTTGTGCTCTCAGTTCATCTGTTTTGTTTCAAATGCTACGTGCATTCAGATACAGAGCCTTTAGTTTTGTCCTTATATTATTTTTGCAACCTCTAGCCTTATCTGTTGATTTACTCTTAGATTTGTATGCTCTGTCCCGTCCCGTCACAGTCTGTTTATATTTCCCATATTAATACCTTTCTCTCTTGCCTTGTCTCTACTCCTTGATTTACCATATCTTCCCAAATTTGATCCCTTGCCCCCACTATTCAGTTTAAGACCCTCTCTACATTCCTAGTTATGCAGCTCGCTAGAACACAGGCCCCAGCATGATTCAGGTGTAGACCATCCCAACAGTACAACCACCACTTTCCCCAGTCCCGGTGCCAGTGCGCCATGAACTGGAACCCACTTCTACTACACCAGTCTTTCAGCCATGCATTAATTTCTCTAATCTTATTTGCCCTATGCCAATTTGCATGCGGCTCATTGTCCTCCTGTCTCTTTCTCCACTCCCGTTGTGCTCCTCTCTCTCCACTCCCACCATGCTCCTCTCTCTCTCTCCGCTCCCGCCGTGCTCCACTCTCTCTCCGCTCCTGCCGTGCTCCTCTCTCTCTCCGCTCCCACCGTGCTCCTCTCCCTCTCTCTGCTCCCGCCGTGCTGTTCTCTCTCTCTCCTCTCCCGCCATGCTCCTCTCCCTCTCTCTGCTCCTGCCATGCTCCTCTCTCCCTCTCCTCTCCCGCCGTGCTCCTCTCTCTCTCTCGCTGCTCCCCCCGTGCTCCTCTCTCTCTCCTCTCCCGCTGTGCTCCTCTCTCTCTCCTCTCCCGCCGTGCTCCTCTCTCTCTCCTCTCCCGCCGTGCTCCTTTCTCCTCTCCCGCCCTGCTCCTCTCTCTCTCTCCGCTCCCGCCGTGCTCCTCTCTCACTCTCCTCTCCCGCTGTGCTCCTTTCTCCTCTCCCGCCCTGCTCCTCTCTCTCTCCGCTCCCGCCGTGCTCCTCTCTCTCTCTCGCTGCTCCCCCCATGCTCCTCTCTCTCTCCGCTCCCGCCGTGCTCCTTTCTCCTCTCCCGCCCTGCTCCTCTCTCTCTCTCCTCTCCCGCCCTGCTCCTCTCTCTCTCTCCGCTCCCACCGTGCTCCTCTCTCTCTTCTCTCCCGCGATGCTACTCTCTCTCTTTCCGCTCCCGCCATGCTCCATTCTCTCTCTCCCCTCCCGCCGTGCTCCTCTCTCTCTCTCACTGCTCCCCCCGTGCTCCTCTCTCTCTCCTCTCCCGCTGTGCTCCTCTCTCTCTCTCCTCTCCCGCCGTGCTCCTCTCTCCTCTCCCGCCCTGCTCCTCTCTCTCTCTCTGCTCCCGCCGTGCTCCTCTCTCTCTCTCAGCTCCCGCCGTGCTGCTCTCTCTCTCTCCGCTCCCGCCGTGCTCCTCTCTCTCTCTGCTCCCACCGTGCTCCTCTCTTTCTCTCCACTCCCGCCGTGCTGCTCTCTCTCTCTCCGCTCCCGCCGTGCTCCTCTCTCTCTCTGCTCCCACCGTGCTCCTCTCTCTCTCACCACTCCCGCTGTGCTGCTCTCTCTCTCTCCGCTCCTGCCGTGCTCCTCTCTTTCCTCTCCCGCCGTGCTCCTCTCTCTCTCCGCTCCCACCGTGCTCCTCGTTCTCTCTCCACTCCCGCCGTGCTCCTCCCTCTCTCTCCGCTCACGCCGTGCTCCACTCTCTCTCCATTCCCACCGTGCTCCGCTCTCTCTCCTCTTCCACCGTGCTCCTCTCTCTCTCTCAGCTCCCGCCGTGCTGCTCTCTTTCGCTCAGCTCCCGCCGTGCTGCTCTCTCTCTCTCCGCTCCCGCCGTGCTCCTCTCTCTCTCCGCTCCCACCGTGCTCCTCTCTCTTTCTTCGCTCCCGCCCTGCTCTTTCTCTCTCCGCTCCCGCCGTGCTCCTCTCCCTTTCTCCGCTCCCGACGTGCTGCTCTCGTTCCTCTCCCGCCGTGTTCCTCTCACTGTCCGCTCCCGCCATGCTCCTCTCCCTATCCACTCCCACCGTGCTCCTCTCTCTCTCTCTCCACTCCCGCTGTGCTCCTCTCTCTCTCTCTGCTCCCGCCGTGCTCTTTCTCTCTCTCGCTGCTCCCCCCGTGCTCTCTCTCTCCTCTCCTGCTGTGCTCCTCTCTCTCTCCTCTCCCGCCGTGCTCCTCTCTCTCTCCTCTCCCGCCGTGCTCCTTTCTCCTCTCCCGCCCTGCTGCTCTCTCTCTCTCCGCTCCCGCCGTGCTCCTCTCTCACTCTCCTCTCCCGCTGTGCTCCTTTCTCCTCTCCCGCCCTGCTCCTCTCTCTCTCTCCGCTCCCGCCCTGCTCCTCTCTCTCTCTCCTCTCCCGCCCTGCTCCTCTCTCTCTCTCCGCTCCCACCGTGCTCCTCTCTCTCTCTTCTCTCCCGCCATGCTACTCTCTCTCTTTTCACTCCCGCCATGCTCCATTCTCTCTCTCCCCTCCCGCCGTGCTCCTCTCTCTCTCTCGCTGCTCCCCCCGTGCTCCTCTCTCTCTCCTCTCCCACCGTGCTCCTCTCTCTCTCTCCTCTCCCGCCGTGCTCCTCTCTCCTCTCCCGCCCTGCTCCTCTCTCTCTCTCCGCTCCCGCCGTGCTCCTCTCTCTCTCTCCTCTCCCGCCATGCTCCTCTCTCTCTCTCTCCGCTCCCGCCGTTCTCCTCTCTCTCTCTCCTCTCCCGCTGTGCTCCTCTCTCTCCCTCCACTCCCGCTGTGCTCCTCTCTCTCTCTCCTCTCCCGCCGTGCTCTTCTCTCTCTCTCCTCTCCCGCCGTGCTCCTCTCTCTCTCCGCTCCCGCCGTGCTCCTCCCTCCCTCTCCACTCCCGCCATGCTCCTCTCTCTCAGTCCTCTCCCGCCGTGCTCCTCTCTCTCTCTCCGTTCCCGCTGTGCTGCTCTCTCTCTGCTCCCGCCGTGCTCCTCTCTTTCCTCTACCGCGTGCTCCTCTCTCTCTCCACTCCCGCCGTGCTCCTCTCTCCCTCCGTTCCCGTGTTCCGCTCTCTCTCTCCTTTCCCGCCGTGCTTCTCTCTCTCTCCCCGCTCCCGCCGTGCTCCTCTCTCTCTCTCAGCTCCTGCCGTGCTGCTCTCTCTCTCTCCGCTCCCGCCGTGCTCCTCTCTCTCTCCGCTCCCACCGTGCTCCTCTCTCTCTCTCCACTCCCGCCGTGCTCCTCTTTCTCTCTTCTCTCCCGCCGTGCTCCTCTCTCCTCTCCCGCCCTGCTCCTCTCTCTCTCCTCTTCCGCCCTGCTCCTCTCTCTCTCTGCTCCCGCCGTGCTCCTCTCTCTCTCTCCGCTCCCACCGTGCTCCTCTCTCTCTTCTCTCCCGCCATGCTCCTCTCTCTCTTTCCGTTCCCGCCGTGCTCCATTCTCTCTCTCCCCTCCCGCCATGCTCCTCCCTCTCTCCGCTACCGCCGTGCTCCTCTCTCTCCACTCCCACTAGGCTCCTCCCACTCTGTCTGCTCCCGCCGTGCACTTTTCTCTCTCCTCTCCCGCTGTGCTCCTCTCTCTCTCCTCTCCCACTGTGCTCCTCTCTCCCTCTCCGCTCCCGCTGTGGTCCTCTCTCTCTCCGCTCCCACCGTGCTCCTCTCTCCCTCTCCGCTCCCGCCGTGCTCCTCTCTCTATCCGCTCCCACCGTGCTCCTCTCTCCCTCTCCACTCCCGCTATGCGCCTCTTTCTCTCTCCACTCCTGCTGTGCTCATCTCTCTCTCCGCTCCCACCGTGCTCCTCTCTCTCTCTCCACTTCCACCATGCTCCTCCCTCTCTGTCTGCTCCCGATGTTCTCCTCTCTCTCTCTCCGCTCCCGCCGTGCTCCTCTCTCTCTCTACTCCCGCCGTGCTCCTCTCTCTCTCTCCACTTCCACCATGCTCCTCCCTCTCTGTCCGTTCCCGTGTTCCGCTCTCTCTCTCCTCTCCCACCGTGCTTCTCTCTCTCTCTCCCCGCCACCGCCGTGCTCCTCTCTCTCCCCGCACCCGCCGTGCTCCTCTCTCTCTCCGCTCCCACCGTGCTCCTCTCTCCCTCTCCGCTCCCGCTGTGGTCCGCTCTCTCTCCGCTCCTACCGTGCTCCTCTCTCCCTCTCCGCTCCCGCCGTGCTCCTCTCTCTATCCACTCCCACCGTGCTCCTCTCTCCCTCTCCGCTCCCGCTATGCTCCTCTCTCCCTCTCCGCTCCCGCTATGCTCCTCTTTCTCTCTCCACTCCTGCTGTGCTCATCTCTCTCTCCGCTCCCACTGTGCTCCTCTCTCTCTCCACTTCCACCATGCTCCTCCCTCTCTGTCCGCTCCCGCTGTTCTCCTCTCTCTCTCTCCACTCCCGCCGTGCTCCTCTCTCTCGCACCGCTCACGCCGTGCTCCTCTCTCTCTCGGCTCCCACTGTGCTCCGCTCTCTCTCCTCTCCCGCCGTGCTCCTCTCTCTCTCTGCTCCCACCGTGCTCCTCTCTCTCTCTCCACTCCCGCCGTGCTCCTCTCTCTCTCTCCGTTCACGCCGCTCTCCTCTCTCTCTCCGCTCCCACCGTGCTCCGCTCTCTCTCCTCTTCCGCCATGCTCCTCTCCCTCTCTCAGCTCCCGCTGTGCTGCTCTCTCTCTCTCCGCTCCTGCCGTGCTCCTCTCTTTCCTCTCCCGCCGTGCTGTTCTCTCTCTCCGCTCCCACCGTGCTCTGCTCTCTCTCCTCTTCCACCGTGCTCCTCTCTCTCTCCGCTCCCACCGTGCTCCTCGTTCTCTCTCCACTCCCGCCGTGCTCCTCCCTCTCTCTCCGCTCACGCCGTGCTCCATTCTCTCTCCATTCCCACCGTGCTCCGCTCTCTCTCCTCTTCCACCGTGCTCCTCTCTCTCTCTCAACTCCCGCCGTGCTGCTCTCTCTCGCTCAGCTCCCGCTGTGCTGCTCTCTCACTCTCCGCTCCCGCCGTGCTCCTCTCTCTCTCCACTCCCACCGTGCTCCTCTCTCTCTCCACTCCCGCCGTGCTCCTCTCCATCTCTCCGCTCCCGCCATGCTCCTCTCCCTTTCTCCACTCCTGAAGTGCTGCTCTCTCTCTCTCCGCTCCCACCGTGCTCCTCTCGTTCCTCTCTCGCCGTGCTCCTCTCTCTGTCCGCTCCCGCCGTGCTCCTCTCCCTATCCGCTCCCACCGTGCTCCTCTCTCTCTCTCTCCACTCCCGCTGTGCTCCTCTCTCTCTCTCTGCTCCCGCCGTGCTCCCCTCTCTCTCCGCTCCCACCGTGCTCCGTTCTCTCTTCTGTCCCGCCGTGCTCCTCTCCCTCTCTCCGCTCCCGCCATGCTCCTCTCCCTTTCTCCGCTCCCGACGTGCTGCTCTCTCTCTCTCCGCTCCCACCATGCTCCTCTCGTTTCTCTCCCGCCGTGCTCCTCTCTCTGTCCGCTCCCGCCGTGCTCCTCTCCCTATCCGCTCCCACCGTGCTCCTCTCTCTCTCTCTCCACTCCCGCTGTGCTAATCTCTCTCTCTCTGCTCCCGCCGTGCTCCCCTCTCTCTCTCCGCTCCCACCGTGCTCCTCTCTCTCTCTCTCCACTCCCGCTGTGCTAATCTCTCTCTCTCTGCTCCCGCCGTGCTCCTCTCTCTCTCTCCACTCCCAGCGTGCTGCTCTCTTTCTCTCAGCTCCCGCCGTGCTGCTCTCTCTCTCTCCACTCTCGCCGTGCTCCTCTCTCTCTCCGCTCCCACCGTGCTCTTTCTCTCTCCGCTCCCGCCGTGCTCCTCTCCCTCTCTCCGCTCCCGCCATGCTCCTCTCCCTTTCTCTGCTCCCACCGTGCTCCTCTCTCTCTCTCTCCACTCCCGCTGTGCTCCTCTCTCTCTCTCTGCTCCCGCCGTGCTCCCCTCTCTCTCTCCGCTCCTGCCGTGCTCCGTTCTCTCTTCTGTCCCGCCGTGCTCCTCTCCCTCTCTCCGCTCCCGCCATGCTCCTCTCCCTTTCTCCACTCCCGACGTGCTGCTCTCTCTCTCTCCGCTCCCACCGTGCTCCTCTCGTTCCTCTCCCGCCGTACTCCTCTCTCTGTCCGCTCCCGCCGTGCTCCTCTCCCTATCCGCTCCCACCGTGCTCCTCTCTCTCTCTCTCTCCACTCCCGCTGTGCTCCTCTCTCTCTCTCTCTCTCTCCACTCCCAGCGTGCTGCACTCTCTCTCTCCACTCCCGCCGTGCTCCTCTTTCTCTCCGCTCCCACCGTGCTCTTTCTCTCTCCGCTCCCGCCGTGCTCCTCTCTCTCTCCGCTCCCACCATGCTCCATTCTCTCTTCTGTCCCGCCGTGCTCCTCTCCCTTTCTCCGCTCCCAACGTGCTGCTCTCTCTCTCTCCGCTCCCACCGTGCTACTCTCATTCCTCTCCCGCCATGCTCCTCTCTCTGTCCGCTCCCGCCGTGCTCCTCTCCCTATCCGCTCCCACCGTGCTCCTCTCTCTCTCTCTCCGCTCCCGCTGTGCTCCTCTCTCTCTCTCTGCTCCTGCCGTGCTCCTCTCTCTCTCTCCACTCCCGCCATGCTGCTCTCTCTCTCTCCGCTCCTGTTGTGCTCCTCTCTCTCTCTCTCCGCTCCCGCCGTGCTCCTCTCTCCCTTTCCACTCCCGCCATGCTCCTCTCTCTCAGTCCTCTTCCACCGTGCTCCTCTCTCTCTCCGCTCCCACCGTGCTCCTCGTTCTCTCTCCACTCCCGCCGTGCTCCTCCCTCTCTCTCCGCTCACGCCGTGCTCCACTCTCTCTCCATTCCCACCGTGCTCCGCTCTCTCTCCTCTTCCACCGTGCTCCTCTCTCTCTCTCAGCTCCCGCCATGCTGCTCTCTCTCGCTCAGCTCCCGCCGTGCTGCTCTCTCTCTCTCCACTCCCGCCGTGCTCCTCTCTCTTCCGCTCCCACCGTGCTCCTCTCTCTCTCCACTCCCGCCATGCTCCTCTCTCTTTCTCCGCTCCCGCCATGCTCTTTCTCTCTCCGCTCCCGCCGTGCTCCTCTCCCTCTCTCCGCTCCCGCCATGCTCCTCTCCCTTTCTCCGCTCCCGATGTGCTGCTCTCTCTCTCTCCGCTCCCACCGTGCTCCTCTCGTTCCTCTCCCGCCGTGCTCCTCTCCCTATCCCCTCCCACCATGCTCCTCTCTCTCTCTCTCCACTCCCGCTGTGCTCCTCTCTCTCCTCTCCCACCGTGCTCCTCTCTCTCTCTCCACTCCCGCCATGCTCCTCTCTCTCTGCGACCGCCATGCTCCTCTCTCTCCACTCCTGCCATGCTCCTCTCTCTCTTTCCTCTCACGCCATGCTCCTCTCTCTCTCTGTCCGCTCCCACCGTGCTCCTCTCTCTCCTCTCCTGCTCTGCTCCTCTCTCTCTCTCTCTCTGCTCCCGCCATGCTCCTCCCTCTCTCGCTGCTCCTGCCGTGCTCCTCTCTCTCTCCTCTCCTGTGCTCCTCTCTCTCCGCTCCCGCTGTGCTCCTCTCCTTCTCCCTCTGTTTCTGTCTCCAGTCTCTGACCCTGGGCTTCTGGTGTGCTTTTAAAACCTCTGCTCCCCCAGTGCTCCTCTCTCTCCCTCTCTGTCTCTGTCTCCATTCTCCAGAATCATTGTTGCATACTATATATGGAACAACACTGCAATGAAGAAAGGCTTGCGACTTTCAGAAGCTGAAGGGCATGATGCTGAACTAGGGGTGTAGAATTTGCCTCTCTGTAGCATGTGGAGTGTGCATAGGAAGTGTTACAACCGGGTGAGGAAGGGGTCTTCCCTCTTGCCCTTTTCTGGTTTGGCCATAACAGGGATTAACTTTTAAAACACATTGTTTTTACCTTCACCTCAGTGAGTCCTTGCTCACTGCTCTCTAATTGTAATTGTAAATGGACCAATCAAACAGGCTTTCTTAGGTTTTACCAAGAAAGGTGTAAGTTTATTAACCTAATCACTTTAACTCAGTTAAAATTACTAAAATATGCAACACAACCACGCTGGCATGCATATGAGAGAAACACACACACAAATAGATACAGAGGGGGAGAAACAATAAAGGGGGGGGCATTTGGAGTAGTAAATGGAATTCAGTTACTGTCTTTAGCTTTACTGTAAAGACCTTGATTGGAGTTAAGTCTTGCAGTTCTTGCTGGGGCCCAGTTCACACTTTCAAACTTGTTTCTCTGGTACCAGAAGTCTGAAGAGGTCCTCTGTCTTGAGGCTTAAGCTGCTTCCGTGGGTCCCGGGGACTTTGCTTGAGAGAGAGAGACAAAGAGAGAGGTGCTTTCTTCTTGAAGTTCAATTGCAGTCTGTCCCCAAACCTTTCTGTGAGGGACAATTCACACGGTTCCCAGTCTGGCCAACGGGTAAGTTATCTGACCAACTCTTTGCCTGAAACAGCATTTTCTGGGGAGGATTGTTGATTCTTCAAAGCTTACTAGACATACTCGGTGGTGGGGGGTGGGGGAGGGGGGGGTGGTAGGGGTGGAGTCATGGCTTTCACACAGACAAGATGTGGATCATCACTGTTGCCCAGACCAAACTTGTTTATTGAATCAGTGAGCACTTCCACTGTCTCTCTATTCAACTGTCTCTCAAAATGCAAATGTGCAACCATGTTTTCAGCCATTCAGCTCTGTGGTCTTTTTAAACAAGTTATGTTCAATGTCCAGTAAAAGTTCAAGTAGTGTTCCATATGACAAAATTAATATGTTTCCATTTGGCAGGTATGGTTTTCTTCACAGAAGGAAGAGATGTGGGATATCACATCCAGCAGCCAGAGAAAGGAGGACACAACTGATAGTTCAGTGTTTTCAAGAATTAAAGGTTGACTCACCAAATAAAGTGACTTCATATGTACCTGCCCTGCCATGAACCCTCATAAAGTCCCTCATTACCAAAGACTTTGACCAAGGTCTTTCATAAAACAGAAGCCCACATTTTCACTGTCATGATTCAAACCCCCCAAAATAGAAAGCATTCACCGAAATTCACGAAGCATTCACGGACCTCTTATGTGAATAAGCCGTGTTTAGCTTACTGAATAAAATTCTTCAAAAAATGCCATAAATTCTAATCACCCTATCTATAACTACTTCTTAACAGTTTCCCAACTAACTTGCTCACTCAAGCTCCTAATCTACTACTCCTACCAGAGATTCCCAGAGTGAGATGAGGTTGAGCACTGGGTGGGTGAGATGGTGCCCCTCGGGCTGTCATCAAGAAAGGCAAGTGGCTGTGCTTGTGGCAGTCTTTCTGTTGGCGTAACAAGTGGAAAAGCCCATGCCGAAGCTCCTTCGTGTCAGAGAAATTGGAGGCATCCTAATGAAAACAGGTTCATTGGTACCCTTCAGAGACAGTGACAGCTCTGACCATTTACTCCAGTCCACTGGTGCAAGATACAGGTGCTACTTCTTAGTGTTACTACTGATCAAATGATCCCAAATGTTTTAGAAGCCCATGAAAGTGTCCTGTTCAAAGTATTTATAGCAACATTGTGAGCTGCCATTCTGGAAGCCAACAATGAGCTTAGAATTTGTTTCTTGTTTCTTGATGTTGCAGAAATCTCTTGTCCTAGATCATGGGAATCTTCCTACAATGTATTGTAGATGTAGTGGAACCAGATGCTTGGAAACCATCTTTACATAAGATTGATGCTTGGTAAACATAGCTCTTTAGCTGACTGTCCCTGAGATCTGGCTCCCTAAGCTCCTTAGCTGAGGATGGTTGTTTCTACACCCTTCATGGAGGAATTCCACATTCCTCTTCCACTCCCAGTTCTCACTCTCAGTGCTCAGAGCTTCACCCAGTGAAAAGCCTTCTGACTCACCATTTACTTCCTCCAAAGTAGGTGTCCCTGTGGTGCTGCACATACAGGTAAGATACCAGCACACATGGTGATGAAATGACGGAAGTTGTAAACCTGTAAGTGACAGGAGTTGTTCTCCAGAAGTGCCTGGGAGGTCAACAGGGTGGCTGACCTCTTCCTCTAGGACACACCCCATGATATGAAATACAAAGGAGATTGTTCAGCTCTGTACACTGTGACATGTCACCATGAAGAAACAGATGCTTAGTATAATAGCATTGCAATACTTTGAGAAAGCACATGCAAGTGTGACTATGTATGATGAGCCTAACACAGCCTTTACTAATCTCTGTTGCCACTTCACCTTAAACCTCTCCCAGATCCTCTCCTGTCTAAAAGTTCATCCTCAAGATTAGAAGTTTCAGGAGGACGCTCGTCTCCACATTGCATTTCTCATGTGATAGTTAAGGACAAGACTTGCCTTTGGAAGAATAGAAGACAATGTTAAAAGCATGGGAGTAGAATGGGCACTTGTCTCTTTAACGCTAATGTCCTTGAAGGAGTCCTTGTGGCACGCTATGTGAGTTGACAGAGTAGTTTTAATTTAGATAGTACTTGAGTGGTTTTAGAGGTTGTATTAATGACATTCAGGTTCTGAGAGAATGAGCATGAGAAATAAGCAGATGAGTGAAGGCTGTACGATGGAAGAGATGTGTATTGGCACCAGTGCCTTGACTTAAATTGGTTACTCTTGTGAGGTCATTGAACCTCTTGAAGTGGTGGAGGTAGACCTGATTTTATCCTGCCAGGTTCCACCATCCAGCCTCCCAAACCATCCTCTTGTGGGGCTTCCTGCCCTCAGTGACCTACCATCTTAATCTTTTTGTCCTAACTTCTGTCAAGAGAGCCTTCTCAGTTGCATCTGAGAAACCAAGGGCCTTTCCATCTGCTGACACTCCCGAGGTTGCTGCACCGTCAGACATTTTGGGCACTGGTGTCTGCTAGTCTGTGGAAATAACTTGTGCCCCTTTAAATGATTAGAGCTTTTTAAATGCACCAGCTCTGAATTTCCCTCTCTCCCAGTGGTGATAAACCTATCAAGAGCAGCATATTACCCTCTGAGCCTAACCCACATAAGGAATGAAGGCCCCTGGATTAAAATGCAGCAGGTTAGCGGACACAGTCATGTGGGCAGGTGTTAGTTCCACTCTACCACTAAACTGTCAACAGGAGGAAAATCCAGCTCCACGAGTGTTGCCAGTATTGTGCATACAATAATTGATAATTTGATATTTTAGGATTTGTCACCATTTTTCTTGTCACTTGAACTGATGCTTTTGTCAAAACTGTGGTAAATAAAAGACAGAAGTCCTGTTTAAAACAACTTCAACTGTTTGTTACACCGCCTTCCTCAGTCATGTGATTTTAATACTTGCTGCTTTGTTTACTTTCCTCTCTCAATTGTTCAGATGATGCTACCTGTTACAAAACAAGGAATGAAATGTACTAAAGCTGAAGAAACCGGATGCACTCATCACAATGCATTGAAAAGCCTATGTCTTAACCTCATCACACACCATGTCAAATACCTTTCAACATGGACAAGTTGCTTCATGAATAAATCTGCCGTCTCCCAGTCGGACCTCAGGTGAAATAATACTCTTGCTATTCTTTCACCTTTCACCCGGACCATTTGTAATCAGTAAATACAGCAAAATGTAAAGGGTGGCTATTCCCTTTCTAGGGAGACCTAGATCAGTCAGTGATGAGACTATTCTAAACACGTTGCTGAAAAGTCACCATTTTGATGCTGGAGCAGTTTATGTTGTAGCAATTGCTTTTCGTACAGCATCAGGAATCTCTGCAGTAGGCCCTTCACTATCCTGCATTAGCTTTCTTTGGTTTTGCAGCAGCAGAAGACACAATTTATGAAAGTGTTATTGTGTCACTGTTTGTACGCTTTCCTTACCAACTCAATAGACAATGGGGGTAATTTTGAATTAATGCAAAACGGGCAATATCTATTCAGCCAGGCATTGCACATCTCTCCCAATTTTCATTTAACCATGAGAGATGTATAACTTGCAGCGGTGTCGATATAGCCTGTTATACATTATCAGCAGCAACTTGCATTTATATAGCACCTTTAATGTAATAAAATGTTTCAAAGCATTTCACAGGAGTGTAATCAGACTAGAATTGACCCAACGTTACTCTAATGTCGTATGCATTAAGGCATCAATTTAACCTTAAATTCTAAATGCCTACTATTACTGAATTATTATTCAATTTTTATTGCAGTTGGACCAAATTATGCCGCAGCATCCATTAGAATGCTCAGCTGAAATGTATCTTTACTGTTTGGGTTGGGTAATATCTCCTTTCATCATTACAGCTAATGACATTATTATAACATTTGCGAATTAAAGAAAGATTTTACCCAGAAACAAGAAAATTCATGAATCGGTAAATTTCAGTAATTGAGCAATTTTTTAACATGAAAACTTGCATTGGCAAAAAGTCATGGATAAAATAACATTAGACTGTAATGGATAAATGATTTAAGCTACCCTACTGACACTGCATGGAAATGTTTAAGCAGACACTTTTATTACTGCTTCTTCAATCCATGAAGGGATTTTTACAATAGAGCAATTGAAACATAATATTAGGACTAACATTGAATAATTGCATTTTTTTAGAAGAACTAAATTACACTTGATTACACTTCAAAGAATATATTAAACAGTTCTATGAGAAATGACTTTAGATCATTTCTAATTAAAGCCAATTGTGTCCATTAATTCCTGCTAAACCCCTTCAATTCTGCAAAAATGTCTTCCTGGCCCACAAAGTTAGTTATGTATTATTCTAGAATATCTACATAACCTTACAACCAACATTCCCTCTAAGCTGCGCGAGTGTACAGCCGCACAGTGATGCAGTAAGGCCCTGCACAGGCTGCAAAAAGAGTTGTTCCCTTTAAGAACAGAATAAGCACAAGCAGGAGTATGCCATACAGCCCCTCAAGTCTGCTCTACCATTTAATGAGATCATAGCTGATCTTCCACCTAAGCTTCACTTTCCTGCCTGATTTTCAAATCCCTTGATTCTCTTAGAATCCAAAAATCTATCAATCTCAGCCTTGAATATACTCAACAACTGAGCATCCACAGCCCTCTGGGGTAGAGAATTCTAAAGATTCACAACCCTCCAAGTGAAGAAATTTCTCTTCATCTCAGTTCTCAATGGCCGACCCCTTATCCTGCTTCACAGATGCTGCCTGAGTATTACCAGCATTTTCTGTTTTTGTTTCAGATTTCCAGCATCCGCAGTATTTTACTTTTGTCAAACTCTTTTTATTTGTATTGGAATTTGTGAAAACTTTAATATGCGTTAAACTAAAAGAAGCACAAAAAAATTAAATCTTTATATTATTTAAATATTCATGACACTTTGCACAGTAAAAGAAAGTAGTCCTGATTTCGGCAATTTTTTCCTGATTTTTGGGGCCTCTGTTTAGGTGTGCAGATTACAAGGTAGACCAGTCAGGTTTTCTCAGTCATTAGAAATTGAATGTAGGCAGTGTTCATTAAACAACACTGCATGCTGGTGTCATAATGTGAAAACGAGCTGAATTCTGCCTTCCCTCACTCCACATTTACATAAGCAGGGCTCTCTACCCTCACCTCAATTGAAATGGTGTAAGTATTGTACCTTAGGCCAGTGCTACACATTCTGTTATCCATGTGTCTAAGTGTTACAAGTTTCATTAGCTAAACAGTGTAAGTGCCATTGATTCTCATTAATCATGAGCATTGCTGCCACTGATCCTCATTATCCACGTGCCTGAGTTTTAAATAGTTTCATTAACCAAGAATATATGCACTATTGATTCTCATTAATCAAGCGTGCGGCTGCCATTGATTTCATTTTAACCCAGGAAGTGATTTTAACTTTGGGTGGATATCGGGAGGGTGGAGAGAGGGTGATTTTGCCATTTACCTGATGATCTCATCAAGAGGCCAATCCATTTTAAAAGCCAGGCCTCATCTCAGTATGTATGGTGAGCCATGATGACTCTGAACCAGCAGTCAAAGGCAGCTCCTGTTCAAGAAGGCACAGATAATGCTGTGGCTCCTACTAGGACCTCATCTGGAAGTAATGACTCAAGGAGGAGGGGAGACAATTGCAGTAGGGGTGTATGGAGGGGCTGATAGTGGGGTGAGAAGATTTCTGGGAATCCAGAAGAGCATTCCAGTTCCTCCTAGTCCCAGAAAAACTGTATAAAGGAACTCACCTTTGCAGGTTTTGTGAGAGGCATGTAGTGTTCCTGCAGGGACTGCTGGTTAGTTTGAACTATTCCTCATTAGGGTTCCAACCCTCCATGGTTGCCCTGGAGTCTCCAGGAATTGAAGAGAACTGATCTTCAGGATACTGAGCAATTTAGGAGAACAATCATAGAGGCAATAAAAGAAATGGTGGTTTTATTTAGTTTTCTTTGAATACATTTGTTTGTTGTAAAACAAATATTTAACAAGGGGTAAAAAGGCTGGACTGACACTCAAGAATCGTCCAATCAGGGCAAGATAGAATCCGGTTACTTTCTGATTGATGTGGGAAAGTTGTATGCCTCGAGGATGGACATGTTGGGCAGCCAATAGCAGGAGTGTATTGGCAGGGCAGTTGGAAGCAGGAGTTCATCTGATGATATATTCAGGAATATGTCCAATCACAATTGGTAACCATATGCCTAGTACTAATGTGTGGTCCTTGCACAGTACATGCTTTGTCCATTGGACTCAATTTGTTTACTACAAGTAAGCTCCCACTGAAATAGGGGGCATTTGGGCCTTCTGTAAGAAGGCACCAAACAAAATGGCAGCAGGCAGATCTGAAGTGGGAACGGGGAGCTATGTTTAGGCCCATGATTTTTGGAGTGCTCACCTACCTGTTGGAGGCCATGAAAATCAGAGCCCCAAGTCTCTGGCACAGATTTGCACTCAGTGCTATTTTAATGCCAGCAATATTCCATCCACAGATGTTGAAATTATGACAGTTGAAAAATCCAGGCCAATGAGTCTCGTTAAGCAGGGGCAGCAGTGATGGGAGGGGACAAACTGGGTACAGCTGTACCAAGGCCTGAGCTTGGGGGCAAGAGGGTCCAAATTAACGAACAGAACTGATCAGTAAAGGATGCAGGGGACAGAATAAAAAGGAGTTTCCAAATTTCCGGATAATTTGTTTATAAAACTTTCAATTTACAATGGTGCTTTTCTTGCCTTTTTCTGAGCAAATGTCAGAGCCCCAGCCTTTAATACCACCAAGGGGAAGCACCAGGGAAAGAAAAAATAGATCTCAGCACACAAGAGATGTAATAAAGGAGACAATAGTGCAAGAGATGTCAAGGCATGTGCTTGTTTAGAACTGCACTAACCTTTATGCAGCAGGAAATGCCTGGCTGTATAGCGATGGTTGAAGGATAGTGCACGTTCACCACAAATTCAATTGGTATGTCTAGCCAGGTGGAAACTAATCCAGGAATGTTTCTGCAGGGGTCAATGATCTTTGAAGTGAAAAGTAGGTTTGAATTCATCTTTTTCTCAGTAATGCCCATGTTGCTGCTCAAGTTGCAAATACGAGTCAACATCCTATGCCACCTGTTGTGACTCATCTGTGTCTCCACTTCCTCCTCCATCCCATGAAGAGTTAGTGAAATCCTTAAAGCAATGCTCATAGTGTGGTGCAAGTGGACTAAGCCAGGCACAGTGGCTGAACGTTTTGGAGGTGGAGAACACAGGTTCCCAAATAATTACTCCACTTCATGTTAACAAAAATTCCAAGACTCTTAACAGGTCAAAATGAAAGGAAAAAATAAATGGACACAATGAAGTACGATCTCAGCAAAATCAGATGAAAAGGCAATGAGTGCGCCTTTAAGAGGTTCAGGAGGGCACTGTGCCAGGAGGCCTGCCTGCTAGTCCGGGTTTTTTTGGTGCATCAGAATGATATTTGGGATGAACTTTCTTGGAAGTGCTTCCACCCTTCTGCTGTAACTTCTGTGGAAGAGCCCTGGGAAAGGGCATAATTGGTTTCCTGCCATTTCCTTGGGTTGACTGTGGATCTTCTTCCAAAGTTATGGTGGAGAATCCCCATGACAGTCCAACCTCATAGTGTCAATGCCATAAAGGAGTGCAATTTCCAGCACATCCCTGACATGCCCTTGGAATGCCTCCAATGTAAATAAAGGTGACGCTTGCACCATGGAGTAGTGTAAACCTCTTTCTCACCCAGTGTAGGCTCAGTGCAAAGGCTGATGCTAATGTAGAATTGGCATGGGCATTGCAATTCAGATTTTCTGCTCCTTCTGCATCACCTTAGTTACAGAAAGGAAGTGTGATATTGTGGTTTCTGTGTTGTGAAGTTAGTTACAGAGATTTGGAGTTGTTAAGCTGAGTGCTGCACTGAATAGTGATTGGTTGACATTTCACTATCTATTTGTACATCATTTGACAACAAGATACTCAGGTGAGTGAACTGATTCACAATATTTATTTCACTATTCCCAATGGTGATGGTTGGTTTGCTGCAGCAGTTCCCTGGGGATGATTGATGCATGACATCTGTTTTCTTTATGTTTATGGTAAGGCCGTAGTAAATCAGTTGGCAATGTGGTGCACCTCAAGAGCACAATCATCTGCAAACAAAACCTTACAAATGATTGCCCTTTGCAATATTTGTCAAAGCTCATCCTGAACTCAGACTGAAGGGCTTCCTAAATGTGCAGAAGCATATATGTGCATCTACATCTGGGATTCCTGGTGCTTTATCAAGTGAAGCCATGATTCATAAAAAAAGATCTCAAAGGGGCTAGTTACATGCACCACTCTTGTGTGGCTATAATGTTGACAGCAAAAGACTTGGACAATACTTTAACCCCATTCTCTCAAACATTTCATCATGTTTGTTGACAATTGGGATAAAACATCAAATCAAATTTGGCAGCAGTTTTCACAAATCAAATCAAAAGCTTTGGCCCATAAAAACTGTGCAAAAGTTCTTATGCTGCACCACACATTCCTGAGAAATGATGACAACCATGTCAGTGATCCTGTGATTTGTTCTAAAGTCACTTTATGTCTATGGGAGGACTGAGTGGTGTCATTTTGAAGCAGGTAAAGGAGAAATGTTCTTGCAAGAACTTCCCAGCTTTCAAAAGGAGAAAAATTTCACAACTTCACCGCAGTCATTCCACTCTCCTCTCTGCTTGTAGATGATAGCAACCGGACAACCATTCAAGCCTCTCCAGATAATTTGTGTAACCAGGCAATGAGAGCCCCACAGCCACACTTGTAAATCTCTGGAAGATCCCCATTTATTTTTGGTGCCTTACTGATCTTCAATGCCTAGATGGGTTTACCAAACCCAATATTTGTGCAGATCTCATCCATGTTATTATGTTGTGGCCACTGTGTGACTCTATCGAAGGTCTATCCATAATGATGGCTGATCTATTAAATCTTTTCAAAACTATATGATAGTCACTAATAAACCAACAAGAAATTCAGGAGAAACTTTTTTACTCAAAGGGTGGTCAGAATGTGGAACTCGCTACCACAAGGAGTATATGAGGCGAATAGAACTGATGCACTTAAGGGAAAGCTAGATTAGTACATGAGGCAGGAAGGAATAGGAGGTTATGTTGTTAGGGTTAGTTGAAGAGGATAGGATAAGTGAGGCCCATGTGGGGCATAAACACCAGCATGGATTGGTTAGTCAAATGGCCTGTTTCTGTGCTGTAGATGCCACATAATATGTAGTTATACAAGAATGAATTAATTTCGTCTTGCCATTGATAAAGGTGGCACCATCCAAACTCTTCAAAGATGCAGAATTGGTATACTTGTACTCATATACCCCAATTATTGTATCATAGAAAGTTTGTGTCCTTCTAGTTTGCATTGGATTGGGCTTCATCAGCTTTTCTGTCTCACAAATGATGTTTCATGTATGACAGCTTAACTTGGACCAGAGCACTAATGTTTTTATGCTCTCTTTACAGCTGGATTGGGATCAGAGAGCAGGCAGTTGTATGTCCTCTGTTTCTAGTCAAGCAATATTCTGTTTGAATGGTCATTCTCATCAAACAGGCACTTGACAAAGCTGATTGCATTGGAAGCTGCTTTGTACATTGTATCATGTAGTGCCTTCCATTCAATCTTGACATTATCTTGACACTAGAGACAAGCTCTGCACTGATGGTATTGCATAGCTCTTGTTTATTCTTTGAGTGCTTCAGCCACTTCACATTTAAGCACCTAAAGGGCTTCAGGACAGTTGTATGATGATGCAGTTGGATTGCCAGTAATAGCTTGTAACATATCACACAGTGGTCAATTCCACGTTCTATTCCATGCATGCCTTTGGTGATTCTCTCATCTTACATGTCACACTGCCAAACAATGATGTTATTTATTTGATGGCAGTCCTTAGATGTATCTAGGCCTTCTCTATGCATGAACCTCACTTGGAGGAACAAATTGACATCTTGGACTTGACAGAAACATAGTTTATTACTGGTGACTCCTTCCTCTCATTGAGGCCATCCCACCTGTCTTTATGTTCCATCACATCCTCTGTCCAAATCACCATGGTAGTGACATGTCACTATTTTTTGCTCCTTCCCAAGGTCAAACAGCTCACCCTCTAACACTCCCAACTATCCTTTAACATCCTCCTTGTCTAGTACCCGAGCCCCTGTTAATTTGTCAATGGAATCATCTGCCTCCTGTCTCAGTCTCTGCATTGCCATGCAGATCCCCCCCCCCCCACCCCCATCCCCACCCCCGCAAGCTGCCAAGAATGAGGCATATTAATTTTGTCGTATGAACATTGATTTTAAACTGTTGCTGGAGTGAGGAAATGACTTATTAAACAGATCAGCCGTGGCTGGAAAAAACATTTGCATACTAACAGGCAGTGCTTGGAGGGACAAAGGGGCGATTCCCTACTCCAATTTAATGCACACTGGACTTTGAGCACCAGGTATTGTGTGTAAGAAGAGACATTCCAGGGTCGGCTAAGTCAAGAGAATCCACAAACAGATGTTGTCAGACCAGCTAGTCACATGACTAACCTGCTTGGCAACCTGGGTTTTTCTGAATTGCACAAAGAGTTTGAACAGAGAAAGACTGTTTGCTCCTGGAATGAGAAAACCTCTCCTGTCTGCTCCCATCTTTCTCACAAGCCTCTGGACCCATTGAGGACACATGAACTTCAAGAGAGAAAAGTCTCCTACATCAAACAAGGTTTAAGAAGAATACTGGACCCCAACGAAAAGCAAGACCTACCTACAATCAAGGACTTTACAGTGGGCCCAAAGAACAGTAACCAAAACCATCTTCAGATATTGCCACAAACTTTTCCACTTTATTTCTTCCGCTGTTTTCTGTCATTTCACCAACATCATTGGTGCACTCATTCCCCTCCGACCCTGACCACTTTCTCACTGGGTATAGTCACTTCTTTTTGATATGACCCCAAGGCCAATTTTTGGAGTTAGCAAAGATGTGGGTATGAAAGAAAATGCATGCTCGTTCATGATGTGTTAAAGATTGTGTTAAGACAGCAATTATTCAGTTTACCACCAAATAAAGCAACGTACATTTCTGACAAAAACAAAATACTCTGGATGCTGGAAATCAGAAATAAAAACAGAAATGTTAGAAACACTCAGTGGGGGGTGTGGTGAGAAAACAGAGTTAACATTTCAAGTCATTCAATCATTCATTCCAGTTCTAATGAAAGATCATTGACCTGCTCTGTTTCTCTCTCTCTGCAGATGCTGCCTGACCAACGTTCTTTTTTTACACTGTTTACAGTAGAATCTGGATCAATGCAAACCAAATCAAAGAATGGAAATTTTTGACATTGATCAGACTTCAGCTGTAATTGGTTTCTGCACACCCCAGGAATCTCATCAGTGCAAAAATATTAGCTTCATATGATCATAAAGCAGTGTAGTTAAATCATGAAAGGTACAAAATCTGCACAAAGAACGTTTGTAAGTACGTAAAATATGAAGACAAATTGGCCTTAGGATAACCTAATTCCAATGTATTGAATTTAATAATGTGAGACAGAGAATAAGTGGACACTGTTGGGAATGGTGGCTCGATTCTCTTCTAGTCACCGCACCCTATGATCTCAGTCTGCTCTCTCCATCGGACAAGGACCAGATGCTGCAGTTTTGAAGAATATGTTGAGAGAAAGTACAGGAGCTTTTACATTTAATTTAGTCACCAAAACTTCAAATAAAACATCAGATTTAACAGCAATGATTCATTTAACTTAACATGCATGCAGACAGAACAATGGAATTTTTAAAATCATGAATTAGAATGCCCTTCATTTAAAGTCCAGCAAATGTCTTCCTTTGTTAATGACAATCTGTGGTTGGAGTGGCTGTGTTAATGGAAATATAATGTTCAAGTGAATGAGTCTTAGATTAATGCAGTGCATGGGTTGACGTCTGTGCTAAGGGCAGTGTGTGCAATTGTAAGGAGAAAATTGTTCTTTCAAGCTGAGAGGTAAAAGGGCTAATAGAGCCTGCACGTAAAGAGGAACAAAATGTCCCTGCACACATATTTGCTGCTGTTTCGTACATCCATCAAAGATTTCACACCATTTGTTAGAACAAGCCACTGGGACCCAAAATGAAAAGTGCATTCAGGTCAAAAGCTGTGAGATTGTCTTTCAGTGTTACATAAACAGGCAGTAGATTAAACTGCAAGATAAGCAGATTCCTCAAAACAGTAAGATTTAGTTCTGAAAGACTGCATAGAAAGGTCCCACCAATTCATTATATCTCCCATACATATTTGTTGAATACAGCCTTCTGAGCATTAAAAATATCAAGCTTATGTATCCTCCTTCATAAGTCAGTCTAGTTGTACTGTGGCTAGGAGGCTTTAACTTCCTTTGTTCAACCCACTTAGAAAGAAATTTAATTGCTTCCTTACTTGCTTATCTTCAATTTATTTACAGTAGAAATCCTTCATTTCCCACTTAACAACTGCAACAAGTTGCATTTATATAGCAGCTTTAACATAGTAAAACATCCCAAGGTGCTTCAGAGGAAGTTTATCAAACAGAAATTGACATTGAGCCACATAAGGAAATATTAGGGCAGATGGCCAAAAGCTTGGTCAAAAAGGTGTATTTTAAGGTGCGTCTTAAGAGAGGTAGAGAGGCAGAGAGATTTAGGAAAGAAATTTCTGAGCCTAAGAACCAGGCAGATGAAGGCAGGGGAGATAAAATTGTGTACAATTAATGAGCATCTGTCTCTGTAGCCATGGAAATAACTGATTTTTAAAGTTATGGAAATAAAGCTCTAGGAGCAATTACCATGTATAGTGTACGATTTTGAGTTGCATTATATTGCTTTAATACTTAACTATTGATTCACAACCAATGTCATCACTCAGCTGTGCAGGTGCACTATCGTGCAACCTCCTGGAAGATAGCATACAGGCCTTGTTCCATGATAAATATTGCGCACATGCGGACGTGCAAAAATATTTAAAGGGACATTTTTCACAGGAAATGAAATTTGGACCCCTTCTCAAAATCAAGAAATACCAAGAAAATAAATTCAAGATTCTTTCTATAACAACATTAACAGGAACTACTGGGCTAGAGAAAGAGTTAAAGCTTGAAAATTGGATGTTCTTATATCAGACTATTATTCTGGGAGTCTATTATATTAACTGTTATAAAGGGAAGTGCATCAAATGATATTTTTATAGATAATACACACTGTGGATAAACTAGCAATTTTGACAGTGCCATAAATTCAGTTCAGCAGAGTAATGATACCATAATCCACAAATTGAATGAATATTTTATGTTTCTTCTGTCATAGGGTCTTTTTATAATTTTTGGTGAAAATAAATGCTTTCCAGTCTACTGCATTGTCATGTAAGATTAATAGGATCCTCTTTTTCAGCCAAATTTTTATTAGTCAAAAATAGAAAATATTGTAATTTCCAGCAGACCTATGTAAGATGCATATGCACTTTTGGTTCAGCCACTGAGCCTTTGTGAATTTGTAACTGGTTTGAATTAAAAACACCCCATAATTCGAAAAGTATTCTTCGTTACTAAAAATGTAGATTCCCAGTGGTCCTTCTGCTTTAACGACAAGTGAAGGATTAATTAGGTTTTACAGTGAAGAATATTCAGAAATAAAATACATATTAAAAACTAAGGGGAAAGCTGAGGAGAAAAAAGGCACAAAGCACAGAACTGCAGAAACAGTGAATATATACAGTATGAAAGCAAATGTACCAGTGGATTTCCTGTTTCTCCCTCAATCTCTCACTTTCCCAAAGGCAGCAGCAATTTGGCTGCCATAGCAACGCATATTAGTGCAACCAGCACTTCCATGACCCCAGGTAAGATTGAATTTGTTGGCTGTTTACCTTTTTTTATCGACCACCTTTGTGAAGACCTATTTGAATTGTGTTTAACTCTGTAATGGATATGATACAAAGAGGTATAAAATTAAAAGCATTGCATTGCTACCTGTTCCAGTTTCTCAGGGTATGGTAAAGGTTTAATGTTCTGTTCGTTATATAGATACATTGTACTGTGTACAGTTCTGGTCGCCACACTAAAGGAAGGATATGATTGCACTGGAGAGGGTACAGAGGAGATTCACCAGGATGTTGCCTGGGCTGGAACATTTCAGTTATGAAGAGAGACTGGATAGGCTAGGGTTGTTTTCCTTAGAACAGAGAAGGCTGAGGGGGGACCTGATTGAGGTATACAAAATTATGAGGGGCATAGATAGGGTAGATAGGAAGAAACTTATTCCCTTAGCGGAGGTGTCAATAACCAGGGGGCATAGAATTAAAGTAAGGGGCAGAAGGTTTAGAGGGGATTTGGGGGGAAAAAATTTCACCCAGAGGGTGGCTGGAATCTAGAACACACTGCCTGAAGGGGTGGTAGAGGCAGGAACCCTCACAACATTTAAGAAATATTTAGATGAGCACTTGAAATGCCACAGCATACAAGGCTACGGGCCAAATGGTGGAAAATGGGATTAGAATAGTTAGGTGCTTGACGGCCGGCATGGACACGATGGGTTGAAGGGCCTGTTTCTGTGCTGTATAACTCTATGACTCTATTAAAGGTTGGAACATTTAAAAAAATTAGGGGTTCCAATGACATCTTGCTGGCTTTTTAAATCTCAGGTTACAACATTATGTCACCTTTTAAAACAGTCCATTATAATTTAGGTTTTCTGAAAGGAATCAGAGAGGGCCAAATCGTATATATTGACTAAAATAAATTTGTTCAGTATAGTTTATAATAAGAAAATGTAATTATAAAAGGAGGACAGATTTAAATCTGGCAGTGCAGTGGTGTGAGCTGTTAGTTTAACATGCTGTGAGAAAGTTGATGGAATGCCAGCTCACACTTGAAATTCCCCATATGCTGAGTTCTGGAGCTTGGAGGTAAGGTGCTGGTCAGAGATGTAGACTTTACCACATGGAGGGAAATAAAATTGGAGCATGAGTCTGTCTGGGCCTCATCACCCACAGCAAACTACTCAAGGATATTAAAAATGGTATGGAGTTGGATTGCTTGCCCGATCTCACAACTGGAAAATGGTGCATGACCAAACTAGGGAGAGAATTCTAAAACAAAATGGCGCTCTAATTTAAAATAGGCAAGAGCCCGAAGTTTTTTGTCACAAAAATTTTAGCAGTTACTAACGACATTGTAGTGGAAATCTCTACATTTTATACTATGTAAACAGTCAATTGTAACCATTTGTGTGCTTTATTTGCTAGAAATATGGGACAATTTTATTTTAAATTAGGAAAATATATTAGCTTAGAAGGGTTGGGATAATGAATGTTTTTAATGGCAGCTAAAATGACTAATTTGTCTGTGTTACGGGTCAACAGGGCATTGCAGAATTAATTTGGAAATGATGAACCATGGAGAAGATAATCAGAGTGTGATTGACAGGGTTACTCTTTAAAAGTGACTGTTTTCTCCAGTGAAGGGAGAAGAATTGTATTAAAGGATGAATAAAAACTACAAGATATATGTGAACCAATTTTTGGCTTCTATCAGTGTACCATGATCAAAGAATAACTATTTGTCATGCTCTAATAGTTTGTTCTAGACATGAACCAAATTAGACACTTTTGTCTAAATTCATTTCTCATTCTTATTTAAACCTGAGGGAATACATTGGCTCTGTTGATCAGCAGGTGAATGCAGTTAAATCTTCAATAGCATTTAGCACTATTGTTATCTGCAAAGCTCGGCAATTGCAATCCTACACTACATTAACTCTCATGCAACATAGTTTAGCAACTAATCTGGATGCAGATGTTGTTTTCTTCGGAACCTTTAGCTGACTTTAAAATGTAGCAGAATAGTTTGGTACTAATATCCACAGCTTTATTATCTGCTAAACTTACAACTACTGAGACATTTTAGTATTGAGGCAGTTCCAACAGGCGCAGTAAGGATGTCTGTGTGCCAATTCCTAAACCAATATTGACATCACTCAGCTCTCATATAGCAAAAACAAAGTCATTCCCAACTTCCTTGGAAGACTTTCTGCCATTCTTACGACTGAATATAGTTCATCTCGCCACCTCTGTTTTATTATTCATTATCTGTGTCAATCTCGGGTGTTAGAATTCAAGGTCGTGGCATTTCGTTTAAACCTTAGATCAAGTGAGAAAGAAAAATCAACCCTGTGCTTGGAAGAAGCAGCAGTAAGCTCGTCTTAGGATTTGTTGGCAGTGTCAATGTAGTGGGCTCCATTCCAACTGCATGCTGCTTGTGCCCATCACTCTGCCAAGAATTACAAATGGAAAAACTTCTGTCTGATCAAAGACCATTGCAATCTGAGGATGGTGCCACCTTGTCTGTGTCTTGACATCAATAGGCAACAACAGGGAAATAGGTACAATGTATAATTTAAAGGCTAATATCACTGAAGGAGCACAACAAAACATTTACTGCTTTAAGCTTAAAAAGCATGATTCATTAACTGTGAGAAAAACTAAGACTGTTATGAACCAGAATCTGACATCAACTTTCAAGAATGGTGTAGGCATGTAAAGAAATACAGTTAATTGCAAAACAATATCTCAATCCACTTTTCTACGTTTATGCTGTAGCATTTTGCTCGTATTTGGCAACTATTATCTCTTCAGCACCTATACAGATCCTAAGGGAGGAATTTTCCTAGGCAAGGGGAGGCAGGTTTGTGTGGGTGCACGGAGTTAAATCTCTGAACATCATCTTGCTCTCTTCCGGGTATCTGCAGGCTGGGTTTGAAGGCAAGTGGGGAGTTCCCTTGGATCTGTTGGGTAAGTAATTAAGATGGTTAGGAAGCCAATTAAGAACTATTTTAACTCTCAATTCCCAGCAAGGGGTCCTGTTTTCCAAACTGGAAGCAACTCGCCAGGGTCACTGAGACGAATGCAGAGCAGGAAGAGCTTCTTTAGTGAAACTGACAGTCTGGGAAGGTTTTGATTAGTTACACTGAAGAGCTGCAGTCATGGCCATTGAGAGACTGCTGTTCAAAGCACTTTTTCTCTCAGAAAATGCGATCACTGCTTGACAGGTGATTGACATCTTCTTGGAAGTCACTTCACCTGTCTTGCACTTCACTCACCTTCAGCTGAACTCCCCTGCTGCCAGCCTTCACCACGACATGGGAGTAGCTTATGCAGCTCCACCTTGCACCCCTGATGAGCAACACCATTGCCAATAGCACCAGCAGTAGCACTAGCGCCAGTTGCCTTCTCCTCAGCCACATGCTCCTCCACAAGGCAGAGGGGATGGACACCGAGATCCAGCTATAAGGATGCAAGACCCCCAACACAGAGTCGACAGGCAGAGGATCAGCTCCCTCGACATGTCTGAGCACCAGTGCCTCAGGAAACGTAGGCTCTCACGGCAGGTTGTTGCTGACATCTGCAGCCTCTTGGATCAAGATCTCCTTCCCAGTGGAGCATGTATTGCCAGTGGCTGAAACATCGGCCTCTCCAGATCTCTCCTTTCACCTAGTTGTGTGGTCTCTTCTCCAGCAAGGTGAGAAAACAGAGAGGTGTAAGTGTTTGTGGCCTGTGTGGAGAGAAGGGAAGAACAACATTTATGGAAAGTGATTGTGAGGCATGGTTCCGAGAGGGTAATAAGTTGAGGTGGAGTGTGATTGTTGGCTGTTCAGATGGAAATATGAGATGCCTGCAGAGAGAGGAATGAGTGGAGCTGCAAGGTGTGTTGTCCTGAGGAGTGCTGTGCGGGAGAAACTGGAAAGTCAGAATGTGGGGCATGGCACCTGAATGTGTTATGCCACAAACCTTTCCTGCCCTCCTGAGGTCCTGGAACCTGTCAGGTTGGAGGGACCACACTATTGCTGCTGACTTCCTCGGCCTCTTCCATCCATATCTACTTGGTTGGTGAGGTTGTCCGCTTCCTCCAGTCCTTGGGAGAGCTCACCTCACTGCAGCCCCTCAGATCCCACAGCAGGACCTCCAGGTAAGAGTGAGAGACCCGGGGGCCAGCCTTACCAGGTCTCCTCTCCATTCCTGTGGTTGCTGCAGCCTCAAGAATTAAAGTGCTGGTGAGTGCTTGTAATCCATGATGTGAGCCCATTAATTAGAAATCCTTCCTTTGACAGAATGGAGGCGTCATCTTGCCTGCCCTCCCTGATTGGCTGGAGAACCTGGAGGCAGGACGCTAATGCCATAGCTCTGGGAAAGAGCCTCAGCAAAGCCCGTTCCTTCACCATTCGGGTTCCTGACCCGCAAATGGTCCTGTCCGTTGGCCGGCGATTTAGTTCACAAGCTTTCACCCTAAGTCTTCTGGCTGAGTCAGCAGACACACTGTACTGCTCAGTGTCTAACATGTTCTATTATTTCCTGTGCAGTTGCTATATTTTTAATTATTGTGTTTTATAAAGCTGTGGTGTCCCTTCTTGGTGTAAATGTGCCGACTTGATTTACCAACTTTTCTCATTGTGATAATAGTTTAGGTTTCTGCAACAGAGATAAACTTCAGAAACATATATTCTCCTCTGTTATAGAGTCATAGAGTCGTACAGCATAGAAACAGGCCCACCGTGTCCATGCCGACCATAATGCCCATCTATACTAATCCCACCTGCCTGCATTAATTCCATATCCCTCTATGCCTTGCTCATTCAAGTACCTGTCCAGATGCCTCTTAAACATTGCTACTGTTCCTGCCTCCACCACCTCCTCAGGCAGCTCATTCCAGATACCCACTATTCTTTGTGTGAAAAATTTACCCCGTTGATCCCCTTTAAACCTCCTTCCTCTCACCTTAAATCTATGCCCTCTAGTTTTAGTCACCCCTACCATGGGAAACAGACTCTGGCTATCTACCCTCTCATAATTTTATATACCTCTATCATGTTCCCTCTCCGCCTCCTTCGCTCTAGGGAAAACAGACCCAGCCTATCCAATCTCTCTTTATAACTCAAGCCCTCCAAACCAGGCAACATCCTTGTGAATCTTTTCTGCACCCTCTCTAGCTTAATCACATCTTTCCTGTAGTGTGGCGACCAGAACTGCACACAGTACTCCAAATGCGGCCGAACCAACGTTATGTACAACTGTAACATGACATCCCAACTCTTGTACTCAATGCCTCAACTGATGAAGGCAAGCATGCCACAGGCCTTCTTCACCACCCTGTCTACCTGTGTTGCCACTTTCAGGGAACTATGTACTTGCACCCCAAGGTCTCTCTGCTCAACAACACTCTCCAGGGCCCTGCCATTCATTGTATATGTCGTGCCCTGGTTTAACTTCCCAAAATGCATCACTTCATACTTGTCTGCATTAAATTCCATTTGCCAATCCCTTGCTCACTTTCCCAGTTGATCTTTATCCTGTTGTAACCTTAGACAACCTTCTTCACTGTCCACTGTACCACCAATTTTGGTGTCATCTGCAAACTTACTAATCATGCCCCCTACATTCACATCCAAGTCATTAATATATACGACAAACAACAGAGGGCCCGGCACCGATCCCTGCGGCACACCACTGGTCACCGGCCTCCAATCTGAAAAACAACCCACCACTACCACCCTCTGCCTCCATTCACCAAGCCAATTTTGTATCCAATTTGCTAGCTCACCCTGGATCCCATGTGTTCGAACCTACTGGACCAGCCGACCATGCGGGACCTTGTCAAAGGCCTTGCTAAAGTCCATGTAGACAACGTCCATCGCTCTGCCCTAGTCAATCCTCTTGGTCACCTCACCGAAAAACTCAATCAAATTTGTGAGACATGATTTCCCACGCACAAAGCCATGGTGACTATCCCTAATCAGACCATGCCTTTCCAAATGCATATAAATCCTGTCTTTCAGAATCCCTTCCAATAACTTTCCCACCATGATGTAAGGCTCACTGGCCTGTAGTTCCCTGGCTTATCCCTGCTGCCCTTCTTAAATAAAGGTGCAACATTAGCTATCCTCCAGTCTTCCGGTACCTCACCCGTGGCTAACGATGATACAAAAATCTCTGCTTGGGCCCCAGCAATCTCCTCCCTTGCTTCCCATAGCATCCTAGGATACACCTGGTCAGGCCCTGGGGAATTATCCACCTTAATGTGCTTCAAAACCTCCATCACCTCCTCCTTTGTAATGTTGATATGCTCCAGGATATCGCAGTTCCCTCCCTTGAACTCACTAGCTTCCATGACCTTCTCCATGGTAAATACGGACGAGAAATATTCATTTAAGACCTCGCCCATTTCCTGTAGCTCCACACATAGATTGCCTCACTGATCCTTAAGGGGACCTACTTTCTCCCTAGCTACCCTTTTACTCTTAATATACGTATAGAATCTTTTAGGATTCTCCTTTATCTTATCTGCCAGGGAAATCTCATGGCCCCTTTTCGCCCTCCTAATTTCCTTCTTAAGTGTAGTCCTACATCCCCATACCCCTCGAGGGACTCGCTTGATCCCAGCTGCTTGTACCTGACATATGCCTTCTTCTTTGTCCTGACCAGACCCTCAATATCCCTCGTCAGCCAAGGTTCCCTAAACTTGCCAGCCTTGCCCTTCCATCTAACAGGAACATGCGGGCCCTGAACTCTTCCTATCTCACTTTTAAAAGCCTCCCACTTGTCAGATGTCCCTTTACCTGTAAACAGCCTCTCCCATTCAACTTTTGAGAGTTCCTGTCTGATGCCATCGAAATTAGCCTTCCCCCAATTTAGGACTTCAACCTGAGGACCAGTCCTATCCTTTTCCATAACTATCTTGAAGCCAATAGAGTTATGGTCACTGGTTCCAAAGTGCTCCCCCACTGACACATCAACCACCTGCACATCCTCATTTCCTAAGAGGAGATCGAATGTAGCCCCTTCTCTAGTAGGGTCATCCACATACTGCTTCAGAAAACTATCCTGGACACACTTAACAAATTCTTCCCCATCTGATCCCTTAGCACTAAGGCAGTCCCAGTCAATATTAGGGAAGTTAAAATCACCTACTATTATAACCCTATATTTCCTACACCTATCTGTGATTTCCCTACATATACGCTCCTCCACTTCCCTCTGACTATTGGGGGGGCCCATCAAAATGATCACCCCTTTCTTATTTTTAAGTTCTACCCATATGGCCTCGCTGGACATTCCCCCCGGGATATCCTCTCTAAGTACTGCCGTGATGTCCTCCCTAATCAATAGTGCAACTCTCCCTCCTCTCTTCCCTCCACCTCTGTCACGCCGGAAGGATCGGTACCCCGGAACATTGAGCTGCCAGTCCTGCCCATCCCTCAACCTCATTTCCGTAATAGCTATAATATCACAATCCCATGTACCGATCCATGCTCTGAGTTCATCTGCCTTAGCTGTAAGGCTTTTTGCATTAAAGTAAATGCAGTTTAGCCTATCAGACCTTCCACGCTCCCTGTCCTGCCCCTGTCCGGCCTGTCTACTGGACTTGCTTGCTTTAACCTCTACATTTGCCTCAACTATCTAATCGGAGAGACTACTACTTTGGGTCCCACCCCCCTGCAAGACTAGTTTAAACCCTCCTGAGTAGTACTAGCAAACCTCCCCACAAGGATATTGGTCCCTTTCCAGTTTAGATACAACCCGTCCTTCTTGTACAGGTCACCTCTGCACCAGAAGAGATCCCAATGATCCAAGTAACTGAAGCCCTCCTGCCTGCACCAGCTCTTCAGCTACGCATTCATTTGCCTTATCCTCTTATTCCTACCCTCACTAGCATGTGGTACAGGAAGTAATCCTGAGATTACAACCCTAGAGGTCCTGCTTTTTAACCTTCTCCTAACTCCCTATATTCACTTTGCAGGACCTCATCTCTCTTCCTGCCTGTGTCGTTAGTACCAATATGGACCATGACCTCTGGCTGCTCACCCTCCCCTTTCAGAATGTCCTGCAGCCGCTCCGAGACATCCTTGACCCTAGCACCAGGGAGGCAACATACCATCCTGGAGTCTCGTTTGTGGCAACAGAAACGCCTATCTGCACCCTTTAGGATAGAATCTCCTATCACTATAGCTCTTCCAACCCTTTCCCTCCCCTGCTGTGCAGCAGAGCCCTCCGTGGTGCCACGAACTTGACTGTTGCTGCTTTCCCCTGGGAGGTCATCCCCCCCCAAACAGTATCCAAAGTGGTATATCTGTTTGAGAGGGGGATGGCCACAGGGGACTCCTGCACTACCTGCCTGCGCCTACTACTCCGTCTGGTGGTCACTCATCTCTTTTCTGCCTGTGCAGCCATTACCTGCGTTGTGACCACCTCACTAAACGTGCTATCCACGACGTCCTCAGCATCGTGGATGCTCCACAGTGAATCCACCCGCAGCTCCAGCTCCGTAATGCGGGTAGCCAGTAGCTGCAGATGGATACACTTCCTGCACACATGGTCGTCTGGGACACTGGAAGCGTCCCTGATTTCCCACATAGCGCAGGAGGAGCATATCACAGGGCTGAGCTCTCCTGCCATGACTTACCCTTAGGTTAATTAGTTACTCCCTTAATTAAAAAATACTAATTTCACTAGGGGCCTTGTTCTACCCACTCCAATCTAAAGTCCTTTAAAAAAACACTTTAGTAGTACTCACCTTATCACAAGAGGTTTTATTTTCAACAAAAAAAACTTGCCCATTTTTTTTGATATTCTAACAGTTGCTACTCACCAACCAAGTGCCTTGCAGCTCCCCTCTGACGTCACTGTTGGCTTTTTTTTTTCAAAACACCGGCGCGCTGAAAGAGCTCCTCTCCGCTCCGCTCCCGGAAGGTAAGAGACTGGGCCTCGATCCTCGGATTGGATTTATAGGCTCCGCTCTCGGCGGAGGTCTCCCTGGTCATTGTTGTTAACCCATTTGTTCGAGTCTGTTATTGACAGGAACATGGGTGAAGAACAGCATAAATACACAAACCTCCCTTTCTCTGAAGTTAACTTTCACCATGAAACTCTGGTGTAGTCATTGCAGACGATGCTAGGAAGAAGATTATTTTTGAAATGACCAGGCTTCCTTAACCTATGTTTCAATGTTGCTTATGTAACATTTTTTTACTGTGCAATGGGGAAGGAGGTCTCAGTATTAGAGTCATAGTCATAAAGTCATACAGCACAGAAACAGCCCCTTCGGCCCATCTTGTCCGTGCCGGCCATCAATCACCTATCTATTCTAATCCCAGTTTCCAGCACTTGGCCCATAGCCTTGTATGCTATGGTGTTTCAAGTGCTCATCTAACTACTTCTTAAATGTTGTGAGGGTTCCTGCCTCTACCACCCCTTCAGACAGTGTGTTCCAGATTCCAACCACCCTTTGGGTGAAAACATTTTTCCTCAAATCCCCTCTAAACCTCCTGCCCCTTACTTTAAATCTATGCCCCCTGGTTATTGACACCTCCAGTAAGGGAAAAAGTTTCTTCCTATTTACCCTATCTATGCCCCTCCCTAGACCAGTTTCCATGATAATATTTGTAATTGAAAGTGGTGAGTTTTTATCTTACCAGATATAAAATTCATTATATGCGCAGGACTGTGACTTACCAATAAAGCCATAACAAACTGCTATACTGTATATATACAAACATATGAATTAGGAGCAGAAGTAGGCCATTCAGCCCCTTGAGCCTGCTCCGCCATTCATTAAGATCATGGCTGATCTGTTTGTGTTTCGAATTCCACACACCCATCTATCCCTGATAACCCTTGATTCCCTTGCCTAACAAGAATCTATCTACCTCTGCCTTAAAAATATTCCAGGACCCGCCTCCATCACCTTCTGAGGCAGAGAGTTCCAAAGTCGCACAACTGTCTGAAGAAAAAAATTCTCATCTCTGTCCTAAAAGGGCGACCCCTGATTTTAAAACAGTGCCCTCTAGTCCTGGTCTCCCCCACAAGAGGAAACATCCTCTCCACATCCACCTTGTCAAGACCATTCAGGATCTTATAAACTTCAGTCAAGTCTCCCCTCATTCTTCTAAACTCCAGTGAAAACAAGCCCAGTCTGTCCAACCTTTCCTCATAAGACAACCCGCTCATTCCAGGTATCAATCTAGTAAACCTCCTCTGAACCGCCTCCAACACATTTACATCCTTCCTTAAATAAGGAGACCAATATACATAGGGCGTGATAAATAAAACACCATACTGTACTATTATACATATTGGAGAGCAGTATTCTGCTTGATTTTTGCTTCACTTTTTTGTCAATATGACTTAAAAATTCCAAGGCTAATGGCTGTAAATCACCAGCGATTATGTGTACTCACCAATGTACTACACTGCCAGCTATTGAATGTGTCCTCGCCAGGCTTATCACACACTAAACTATCCAAAACTGAGACCTAGTCACTCCACTGAAAGGAAAGAGTTTGTTTCTTTGAAAAGGTTAGACATCTGGTGTGGTATTTACAACCTGAAATGACTGCCATTGATAACACAAAACTATTGGCAAGATAAGGGAAATACAATTGCACATGTAAAGTGCATTTCTCCCTTTTGGCAGTACCATGGCAAGGAACATATAGTACTCTGCATGTGTACTTTTATAATCAGAGACAATTCCAACAAGAGTTGGGCTACATTTGAGCATTTTCAAATGAGATTAAAGTGATTTTGGTTTACTGTGCATCTCTAGTATGTGTGAACTATATCTAAGCAAGTATCTGGCTATCTAATTTGTTGGTCCTTCTTGACCTCATCATTCCTGAACTGAACTGGTACTTTTGCAAACACTTTGGAACTGTATCAATGAATATTGGTCTAAAATTGAACTTGTAACCCGATGGGAAATTGAAACTAAACTGAAAACTATCAGATGCCAGCAGGCGCTGAAAGTGCAATACGACAAAAAATATTGGAATTAAAATTAAATGCCCGTATCAACTAAGTGCGACCAGTCAACCGTTTTTCTCCAATTATGGTGCAACAAGTAAATGATCTCCTATCTATCATGCAGGAGAATGACCAGCGTGGATTACATGTTTAGGAATATGTACTTTCATTGAATGTAGTCCTATGGGTCAATTCCTTTGTGTTTGTAACCAATAATGGTGACAGCACAATAAGTCTTTGACAGTGGAGAATAATAAACACATATCACTCGTGATCAATATTTATTATTGTTATTTTATACCCTTATATTTCTGTGATGATGATTTGCAGCACAAATTCTGGAGTGTCAGAATGTGCTTGCCAGGGCTCACTGTCACTGACCCTGCCAAAGGTTGCAGAGTTGGGGGTTTCTTTATTCAAATAGGAATGCCAGGCACCTGTGCCCTTAATGTGCTCCTAGGATGTTCACTCACAAATGGCAGTGGAAGAGCGACTGGCCAGGGCGTATCATCTTAGTAGTCAACCTGGAATGCGAGCTCCCTCACAAACAGACATGGTCAAACCAGCTAGTCACATGACTAACCTGCTGGGGGGCGTGTGGAATTGTCACCGCAGTTCCAAACCTCGACAAACTATCTTTCATTTATCTTCAGGGGTCCTGACAAAAGTTCTGGTCTGGTGCTCTAGCTAAAGCCTATTTCATTGACATGCCTGATCCGGCTGAGAGCTGGGGATGTGGGATCTCTCAGTCTTGGGAGTCTCAGCCCCATAATCCCATCTGCTTTTACGCCGCTAGTCTTGTAAGAGATGGATGCACCTCACAATGACAACAGAATTTCCAGTGTAATGCTGGGATCAAGCAAATCTGGATCCTCCCCTAATTATGGTCCTTTCGACAAACTCTGCCAGAATGTACTGGAAGGGCTGCAGACTTTTCAAAGTATTTGCATTTCTCTATTCTGTTATTGTCATGCTAGGCCCCCACCTGCCAAGAATGAGGCACATTAATTTTGTCATGAACATTGATTTTAAACTGTTACTGGAGTGAGGGAAAGACTTGTTAAACAGATCAGCTGTGGCTGGAAAAGACATTTGCATATTAACAGATGGTGTTTGGAAGGACAAAGCAGTCATTCCCTGACATTCAACCCACAATGGACTTTAGATCACCAGACTTTGAAGATGGGGGAGCTCGCATTCCAGGTTGACTGCTAAGATGGCTGACTACACAAACGGGCATGGTCAAACCAACTAGTCACATGATTAACCTGCTGGGCAACCTGAGTTTTTTGAATTTGTACGAACAGTTTGGGCAGAAAGCTGAATGCTCCTGGACTGAAGCAGACCTCCTCTCCCGTCCTGTCTGCTCCCATCTCTTTCTCACGGAACTCCAAAAACCGACTGAAGACACATGAACCCCAAGAGAGAAAAGTCTCCTACAGTGAACAAGGTTTAAGAAGAATACTGGGCCCCAATGGAAAGCAAGATCTATCTACAAACAGTGAGTTCAAAGACCTGTAACAAAAACTCTTCAAATATTGCCTCAAACCTTTCCACTTCACTTTTCTGCTGCTCCTCTCTGTCTCTATTTGCATGTGTGTCTCACGTATGCATGCCAGTGTGGGTGCGTCGTTTATCCGTAGGCGTCAACTGAATTAGAGTTTAAGTTTAACAAAATTTCACCTTTCTTCTTTAAACCTAAGAAAGCCTGTTTGTGCTAATTTCTTCGCCTTATAATTGGAAAGCAGTGAACAAGGATTCACCAAGTGGGAACTAAAAAAAATGTGTTTAAAAATAAAACCCTGTTACAGTAAGACCAGGTAAAGGCTGAAAGGGAACCCTAGACCCCTTTCTCACCTGGTCCTAATAGCATTTCTCTATTCTGTTATGTCCAGGAAGAGATAGCATTTTTCCACTGTTCACCTCCCAACTGACCAGAGCAAGTGTTGTTGTTACCAGTGTTATAACCACTTAGTGTTTTATTTGCCATATAAACAGACAGTGACAGGTTTTCTTGTAGGTTTAAAACAGCAGATTAAATATTTATTAAGAAATACACATTCCCTGAAAATGTTCGGAATACCACTCGTGTACGCATTTACTCTCACATGCACTCTCAAGAGAAGACAGAAAAGTACAGGGTAAGAGGTGTTTAGAGTACATGTTGTAAAAGTCTGTTGTTTCTGGAATAATCTGTGAGATCCCCTTGGGAGGTGAATTTTAAAGTTGCAGATCTGTTTACTAGTTGTCTGGTAATCATTGGGCTGTTGGCAATCTCCTGGCAGTTCCCGTGGGGATGAAGACGGTGCTGATATCTTAGGTCAATTCTCAATGGTAGAAGAGTCATTTTTACAAAGGCACTCTCCTGTCTCTGTTATAGCTAGCTTCCACTTGTCTTAGCAGGGTTCAGCTGTACTGGCTGGAACTGATCTTTCTCTCTCACTGGAATTCAAAATGGCTTTTTGTTGTTGTACTGTGTGGCTGAGGTCTCTGTTTGGCCTCCTTGTCTCGAGAGACAATGGGTGAGCGCCTGGAGACTGTCAGTGGTTTGTGAAGCAGCGCCTGCAGTGGCTGGCTATAAAGGCCAATTCTAGAGTGACAGACACTTCCACAGGCGCTGCAGATAAAATTGGTTGTCGTGGCTGTTGGCTCTCTCCTTGCGCTTCTGTCTTTTTTCCTGCCAACTGCTAAGTCTCTTCGACTCGCCACTCTTTAGCCCTGCCTTTATGGCTGTCCGCCAGCTCTGGCGATCACTGGCAACTGACTCTCACAACTTGTGGTCAGTGTCACAGGACTTCATGTTGTGTTTGCAGACATCTTTAAAGCGGAGACATGGACGGCCGGTGGGTTTGATACCAGTGACGAGCTTGCGGTACAATGCGTCCTTGGGGATCCTGCCATCTTCCATGCAGCTCATATGGCCAAGCAATCTCAAGCGCCACTGTCTCAGTGGGGTGTATACGCTGGGGATGTTGGCCACCTCAAGGACTTCTGTGTTGGAGATACAGTCCTGCCACCTGATGCCAAGGATTCTCCAGAGGCAGCGAAGATGGAATGAGTTGAGACGTCGCTCTTGGCTGACATACATTGTCCAGGCCTCGCTGCCGTAGAGCAAGGTACTGAGGACAGAGGCTTGAAACACTCGGACTTTTGTGTTCTGTGTCAGTGCACCATTTTCCCACACCCTCTTGGCCAGTCTGGACATAGCAGCAAACGCCTTTCCCATGCGCTTATTGATTTCTGCATCGTGAGACAGGTTACTGGTAATAGTTGAGCCTAGGTAGGTGAACACTTGAACCACTTCCAGAGCGTGGTCGCTGATATTGATTGATGGAGCATTTCTGACATCCTATCCCATGATGTTCATTTTCTTGAGGCTGATGGTTAGACCAAATTCGTTGCAGGCAGCTGCAATCCTGTCGATGAGTCTCTGCAGACACTCTTCTGTGTTGGATGTTAAAGCAGCAACGTCAGCAAAGAGGAGTTCCCTGATGAGGACTTTCCGTACTTTGGTCTTCGCTCTAAGATGGGCAAGGTTGAACAACCTGCCACCTGATCTTGTGTGGAGGAAAATTCCTTCTTCTGAATGCATGTGAGAGCACCAGTGAGAAGAAGATCCCAAACAGTGTAGATGCGAGAACACAGCCCTGTTTCACGCCACTCAGGACAGGAAAGGGGTCTGATGAGACACTGCTATGTTAAATCGTGCCTTTCATATTGTCATGGAATGAGGTGATGATACTTAGTAGCTTTGGTGGACGTCCGATCTTTGCTAGTAGTCTGAAGGGACCACGTCTGCTGATGAGATCAAAGGCTTTGGTGAGATCAATGAAAACAACATAGAGGGGCATCTGTTGTTCGCGGCATTTCTCCTGTATCTGGCGAAGGGAGAACAGCATGTCACTGGTCGATCTCTCTGCTCGAAAGCCACACTGTGCCTCAGGGTAGACACGCTCAGCCAGCTTCTGGAGTCTGTTTAAAATGACTCAAGCGAAGACTTTTCCCACTATGCTGAGCAGGGAGATTCCACGGCAGTTGTTGCAATCACTGCAGTCACCCTTGTTCTTATAAAGGGTGATGATATTGGCATCGCGCATCAACTGTGGTACTGCTCCCTCATCCCAGCATAGGCAAAGCAGTTCATGGAGTGCTGAGTATAGCAGGCTTGGCACTCTTGATTATTTCAGGGGTAATGCTGTCCTTTCCAGGGGCTTTTCCACTGGCTAGAGAATCAATGGCATCACTGAGTTCCGATTTTGTTGGCTGTTCGTCCAGCTCATCCATGACTAGCAGAGACTGGGCTGCATTGAGGGCAGTCTCAGTGACAACATTCTCCCTGAAGTACAGTTCTAGGTAGTTCTCCACCTAGCGGTCCATTTGATTGCATTGGTCAGTGATCGTGTCCCCTGATTTAGATTTGAGGGGGGCGATCTTCTTGATGGGTGGCCCAAAAGCTCTCTTAATGCCATCATACGTTCCTCTGATGTTTCTGGTGTCGGAGGCCAGCTGAATACGACTGCATAGGTGTTGCCAGTAGTCATTTGCGCAACGCCTGGCTGTTCTTTGTGCAGCGCTTCTGGCTACTTTAAGTGCTACGGATGTTAACTCGCTGGGGGCTTTCTTGTAGTTCAACAGTGCAATGTGCTTAGTGGCTATGACAGGTTTCAGCTCTTCAAAGTGAGACTGAAACCAGTCTGCATTCTGCTTCTCACATTTGCCATAGGTGGTCATTGCTGAGTCATAGATGGCGTCTCTGATGTGGGCCCACTTGGTCTCTGCATCCCCTGCAGGAGTATTTTGAAGGGCTTTTTCAAGTGACTTTAGAAACTTATGTAACAGCTGTGGATAATAAATTCTGTTAGTGTTGATGCGCGGGCAGCCCTTCTGCTTGGAGTGATGTAGCTTCTTTGGTTTGAGTCTAACCTTGCTGCACACCAGGGAGTGGTCGGTGTCGCAGTCTGCACTGTGGAAGCTGCGTGTGATTTGAACACTGTTTAAGGAGGCTCGCCTTGTGACGATGAGGTCCAGCTGGTGCCAATGATGTGATCTTGGGTGCCTCCATGAAACAAGGTGACAGGGTTTAGTATGAAAGAACGAGTTGGTGATGTAGAGGTTGTGATAGGTACACAACTCCAGCAGTCTCTGTCCATTCTCACTCATCCTTCCAACGCCATAGCGCCCAAGGCAGGAGGGCCATGATTCATGGTCGGCCCCAACCCTGGCATTAAAGTCCCCCAGCAGGAACAAATGTTTGATATTAGGAATGCTACTAATGATATTATGGAGTTCCTTGTAGAACTGGTCCTTAACTTCAGGTGGGGAGCAGAGTGTTGGAGCATAGATGCTGAGTAGATGTACTGGGCCAGAGGCAGTGAGCAGTCTGATGGACAGAATGTGTTCCGAGCCATTTGAAGGTGGCTCTATCATGCTGAGCAAAGAGTTTCTGATGGCGAAGCCCACTCCATGCTGTCTTGGTTCTTCAAGATTCCTACCCTGCCAGAAGAAGGTGTAGTCTTGCTCTCTTAGAGATCCACCCGCAGGGAGGCGTGTCTCCGGAAGTGCTGCAATGTCCACATTGAGTCTACTGAGCTCGTTGTTAATGATGGTGGTCTTCCGAGAGCCGTTGATTTATGTAAGGTCTTCTGACAGGCCAGGACACATAGTTCTGACGTTCCAGCTTGCAAAATGAAGGGCTGGTACCTTCTCTCCTTTTTTTGTCGTGCTGTTTGGTGCGGTGTTACAGTCCACTTGTCGGGCAATGACCATGAGCTCCAAGCACCCATTGAAGCAGGTGGACTGTGACGGAACAGAACCTTTCTGACCGGGGGCTGTCCGGTTTGAGGCGGGCGGTAGCTGTCCAGTGAGGTGTGATGACCTCTCCCACCAACAAAGGCAACCCGTGGCACCCAATCTCTATGCCAATGGAGCTGGGCTTAAAACCCGTTACTACTGCCTTCCATGTTGTTTTGGTTACTGTGAGGCGACTCTGGAGTGAACGCTCCATGGCGCATGCCTGGGTGGATGTATGGAGGTTGTGAGTTGCCCAAGAGTCAAAACCCCCCTCTCGGCCTTCCTAGTGGGATCCAAAGGAGTGCAGCGCATCATGTTTGGCACCGGTATGCCTGCAGGAACTGCCGGAAAGGTGCCAAAGGTAACAAATGACCACCTTAGGGGTTCCGCTCCAGATTTTCTGTTAGTGTTTACTTCCTTAGCCTTGGTCTCTCCCGAGACGCCCGCAAGGCAGTGGGGTTGTTAGCTCCTATCCCTGAGCAGGGGCCCAACCAAGTAAACTGGGATTTCATGGAGGGAGAGGGAAGGGGGGGAGGGGGTGCGAGGGGGAGGGGGTGCGAGGAGGAGGGGGTGTGAGGAAGAGGGGGTACGAGGGGGGAGGGGGAAGGGGGAGTGGGGGATGCCAAGGGGAGGGGGGGAAGGGGTGCAAAGGGGGAGGGGGTGGGGGGAAGGGGGTGCAAGGGGGAGGGGGTGCAGAGGGACGGGGTGTGGGGAAGGGGTTACGGGGGGAAGGGAGTGCGGAGGGGTGCGAGGGGGAGCTGGGAAGGGGGTGCGAGGGGGAGGGGGTGTAGGAAGGGAGTGCGAGGGGGGGAAGCGGGTGCGAGGGGGGAGGGGGTGCAGGGGGAATGGGAAGGGTTTGCAAGGGAGGAGGGGTGGGGTGCAGGGAGTGCATGGTGGTAGGGGGTGCAAGGGGGGAGGGAGTGGGGAAAGGGGGTGTGAGGGGGAAGGGGATGCAAGGGGGAAAGAGGGTGCGAGGGGGGAAGGGAGGAAGGGGGTGCTGGGGGGAGGGGGTGCAGGGGGAAGGGGGAGGGGGTGCGAAGGAGGAGGGGATGGGGGGAAGGGGGTGCGATGGGGTAGGGGTGCGAGGGGAAGAGGGTGCAGTGGGGGAAGGGGAGGGGGAAGGGGTTGCAAGGGAGGAGGGGGTGGGGGGACGGGGGTGCGAGGGGGGTGGGGGTACAAGGGGGGAGGCATCTGGCCAGGGTTGCAAACTTGGCGAGCTGGCCAGCCCACAGCCTGCACGGCCTCCTCGATGTCGGCGTCCTCCAGGCTGACGCTGCGCTCGTAGTCGCCATCCAGCTCACAGTGGAGCTTCTTTCCCGGCTCCCAGCTGTGACGGCAGAAGGGCGACCGAGACCGGGTTGAGGCCCTGAGCCCCGACGACCGCCTCTTGGGCACTCGGGCCACCTGCTCCTCCCCGTCGAGCTCCCAGTAGACTGTTGGCCGCTGCGCTTGTTCCAGATAAAGATGCTGCCCGGGTATCCGCTCAGTGCCAGCAGCAGCTCGTGGATCATCTCTCCTGTCTCCCCGGAACGGGCTGTGACGGCGTCCGCTCTCTGAATTAAAGAAACAACCGTTTCCCATTCACCGCCATTCAAACAAGAGTCAGGCCAGACTGATGTTGTCTCTTGTCCTGTCCTGAAAAAACTCCCACTTTGTTCCTCAAAATGATTACCTTTTAAGGTGAATTTTACAAGGGTTGGTTTCCCCATGTGACTTCAAGTTTCCATCCTAGCTGGGCTGTATAATGGCCTTGTTGATGGCCCCATTCTGAGGAGATGAGGGTGGTTCACATTCCATTCAGAGGTGAGAAGTCTGGGAAAGATCTTGTCTTATTGTGTTTGAGTAGAGCTCACATCCAGGTGTGATTATCTGTCTCATTTCCGTGCAGACGGGGTTTAATTGGTTTTCAGTCTTGATAGGCACAGATTTGGATTTGAATGCAAGAGATGCTGAGGGTCATGTGTCTTATCCTCCATTTTGTTGTCAGCACATGTGTCAGTCTTTTAAAAATTGTTCCAATTTTTAGAATGCTTCAGTTTGTTGCTGTATTTTCATCACTGCACTTCTCGTGAGTGTGACAATTCATTTAGCAGTAGGAACATGTACTTTTGGACACTAGATAAAAGGAAACACTTATTAATCAGAGATCACATCCTTTTATTTGGAAAGAATTAAAATTATCCAGCTGTGTGACAGATAAGACAGATTTCACAAGACTTTTGGCATTCTGGCAAACAATTAACCTTCAAACCATTTACTGGATAGTAGCAAATATTAGTGGGAAGAATTAAGTTACAAAAATGTACTGACTGCCTTCAAAGGGCTTTTGGATAATTTATTGACTGAGCGGTAAGTGATTTGAATTTAACTTGCTCCTTTTAGTGTAAGTGTCAAGTTTATTTTCCCATCAACATTTCCTCATTATAGACAGTGGTGAACATGCAATATGGCAGAAATCCTTTAGCAGCCCATCTCAATTTATGTCATAGCTTCCAAACTACCTCAGTAGGTAATAAGATAGGATCAGAAGTAGGTCATTCAGCCCTTGGAGCCTGTTCCACCATTCAATTAGATCATGGCTGATTGGTACCACAACTCCACATACCCACCTTTGCTCCATATCCCTTGATTCCCTTACTAAACAAAAATGTTATTGTTGTAAAGACCTTGATCCCCCAGTGTTGGGACCATTGCTCTTCCCGATATATATTAATGCCTTAGACCTTGCTGTACAGGGCACAATTTCAAAATTTGCACATAATATGAAACTTGGAAGCATTATGAACTGTGAGGATAGTATAGAACTTCAAAAGTACATAGACAAGTTGGTGGAATGGGCAGACAGGTAGAAGATGAAGTTCAATGGGGAGAAATGTGAAGTGATTCATTTTGGTAGGAAGAACATGGAGAGACAATATAAAATAAAGGGTACAATTCTAAAGATGGTGTAGGAACAGAGGGACCTGGGTATATATGTGCATCCATTAAAGGTGATTGGACAGTTTGAGAGAGCGGTTAATAACGCATACAGTATCCTGGGCTTTATTAATAGGGGCATAGAGTACAAGAGCAAGGAAGATATGTTGAACTTATAGAAGACACTAGTTCGGCCTCAGCTAGAGTACTGCGTCCAGCTCTGGACACCACATTTAAGGAAAGATGCAAAGGCATTGGAGCAAGTGCAGAAAAGATTCACAAGAAAGGTTCGAAGATAATTTGGAGAAGTTGGGACTGTTTTCCTTGGAGAGAAGGTTGAGAGGAGATTTGATAGAGGTATTCAAAATCATGAGGGGTTTGGACAGAGTAGATAGAGAGAAACTGTTCCCACTCATGAAAGGATCGAGAACAAATGGGCACAGATTTAAGGTAATTGGCAAAAGAAGCAATGGCGACATGAGGAAAAACTTTTTCACGCAGCAAGTGGTTAGGATCTGGAATGCACTGCCTGAGAGTGCGGTGGAGGCAGGTTCAATTGAGGCATTCCAAAGGGAATTAGATAGTTACCTGAAAAGGAAGAATATACAGGGTCATGGGGAGAAGGCGGGGGAATGGCACTGGGAATTGCTCACTCGGAGAGCTGGAGCAGACACCAAGGGCTGAATGGCCTCCTTCTGTGCTGTAACAATTCTGTGATACTGTGAACCCTCAACCTTCTAAACTCAAGGGAATATAAACTGAGTTTATGCAACCTGTTCACATACTTTAACCCTTTATACCCAGTAAATCTTTGCTGATTCTGCACTGTACACCCTCAAAAGCCAATATCCTTCCTGAAATGTGGTGCCTAAAACTGAAAATAGTACACCAAATGTGGTCTGACCAAGGCTCCGTACAACTGTGCATGACTTCCTCACTTTTGTATTCCAAACCCCTTGTGATGAAAACCAACATTCCATTAGCCTTTTTGATCACTTTTATGTAACTATAATTTGTGTACCCAGGTACCTAAATCCTTTTGTTCCTCCACAGCTCCTAATCTCTCCCCATTAAGGAAATATTTCAATTTGTCTTTCTTGGATCCAATGTGGATGACCTTACACGTCCCGACACTGAAACTCTATCTGCCATAAGCTTTGCTCATAGCCTGTCTATATTCCTTTGCAATTTCCTGCTCCCATCTATACAACTTGCTATGCCTCCCAATTTAGTGTCAACCGAAACCTTAAATATACCATGCTCTATTCTTTCATCAAGTCAATAATATACATGGTAAACTGTTGAGGCAGATCCCTGGGGAAAAATACTTGTTGTGTCTTTGTCAATCAGAGAGCATTCCCTCTATCCCCATTCTTTCTCCTACCTCCTAACCAATTACCAACCCATGTCAAAAGATTCCTTCCAATTCCATGTGCTTTCATTTTTGAAAATAATCTCTTATGCAAAACCTTATCATGGAAGTCCATATAAGTCCCCTATCCACCATGTTAGTGATCTCACAAAATTCAACTAGAATAGTCAGACTTCACCTACCCTTCACAAATCCTTGCCAACTCGCTTTGATTAGCTCATACTTGTCTAAGTGCTCAATCACTCCGTCCATGAAGATAGTTTCCAGTAACTTCCCCACAGCCTATGCTAAACTGACAGATCTATAGTTAACTTGTTTCTCCCTCGCTTCCTTCTTAAGTAATGGAGTGATATTTGTAATTATACAATCCAAAGTCTCCTTGGTCTATCATTGTGGTTAGCGATCCAGGAAGAGCAAGAACAGCAAACCACAACGGAGAGACCCACAGCTACGGGAAAAACATGGCAAGGGAGGGGGGATTGCAGGATCTCTACTCTGCACTCATCCAATTCAGGCCTCTTGCACATCCTGAATTTTCATTGCTTTACTATTGGTGATCGTACCTTCAGCTGCCTAGATTCTAAGTTCTGGCATTTCTTCCCCAAACTCTCTGCCTCTCTACCTCTCTCTCTGCCTTTCAGACACTCCTTAAAACCTACCTTTTTGACCAATTTAGTCACCTGTCTAATAGCTCCTTATGAAATGCCTTGGGAAGTCTGAAGGCGCTATATAAATGCAAATTGTTGTTGTTGTTGAGGCCTTACCCAATATGAATTTACCAGACAAGAACGTCACACCTCCAATTCAGTGAAGAGCTATGTGTCCAGCAGTTCCCTTTCACCAGGAAGGCTGCGACAGAGCTATGCCATTGGAGTACTAACTGAAACATAGGACCAGGTCACACATATCATTGCCTGTGGCTCTGCAGATACCTGTCTTCCCAAATTTCTGCACTTAAGGATCATTCTAGGCTGCAACAGGTGACATACACAACATTGGTCAATTTGGTTTTTTTTTAATTCATACATGGGACGTGGGCATCTCTGGCAAGATCAGCATTTATTGCCCATCCCCAACTGCCCTTGAAAAGGTGGTAGTGAGCCCCCTTCTTGAATACAACTCAGTGGTTTGTTCAGCCAATTTTAGTGCCTGGCTGTGTAAGGAAAGGGTTAATCAGGCTGTCCTGAAGTCTGCTAATGTTCTACTGCTATTGATTTCTCTTTACAGTGCAGTAATAGTAACCTTTAGCTTTTGCCTTTTAGGTGGGGAAGTGTAAGCCAAATTAAATGCAGTGAACAATGAACTGTTGAACTAAGAATTACTTTAGACCATTGGTCAGTTTAATCACTTCAGAAAACCTAATTAAAAGACGTGCTGGTGCAAATTGACATTTAATCAGTTGATAACTAGTGTAGGATAAACAGTTCAGCAAAAGGAAAATACATGAGTATAGCTCATCCTTTTTAGAAACAGGAAATTGGTATGGAATAGTATTGAATCAAAGACAGACTTATTGGAATGGCAATTAAATGTAACAAGAGTGAAACTATTGTTAAGATAACGAGGTTGGGGAGCTGTACCAGTGTACAGGAAAAGAACTTGTTAAAATCAAAATTATTGTTCAGTGACAAGCTCATTAAAATTGCCCATGTGTGGAGTTGTATTATGAAATGCAGAATTGTACAGATTGTTATGTGGCAGGAGCAAGAAAATATATAAAAATTGGATAGCCACAAAATTCAGTTGCATAGCGCCTGTATTTTTGGAACTACAGGTGCTGCTTTGGTTCCAAAATAACGTCTGCGGCACACTCACACATTTCTGGTGTGAGTGGCAATGAACTCCATCTTGGCTAGCGTGTTAGCATGGGCGCAAGGAGCATCACCAAAAGTACGCAGAGTAGGCAGATCATAACGTCAATCAGTGAATTACACTGATTTGACGCCAATGCTGCCATTTTGGCCAGCTAACACCCTCTCCTAACTGTGCACAGCTAAACATGTGTTCAGCAGCAGGAAGGACTCCCTACCAACACTATTTAAAAGGATCATCAACTACATTCAGGTTAGTTTCTGACTGATTTCTACTGGCTGTTGCTAAGTTTGTAGAATGTTTGGTGGTTTGTACAGTTATTTAAAATTGTTGAAGTCTACAGGAAGTGGTGTAACACATGCTGGAGGACCTGATCCAGATTTCAAAGATTCTGTTCAGACCACTTGCTCACTAACATAGGAGCAGTAGTTTGTGCCCCTGTGGCCTACAGCATGACTAAGAGAATGAGCAAAGGAGGACAAGCTGTTTGAAGAGGGAGGAAGGATGTTATGACTGAGGTGGGAGGACTGCACTGTCTTTTGTAGTCCCGCTTCTCCGCAGGACACAACATATATTTTAAAAATGTTTACCCAGTTACTGATTCGGTCAATCATATACTCGACTCTTTATCCCAGAATAAAATACACCAACCAGGTTTCTTTAATGAACTACAAAATTATCAGTTTATTATCAAGACTTATCCAGTAACAAAACAAAGCATTAACACACAGATTGAAATATGAAAGTTCCTTTTTTAAATACCCCACACACATTGAAAAAAATTCAGAAATTCTCTCTGCAGAGGTCTGTTACAAAAAAGACAAAAAAAGAATACTTTGGCCAAATACTTGCTAATTCTTGAAGAAAAAAAGAGAAGATCTGGAAGGAAGTCAGTTGTCCCTTTTGGTCTGGCGTCCGGGTATACGGAGAAGGGTCACTGGAATCGTTTCTGAAGCAGTTCTTTTCAGGCAGCATTGAAAATTAATCTGGCAGGTTTTTTCAGCTTCTCAGGTGCTGTACAGCACCAGAGATTTTAGCTCTTCCACACTGGATCTTTGCAGGGTTTCTTCAAAGAGGTAGAGAAAGAGGTGAGCTGGGTGGTTTCTTCTTCCTTGGCGGGCAAAACACCAACGGTCTTCAAAACAGTTCACACCCCAGCAGAAAGTCAACCTCCTGACCTCCATAAACCTTGACATGTGGCTTCTCTGTCAACATCATCTCCAGATGAAACCAAGGTTTCTGTTGTTACTGAGCCCAAAGCACATGATTTCCAGCAACGGTTGTTTTCAAACAACATCTCAGTGTCCTTTCAATGAACTGTCAACAACAAAGCAAAGTCCAGCATTTATGAAATCTTCAGCCTTCCAATGAATTCATCTCCACAATTTAAATATGTGTCCTCAAAAAAAAAACTTTAAAAAAAATATAGAAGCATCTTCATAACAGGAGAAGGTGGAGAGGGGTCACTGCAGGAAGCCACATCCACCCAGGGTCTTCAGGGAGCAATTTCCCTCCCTGAACCTTAGTGAGGAACAGTATCTCAGATGTCTCAGCTTCACTAAGGAGGAGCCCACTGAAATCTGCCATAGGTTGCAGCCTGAACTATGACTGCAAAGTAGAGGAGGAGGGCATTGCCAGTGGCTGTGAAGGTAACTGTGGCCATGATAATGTTGCGTGATCGCCTTTACAAGTGATGTCTCTTTAAGATCTTAGTATGCTAATGAGCTAAGTACCAGGACATAGTCATGTGACTCCAAGCCAGAGTCACTCTGCAACTGCAACACCCAGAGTAAGGTTCTGTAAATAGGTTGCTCTGTACTATATAATAGTTTAGCTGTAATAAACCTGCTTGAGATCTTCAACCAACTGGATCTATACATCTCATTTATGTCGCATCAGACAACATAAAGAACTCATTACAGATAAGATCATGGCTGATCTGATGTAGCCTCAACTTCAATTTCCTGTCTGCCCCCCTAACCCCCTTGTCCATCAAGAACACAAGATTTAGGCATGCATCAAATGCTGCATCATGGATGGAAATCAAGTGTTCTCATGGAGCTGACCACCGCTTTGACGGTGGACATGACAGGCTCCAAACTCTGTGCAAAGTCCTGTGCTAAATTGGTACTGGACTCCTTCATGCTCTTTGATGTTGACCCTTCAGGCTTTCTGGCAGGCTTCCCAATGCCCCATGCGTTTCAGTGGGTGTATCCATCAGCCTTCTTCTGTACGCTTCCCCTTCGAAGTGCTCAATTGAATCCTCTGCAATGGAACTCATGTGCACTCTCATCCTTCGGGTCGGTTCTGGGTACTGCCTGTGCGGAGTTTGCAAGTTCTCCCTGTGACTGCGTGGGTTTCCGCTGGGTTTCCTCCCACAGCCAAAGACTTGCAGGTTGATAGGTAAATTGGCCTTTGTAAATTGGCCCTAGTGTAGCTAGGTGGTAGGAGAATTGAGGGAAGGTGGGGATGTGGTAGGGAATATGGGATTAATGCAGGATTAGTATAAATGGATGTTTGATGGTCGACACAGACTCAGTGGGCTGAAGGGCCTGTTTCAGTGCTGTATCTCTCCAAAAGATTGTGGGGAGGGGAGGGGTGGAACGTAAGAGGTGTATGCTTGCACCATCTGCAGCTTGTAAATAAGAAGATTGTGGGATGAAGGGGAGGTGGGATGTGAGAAGGAGGATTAGGCATGAGGATATTGTCATCCTCAATGGTTTCAGCCCCTCTGCTGGCCATGGCCTCAGTCATGGCTGCTCCAATAATAGCGAGAACCGTCTCCTCCATGGGTGTGAGGAGACGCAGCTGTTCCTGTCCCCTGCCAGTTAGGTGTTGCTTCCCCCAGTTAAGACCCACCTTGTCCTTTAAGAGAGAGGGAAATTTGTCAGTGAATGTGGTACAATGTGTTTTGGTGATGTGGATGTCATGGTTGAATAGCTGGCAGTGTGGGCAAGTTGTGAGATGTGGGTGTGAGGCTTACAGCAGAGCTAAGTATGTGAGAGTGAGGTGAAGCTATGAATGTAAGGTATGAGTTGTAATTGATAGAGATGGTTGTCAGAGTCATTACAACACAGAAGGAGGCCATTTGGCCCATCATGTCTATGCCAGCTCTTCGCAGAGCAATCCAGTCAGTCCCACTCCCCTGCTCTATCTCCGTAAGCCTGCAAGTTTAGTTCCCTCAAGTGCCCATCCAATTTCCTTTTGAAATCATTCATTGTCTCTGCTTCCACCACCCTCATAGGCAGAGTTCCAAGACATTACCACTCGCTGCATGAAAAAAGTTCTTCCTCACATCCCCCTGTATCTCTTGCCCAAAACCTTAAATCTGTATCCCCTAGTCCTTGTACCATCAGCTAATGGGAACAGCTTTCCTTTTTCTACCTTATCTAAACTTGTCATAATCTTTTACTACTCTATCAGATCTCCCCTCAACCTCCTTTGCTCCAAAGAGAACAACCTCAGTTTCTCCAACCTGTCCTTGTAGCTAAAATCCCTCATCCCTGGAATCCTTCTGGTAAATCTGCTCTGCACCCTCTCAAGGACCCTTGCATCCTTCCTAAAGTGTGGTGACCAGAACTGGACACAAATGGTTGGCAGGTGAGTGAAGTGGGGTGGGGTGGGGGGGAGGGGTGCGGGGGGTGGTGGTGGTGAATGGAGCAGTGCGCGCGGCTAGTGGTTCATTTATAAGGATATGGCATTTGAAAATGCATTCATTGACCTTGACCACTCATATGAGGTAATTGTACTTCCTGTGCCACTGCATCCAAGTCCTTGGGGCTAGACTGCTTTCGTTGACTGTGATGGCTATCTGGTTCCACTGATTTTGCAGTGTCTGTTTGGAGTACCTGCTGGCCCCCTATAGATAAAGCACCTCTCCCTTCCTCTCTTCCTCTCCAACTCCTGCATCAAGGCCTCCAGTGCAGCAATTGATAAACTTGGAACATGCACTCTCTTCTGTGTTGTGGGACAAACTTTAGAGCGGACCACCTCAGGAAGCTGTAAGTTAGGAGGAAGTGATGTCACATCACACATGACCAGGGAGTTGTGGGTGTAGCCCAACAGAGTGAGATGTGTTTAGATGTGGCTTGTGCAGTAACTGTTTATATATATATATGTTCTAGATAAGTTATAATAAAATCCCACTTTTCCCCTAGCTATTACTTGTAGTCCTGTGAGTCTTACAATAGTTCACCTAGCAAAGGAACAAGTAATATGTTGCACCATAGTCACTCATCTTGCAGGTCAGACTCTCTTCCCCATCCACTTCCGGCAACTGCTCCAGCCAAAATGCAACTCCCCTTTAGGAGGTGCAGACTGGCTTTAAGTGGAGTTAGCCTTGCACTAACTTGGGCCTCCTGCTGTGGCGTGCAGCCACTCAACAGCATGTTTAGCTCTGGGCTGCATGCTACAATCATTTTACTGAGCAGGCAGCACAAGATTTGAGTCCTGCCTGCATCAGAAGCAACGGGCACAGGTTAATTGCGCATTGGGACTCCTGCAAGTGTTTTCAGAAACTATCCAATTTTCCCCAAAGTTTGTAATCAGTATTTGGATTCACAAAGGCCTAAGACTCTAAGCTCAGAAGTGCAACGTGTTTGAAACCCCTACCAACCACCATTAAATCCAGTTGTAAGTACAATCTTTTAAGTAAATGTTCACAAACCATTAAATATACCGTCTGCTGAACAAATCTGTGACATCTGACATTCAATGTTTAGAACCTTATTGATTTGAGGAGTAAATTATAAATAAGAACACCTATCCTCTAGCAACTGCATCAAGCAGGTCACAGATATCCTCTTTGCCAAAGCAAATGAGTTCATATCCTTTTCCCTGTGGAGGAGGCAAGGCGGTCAGACAGAAATTGGAGCTTTGCCAGGATCACAGGCTTTCCTCAGATGCAAGGTATCATTGACTGCACCCACACAGGTGGGGTAAATGTGATTGAAAAGTTGATTTCAATGAGCTGGATCTTTAAAGGGACCCTCTTGTAGCTGTGATGGGGAGCTAGTTAACACACATAACTGACCAGATCCATTGATATATTCAGTGAGACTTAGCTGGCTTTCTTTGTGGGTGCTGCTGCTTGTATTCAGAAATTAGTTCAACTATTGATTGCTTGGTAGTGATTGGATAATATAGAAGTGTTTGAAAAATTATTGTATGCGACTCTGCATTCTGGACATGGAGCATCTTTGAGAGGACGACAGTTGGCTTCTCAAACATTAATACGTGTTACGTGGAAGGCTTCTTTTGTCTATAAATGACGGCCCTAATTTTTTGGATTAGTTCTGAACTGACATCTGAGCGGGTGGGGGAAATGTTACCTCCCCCTCTCTGCAGGACAGGAACAGAGCAGGGAAAGCCATTAAAATGGAGCGACACCAGTTTCTGCTTCATTGCCACTGCTTTTGGTGGCAGATGAAGTGCCCGAGACGACAAGGAAATTTTCAGCCTCCACTACCCATCCACCTTACCCTGCCCCCACCTTCCCTTCCCTCCCATGAAACCCTCCCAAAAACTCCCTTGCTGCCATTTATCTGGATGTTTGATCTTATCTGCCAACCACCATTCCAGGTAGGAATTGGGCAGGTGACATTTAAATAAGGCCCAGGAGTTAAAATACTTGAAACTAAAATGTAGGCTGGGGTGACTCACTCAGGGTTAAATTTGAGACTTTGAGGTGGGCAGGAATTCTGTGTCACTATTGTACGATGCAGGTTTACAAAAGCCTTGTTCAAGAAAGATCTTCCACAAATGGCAATTTCAACCCCTTGTGCATTGATTCAATCCTTGTTTTGAGTCTTCCTGTGTCTTATGATTGCTGTGTGTTATCTTTCTTGTAAATAAATCAATAAATATTCTCTCGTGTATTAGTCTGGCAGTGTGGCATTTCCCTTTTGGAGAAGGAGAACATGGTGGAATATTCCCTTGATCGCTGATGGCCATGATCTTGGGTGTACTTTGTCAGGTTGCAGTTTGGAGTTTAATGGAGGCCGAAACCTGAGCTGCCCTTTTTGGCAGGAATGCAACTGCTCGGTGGAATTAGCAACTGTCTGTGGCTCCTGATGCTCGCCCAGGCAGATTTACCTGGGTCAGCTAATTTAAATATTGTCACCCATGCTTCCAGCAAGAGGGCCTGGGTGTCTGTACCTGAGAGTGGGAGAAAAGTCTTTGCCTCTAGCCCTGTGATCAATTGCACTTGATTTCATTGGCCACTGAACTTGAAAACCTACCTTGGTCATCTGAGGAATGTTGGATACCCGAACCCCTCACCTTGCCAAGGCATAAATAATGAAGATAAACACATCAGATGACATATTCCTTTTTCCCATGGCATTTCAATATACCCAACCAAATTTAGGTAAGTGCATTGACTTCCCTTCCCCTCCATTACATCTTGAGGAAAAACCCAAAGGTGGCAGAAGATGACGGGGTGTCAGCAGGACATCTCCCCAGCTGATTTCCCTCCACAATTCACTGAAATGCTTCCTGAAAGAGGGCAATAGATGGGCTAAAAATATAACCCCTGGTCAGCTTACCACCTTCATATGTCAACACAAGATAAAAATGCTGGGTGAAATCTTGACCTGTAACACTTCATTCACAAAATGCGTTGCCAGGAGTGATTCTAGATCCTACAATATTTCCTTTAGGCACATTTGAAGTGCTTAGCTTGGTGTCAGTGTTCTATCAATTTGAAGAATCCTGCTGGGTGATTCGATGCTTCTCATTTACATTACATTCACAACAGGCCCACTACCCACACTCAGAAGTGAAGTTTCAACTTTGAAAGATTTAGGCTTTAAAATGTAGATCAGCCCAGGCAGAGGCAGAATTCCATTAATCATATTGCAAAGGCTGGTGGCACATCAATACAAGTTTCATGTTAACTGATCATTCACACTCTTGTGACTCGGTAATACTGCAGAATACGTCAAATTCAAAGTCAACATATTGCTATATAAATGATGTATGAAGGTCTGCTTTAAGTCACAGCGAAGTTAGTTGAAAAGAACAGTCTGCCTAAGGAGGCCAACTGCAATTGTAACTGCAGGATATTTAGCCACACTGTAGATGTCACTGAGTTTCAACTGGATACAGACAAATATAACTGACAGATATTGTTACATCGATCTTTTATTTTAATAAGAACTCTGTGAGAAATATAAACTTCAAGTCATCATTACATCATTTTCTGAGAATAATATTGCTGGTGAAAAGAAGAGTGAAAATTGAAAAACTGATATACTTTGTCCCTGGGACAGACCAATTAAAAAAACTGGAATAGACGGGGTTTAAGTGACAGTTAGGAGTGCCTCACAGAAGAGGGATGTCGACTAAGCCTCTCAATGAGATTACTGTCTTGTAATTTTTCCTCAGTATCCATTATTGTCCATGTAACCGAGTTTTGACCAATTGTAATTAGATGTCCCCAGTCTGATGTAAGCTAGTGTGAAGAAAGTATAATTCGCCCACTGTCACATCACAATTCTTGGATGCCACATTCAATTTTTAACTTTCCGAGAACTACACCATCCTTTTGACATCGAAATGAAGATTAGTTATTTCTTTATTTGGTCCAGAAAGGCTAACAATTTAAGAAGTAGTCTTTGATTTACTTCAGTGCTTAATTCCTACTTTAAGATATCTCGCATGGAAATGCAAAGATTATTTTTTTCCTTTCTAATAATTGAAATAATCAAATAATAATCAGAGTCTGCGTCACCTTCTGCCTTTATGTAGTATAGTACAGTATATATATGTAGTAAAGTATGCCATCCTACCTCACCATTCTCTTCCTTTCTTGCTTTCTCCTCATTCTAACATTGGGCCAGATTTTGCTTCAGCAACAGTGCCTGCCATTTGTTGGACTTGCCCCTGCACCCTTCAGCTCAAAAAATGTTTGGGCCCTAAATTGCTGAAAGTGCGAGTTAAGAACAGCACAGTGAGGGAAACCAGGCAGCTGGGAAATGAGTGAACGGGGCAAGCAATGGGATGTCTGGTTAACCAATGAGATTTACAGATTGAGAAATAAACAGCAGAAGGACTGAGAAGGAGAATGAATTAAAGTTGCTGAATTCAATGTGAAATCAGGTACAGAAAGAGAAATAAAGAGAGGGAAAGATTGATTGGATTAAGAGAGAGAGAAAATCGAAACACAAAGGAAAGTAAGAAAAAAAATAAAATTTAAAGTTTAAAATTTGATATTTTAACATGTCCCCAAAAACTCAAAACCTGAAGGAATGAGACATTACACTTATAATAGTTAACTTTCGGCAGTAATTTACAATTATCACAATGTTAAAAGGGTACTTACGCTACTAATTACTAGACCTAGATATCTGCGGCGCATTTAGTTTGTACCTAATGCACAAATACAGCAACCTCACAACATTCAATGCATTTCAGGGGTGAGGCAGACAGCAAAATGCCATTTTCACAAAGATAACGGCGCAACTTGGACAGCAACTTTTGGGTTTTGAATTTAACTGTGCATGTGCTCCTCACCTTAAGTTGCTGTACCATTTACACATGAATAACATGTGCTCCTCACCTGAAGTTGCTGTACCATTTACACATGAATAACATGTGCTCCTCACCTGAAGTTGCTGTACCATTTACACATGAATAACATGTGCTCCTCACCTGAAGTTGCTGTACCATTTACACATGAATAACATGTGCTCCTCACCTGAAGTTGCTGTACCATTTACACATGAATAACAGTGAGCGCCACTATTTTGACAGGAAAATCTGACCAATATGTATCAAATGGTTGTGCTGCTTTGCAATTGGTTGATGCACTTGCCAATCACAAAGCTCCAGTCACCAGTTTAGATGTTGGCCTCCTTGCTCCAGGTTTAGTCAGAATGACTTCCCCTGCTCAGAGCCTTTGACTATGGGCCACATGAGACTTTTCTGTGCACCAGATGCAACCCAAGGCCAAATGTTTAATGCTCCTAATTTACTGTCTACTTCCTTTCACTGTTCTTTTTCCTAAAATGCAGTACTTCATATTTCTCACCATTGCCAATTATATAAATCTGTCAGTCTCTCCTGTAACCGCCTGCATTCTTCATCACTGTTTATCTTGCCCCTGATTTTATTACCAGCAATGTCTATATCCAAATCATTTACATGGATTGAAAAGAGATTCTAGTACAGATGCTGGGACGACCATTAGCTACATCCTGAAAAACTTCTCTAGCCCTGTCTTCTTTATGTCTCTCAGCCATCCTTTTATCCATGTGCTATGATATCACATCCTTAAATGTTTGCCAATAATCTCCAATATAGTATCTCAGCAAAATAAATCAAATCAGTAATGAACTCCTATCCTATGGTCTAAGTTTAGAATCGAGCTGCACTTCATGACCCCGCCCACCACCCCCCCCCCCCCACCCCCCCCACCCACAACAACCCGACCATATCTTCAGGAGGAACAGGTCATGGAACCAGCTCATTAGTGTAAACCTCTCAGTGAACTGTTGTGTAACTTCATTGATGTCAGCCTGGAGGTGTTACAGTCCTGAGCAAGCACAGCAGTGAGAAGCAAGAGTGAAGAAATAGAGAAGAAAACAACATTGTAGGTGGTTAGAATGTGGAACTTGTTACCATATGGTAGAGGCCTACTTTAGGTCGGGAAAATGAACCCGACCGAACCACCATGGACTCGAGCCCGACCCGGCCCCAGTCCCTCCGCTTTTGCCCCAAGCCCAACCCGACCCGAGCCTGACCCGGCCATTCGTTTACTTACCTCCCAACTCGGAACCTCCACGAAGCTGCCACGCATGAGTGATGACGTCATAGTGACGTCATTCGCTCACTGCGCAGACTCAGTTTCGTCCCGGGCTCACAGCTCAGGTAAGTTTTTTATTTTTAATACTTACTGGCACAGCACTGACTCTGTGTGTCCGGCCCGACCCGACCCGACTCGACTTGGACTTGGCCCAACCTGACCAGAGCCCGAAAGCTGGATCCTGAAGATGGGCCTGACCCAACCCGACCCGACCCGAACCCAACACATGTTGTCGGGTCCCGTCGGGTTCTGTTCGGGTAGCAGGCCTCTACCATATGGAGTAATTGAAGCAAATGGCAATGATGCATTCAAAGGGAAGCCGGACAAATACACAAGGGAGAAAGGGATAGAAGCATATATTGATAGAGTGAGATGAAGTAAGGAAGGAAGAAGGCCATGTGGAGCATAAACACTGCATGGACCTGATGGGCCGAATGGCCTGTTTCTGTGCTGTAAATACTACGGCTGAATCGTAACTCCCAGAAATGGGAGGTCTTGTCAGAGGTTAAAATGCAAAAAATCAGAAACAGTGTTCCTGAACCCACCCACTTCCAGTTATAAAGGAGGCGGGGCAAGGCACAGGCGACCAATATGTACGTGGAAAAAGGATTGGTTATTTAAATATTATAATGAGTTGAGTCCTTTCCAGCACTGCTTGTGGGCCAGGTGAAGCAGGAGTGCTTCCTCCAGGTCCTAAAGCTACCCAGTAAAGTGCACCCCCCCCTCAACAAGGGATCTGTATGCTCCTCTCGACTACCATCAGACCCCCCCCAATCCCATCCATCAATGGACACCCCCCCCACCACAGTCAGAACAGCAAAACCAGGGCCCCATCTGCAATTGGGACGGCCCACATAATCCAGACTCCCCCACTGCCCTTTCGCCCCCATCTTGACCACACCACCCCATAATCTTTCTCACTCCCCCAACACACAGATACACTTACCTTCTCTCATAGGCGTCAACCTTCTGAAGCAGGTTTTCCACCTGAAATGCCTCCAGCCTGTCAATCATACTGCCTGTGGGCAGGAATCGGACAGAAAAATAATTAATAGTTAAAAACAGCAGGACATTCGGGAAACCCGTTCTTCTAGGTTTCCCGACCTCACAACAGCACCCCACACGGAACTCGCCTCCAGGCTAGAATCCAGGCCCGCGTATGTAATTTAACATGTTCTTTTCTGGATGGGTTGAAAATGGCATTGGCTGGAGTGCCAGCGGGAATGGGACAGGAAGTGCTGCACCATGAGGTTATCCTTCAATGTCAGTGCGGGCATAAAATCAGCTGCCTGTTATACATCCCACCTGATTGCTCCTGTCCAATAGAGGCCCTGATAGTGGCCGCAATATTTCATAGACCTAGGAACCTTTCAAAGACCTTGCTGCAATGTCATCAAGCAAATTGGCTCAGTATTTCAAAACAGCCGATGTGGTTATTGCCTGGTAATATTATTACCTTGCAGTTCATAAGACATGGACATCAATTCAATCACTTGTGGCACTTGCAGTTTGTATGGAGGGAGAAAAAGATGAAGTCTACCTAATTCATGCTGACACCACTGCAGAAATATTCTCATAGGAACCAGGAGATGTATTATTTTGGTTGGCAAATAATGATTGCAATCATTTTCTCTTCTGAAAACTGTAACAAAGTTTACATGAATCACAACTTCACGAGGCAAAGACAGGATTTAAACCCATCAGTCACAGGTCGTGCAAGCTGTTATATTTTTGTGAAATATTTCTGACCTTCTTATAAGTGCACGATACTCCTAAGGTGACCACCATGGGAGAAACTGAAGAACTTGAATATGGTAAATAATGCTTTTAGCAAAAAAAAAATGTTTACATGGGGGTGTAGCTAAAAGTACTCAATGGAACCTTCAACGCCTACACACATTCCAGCAAGGCTTTGGTGATCAATAGAGCCCAAGTCAGCAAAACTAGAAGTTGATATTGCTCATTAGTTCCAGTGAAGTTATTGCTGAGCATGGGGAAAAGCTCAGAATACACAAGCCCAAAGTATTCCTCAGAATGAGAGTAATAATTTAGAGTTCACTTCCAAGCAGATACAATCCAAAAAGGGATGAGGAGAAGGCCTTATACTGAAACCAAAATCTGAATATTTCTATGAATTATCCACAGTGTTCCTTAAATGAATGGAACCAAAATTATTTTCAGCTTGTTCCAATAGTAATATTTTACCTGCAAATCCTTTTCAACTGCTTTCTGCCTTTGGCATGGACTTTCACTTGTACCTGTTTCACTATCATAATGAGGGACGGTGTCAGATAGGCGAGAGTGTGAAGACTTTGTAATCTCTCTGCATTCCTATCAGCTGTCTAGCTTTGCTAGTTCTTGCATCAGTTCCATCACCTGTGTTATACTCGTCCATGTTGCCTCAGGAACAGAAATTGTTGGTCTGCACAAGACTTTATTTATATTTTAAATTCCAGAATGGCCCCAATGTTACCTGTCAATTTCATGATTCTCATTCCATTTATTGCAACATCCAGTTTTGAACAAAGTGATCAACTTTTCCCAGGACTCTCTATTATTCTAAGATAATATATATTTTATATGAAAATATAGATATTCTATATATATATAAGGTCTGGAATGAAGCATCACCCAGTTCCAGTTTTCCATGTAATTCCCAAGATCAGAGTAATTATGAAAAGTAATGATAACATGACAAATCCATATCTAATATCAGGTTTTATTTATGTCCAGTGAAAAAGCAGACCATTAGAACTGTGCACATTACCACTTTCCTGCAGTTACAGAGACACTTTATTCCAGTTAATTAACTGGATTCCACATCCGCATCCGCGCAAAAGAGTGAGGATTGTCTTCCATCGGCATACAGTTTACTTCTGGAGACTCACATCATGCATGGTTGGCATGACAAGATCTGTACAGCCTAACCCACACATTTGTGTTCTCTCATGCAGGTCGCCATCTGGAGGAGACTCCAGCAGAAGGGGGACAGCCATCAACCTCTAAGGAGGACACCACAGTCAGAGGAAGCACCATCCCATGACTCTCCTGCACCTTCCACCAGCGCAGATACTTTCACCTCAGTGGATCAAAAACTGGTGAGAGCACCAGACACGTGCCCAAGCAGCTGGCTGAGGCAGAGACAGCCAAGACCTCTGACTGTGGGGGACCAGGCCCATGCTGAGCCCCAGGCTGATGACGAGCCTCTGGTGTCAACAGCACAGGGCATGCTGGAGTTGAAGAGAGGAGTAAGGCAACATCTGTTGGAGATGTCAGAGATGATACATAGTCATAAGTGGACAATGGAGGGGTCCATCCATGCCATGAGTGCTGCATGTCACAGGAATGTCAGCACATGGTTTCCTTCATTGAGAGGTTGGCGAATCTCATGAAGAGCCAGATCCCACAAATGAGTGTAGACCAGCACACCATTGCCTTGGCCATAAGCTCAATGCAGCAGTGGAAAGGCCAGAGAAGAATGAGGCGCCTGGAGTCTTCTGCAGCTCCTCGTCCTTCTCTGGTCAGCAGAGAGGTTCAAAGGAGGAGAGGCTCCCCTCAGAGCACTCTGAGTGTGGACATTGGCTTTGTGGGTGGGGCCTAAGCCCAAAAGAGCGGGAAGAAACAGAAAGCACCACTGGGAGGTTTAGGATGCGTTTAAAACTGACTGGCAGCCGTTAGTAACTGCAAGCGGCCCTTTGAAAAAAAGCTTTAAAAAAACGCTGAAAAAAAAATAGCTTTCGTCACTGTGTAAACAGAAGCCATAGCTGTGTAAACACACCAGCTTTTCTGAGGCAATTGTCTATCTCTCTTAAAAGGGGCTGTTACTGATTTTCTCTTAAAAGGGCAACACAAAACAACTGTTCCTGGGAAAAACAGCCTATAATAAGCCATATATTCACTGTCGCTGGGTCAAAATCCTGGAACTCCCTTCCTACAGCACTGTGGGTGTACCTACCCCACATGGACTGCAGCGGTTCAAGAAGGCAGCCCACCACCACCATCTCAAGGGCAATTAGGGATGGGCAATAAATGCTGGCCTGGCCAGGGACGCCCACATCCCATAAATGAATAAAAACAAAATTCACAAAAAAAGAGAAAGGATTATTTTGGCAATGGCTTTCAGATATCTAGTAGTGGACTGGAAAGTGTCAGACATAGCATCTGTTTTTAAACTATTCTGACAGCAAATGGAGCTATGTTTCCTAGACCTGGAAGTCACTGAACCAGGGAAGCAAGCTACGACGATTAAGATTGCATTTGCAGCGAAAGTTTGAAATGGCTTAATACCTCAGGAATGTCAGATGAGGATCTGAAGGATTCCAATATGATGTGGACATTCCTGGAGCAGCAACTAAAGGTACAGATAAATTTCCACATACATAGGCTTGAGTTTATGACCTACCAGCAAAGGCAAGACGAGTCCATTGACCAATTTGTTGCAAGGTGCCAAGACAAAGCTCAATATTGTGAATTCACTGATATCAAATTGTCAGAGCAAGTTACAGAACTGGTAATTTGCATCTACCCCACTAGAGGCCTTTCAAAAAGACCTCTAGAAATGAAGAAAGGGCACACAATAGATACGGTTCTCAATGACGGAAGGAAATTTGAAGCCATCATGGCTGGGTGCCAACAGTTACAAGCTTTGGAGGCAGCTACAATAATGGCTACAACAACCAAGGCGCAGAAGTCTACTAAGCTTTGTGGCAAATGTGGCCTGACTCACCCAATTCGCAATGGTCTGGCATACCAGGACCTGCGCAAAGACATTGGGCAAGGCAGTGTACAAGGCAGAGTTCAAATACTGCACACAAGAATGATGACAGATTACAGGCAGAGACAACGTCTGCAAGAAGGGATGGCAAACCAACAAGGGGTATGCCAACACACAACGCAAGCCCAAGCAGGTACATCAGGTCAGCAGAGAGACAGATTGCCAGGAAAATATGGATGAAGAATGCACTCATGTGAACAGTGAGCAAGCATTCCATATAGACAATCTGGATCAGCATGTCAATGCTATTATGTAATCTGAGGCATTCACCATGATTAGGATTATATGCCCACTGAAGAGTAGCAAGCATAAGCTCAGAGTAAAAATCGACAGAGGAGCAAGTGTGAATATTTTGCTTATTCATAAAATGAAGGACATGTACTCCAAGAAAAAGGAATCCATGGTGCAACCCACCATAGCTAGGCTGACGGCCTACAATGGTTCACCAATCAAGTGCATTGGAACAATAACCTTACAGTGCAGCTATGGGAACTCCGAATGGCTACCACAAGCATTCTACATTGTACACACAACTGGACCAGGACTTCCAGTCTGCCAAGATTTACCAATTATCACAATGCATAAAGTCAGCAACACACTGAAAAACGCGAAAAAATATCCAGATCGAGTATATCGGGTCAGTATATGTAACAAATGACACAAAGGCTGGCAGACCTGGCATGAAGAGGCCATACGACCGGGAACCTCTCCTCAGACTTCAATTTGTTGTGGCAAGTACTTGGAGGCCGGTAATTGGCTATGTTGCCAGTCATCATTTTTCTGAGCTTTCCAAATGAGGGAAGAGATTTAAACCCCCAGATCTGGATGTATAAACAAACCTCCTCTACGATTTAGGGACTGTTAAATTTGCTTATCTGTAAATAATGTTTTGGTCACTCGGGTATAGTTTGTCCAAACCACCACATCATTTTTTATTGTAAATACGTTTTTATCTTTGGAAGAAAGTGGGTGTTGTGGGACGACCTTAATACCTGAAGGACCACAAGTGAACATCATCACAGGAAGTGATGTCGAGTCACACACGAACAGTTAGTTGTGGAGCCTGACATAGTAAGACATGTTCAGATGTGCTCCTCCAGTTAATACATTTATTATATATGTATAAATGTTCCAGTCCCATTACAATAAAGCCCCACGTTTATTATGAATATTATTTGTATTCCTGTGACTCACAAGAACAGGTCACACACCAAAGGACAAGTAATAGTATAGCATGAGAAGGCCACCCGTCGTCCACTTAATTCCAAGCCCCCCACTGAATTGTGATGAATTAGGTGCTAATGTATTAAAACTAAGTGTTAAGCAATTTAAATTGCATTCCCGTCATGCAGGGAGGTGAGTCCACCTTGGTGCTTTCCTGCCGCTGACTAAATCTGGAACCATCGTCACAACATTGGATTTCCAGGTGGATGTGTCCGATGTGATTCTCTGCCCCCCCCACCCCCCACATCACCATTCCCACTCCAAACAGCTGCACTAAATTCAGCCCCTGGTGCACAACCACAAAAAGATGTTTAAACAGATATGTGCCAGATTCTCTGGGAGCTGTCATGATGTTTTTATACTGCAGCAATCCAGCATTCCAAATCCCTTCCTAACAGGAAATAGAATTAAGGGCTGACTCGTAGGAGACAAGGAATATCCCCTTTCAACTTGGCTTGTGACACCTGTGATGAACACAACAATTGAGGTGCATGGGGGCTATGAGAGCCACATGATTACCAGATGTGTCATTGAGTATGCCACTGGCATGTTAAGATGTGCCTAGATAGGTATGGAGGTGTCCCACAGTACACGACAGCAAGGCTTTCTGGAAACATAGTGGTGTCCTGCACATTACACAATGGAGAGGAGACGACCAAAGCATTATCAAGCATCTTCCGATGAGGGGAACATTGAAGGAAAGGAGGAGGAGGATGAGAATGAGCACTATGAATATGGGGCACCAATTGCCAGACCAGCCCTGTCATTGCTGCCTAGGATGCCAGGGATGCCCTAATAGTTCAAAGGATCAGCTAGTGGTGACTCACAGAGGAAAAAATATAAAATGAAATCCTCTGTCCCACTCCCACCACAAACAACACCACCTCTTTCCCCTCTCTTTGCACAGACTAGTCCTTAAAGCACTCATCCACCTATTGTACATCCGCCCAATGGGTGTCGTCATGTATTGGCATTCATTTGAAATATATGAAAGGGCAAGTTGGCACTTAGGACACAATAATGGGAAAGACGTAGCATTGGCACTAATCAATATATGTTATTCGCCATTATAACTAAAAGGAAACTGACCAACATGTTGCCAAACAATCCATTTGCATCTCCTTGGTGAATTACAATTGCTTTGACTTATGCTTGCTCCGGCCTCTGTGTGGTAAATCCCACGTAGATTTAGCAGAGGTGGGACCAGGCTGCTCAAATCACTGTCTTTTTACTTGTGTCTTCTGGGTTTTGGAGCCCCTGAGGGCTCCATCTGTACCTGTGCAGAGCCAAACTCAGTCATTGAGAAATGAGGCAGCACGTCTGAGGGAGGATACAATGATGGAATTGCTTTGAGTTGGGTTCCCACTTCCATGTCTCCTTCTGCCATCATCCCTCTCCTCAGCCAGCACCACATGACTTCTTGCACTCTGCTGGTGAGCAGCTTGGCGAAGTTCAGTGGCATGGTGTAAGGCTGCAGATAAGGCACCTGTCATGCTGTTTAGGCGGCGGACATCTCTTGCACGGCCCTGGTCATAGTCTGCAAGGACTCATTTGGGAACCATTTTTGAAGCTCCACGGAGATGGGCACTCCATGGCAGACATTCTCACAATTACCTGCGGCCCCAACCCACTAGTGTTTGAGTTGGATTCCTCCACACTCTTCCCTATTGTGGAGAATGTGCATGGCACGTCTGCCAATACCTTGCAAAATTGCTGCTGTACCTCTAACATTCTCCTTCTCAATAATACTCCTGGGGTTTAGTCATAGAGTTATACAGCACAGAAACAGGCCCTTCGGCCCATCGTGCCCGTGCCGGCCATCAAGCCTATCTATTCTGAACCCATTTTCCAGCATCTGACCCATAGCCTTGTATGCTGTGGCGTTTCAAGTGCTCGTCTAAATACTTCTTAAATGTTGTGAGGGTTCCTGCTTCTACCACCCCTTGAGGCAGTGTGTTCCAGATTCCAACCACCCTCTGGGTGAAAGTTTTTTTCCCCAAATCCCCTCTGTGTCTAGCTGAGCAGAGCTTGGAGAGGATTCAATGTGGACTCTCCACAGCTATCCCTACCACTAGTGTCTGCTCATACTTGCTTATGAATTGTGACTCACCAGGTGAAAACTCAACTAACTCTCTTACTGGACCCACTGAAGCGCAAGTATTTGCTCTGGTATATGGCCGTTCACTCTCGGAAGGAATGAGGTCCTCTGAGGAATCATCCTCATGGATCTCCACCAGCTCTTGCTCTACGTGTGAAGACCTTGCAAGACAAAAAAAAAGGAATATAAATTAGTCCTGGCACAGGAACAATCTTGACAATCACCATACTCTGGCTCCTCATAGTTCAGTCATTGATGGAATAAAGTCAGCATATGTGTTAGAGATATTTATGATTCTGTCACCAGCCATCTGCAATTTCCCAGTTTCTCCCACTCCGACTGAGAGGGAGGCATATATGCCACGTATCTCAATGGCCTCCTCCTCTGCGTCTGTTAGCTGGTTATTTGTGGCAGTCCAGCTCCAGCCCGGCCCTTTTCCCCTGCATTTTGCGCTTTATTTTCCTACAAGGAGTGAAAGAATAGACCTGTGAATGACTGAAGGTCATGCAATGCATGCGGTGAGGGTGACTATCAGAGAAATGCATCATTTTGCATAAGGATTGGGGTGAGTGATAGCGGTACATGGATAAATAGGGAGGTGAGGGAGTGCATAGAAAAGGAAGGATGGGTGCTGCTGAAACTTAAGTGGGTGTGTGGAGTGGCAAGACAGAGTTGTAGGGGTGTTGTTTTACACTGCAGGTGAATCAGCAAATATATTCACTTACCCTGATCTGGTTGCTTACACTGTATCCAAGACTGGGAACACAACACTCCTGCTGCTCACCTCCTCAACTACCTCCAACCACATCTTGCTGGTGACAGCAACAGGTTTCTTCCTCCCATTGCTGAAGAAACATCAGTCCCTCCTGCTCCTGACTGCATCCAGCAGTAATTCAGGGGAAGCATCATTGAATCTGGCCTTGCTCTTTATGAATTCATGTTAAACACCACCTGGCACTGCCAAATATAATTTTTTAATTGTCCCTTTAAATAGTGGACTTCAGATCAGATCCCATGGGTGCTCAGCATACCCACTGTGCAACCTGGAGACTCAAAACCCAGAAGGAAAAGTTTAATGATTCAGTCAAGTTGAAATTATAGAATCCTTTACTTCCGGGTTTCGGGCTCACAATGCCCCCTCTCTGTCCCCACCCCCACCACTCGGAACCTACCTTTGCATTAATATCAGGGTCCTTATCTCAGTCAACGTACATAAAGTACATCGATTTTCTCATACTCTAGATACTGTTCGGTTATCTACCTTAAGATCAATGTCTTATCTTCTCAGCCTAATCAAGACACTTGTGGCTGAGTTTTTACACCGACAGCAGTTCTTTTTTGCCACTGACCAGACTTGGTAAATAATTCCTCACTACCAACAAAACAGATTCAAAACAAAGTGATTGTGTTGCTGAAATTTAATGGAATGGAAACTGAATATACATTGTGGTGGTTTTTTATCTTACTGCCATCCAAGTTGTCTCAGTTTCCTCAAGCAAAGTTAACAAAATCAAAACTTTAATTCCCTTTAAGTGTATGTGTTAGAAATCTATCAATATGCTTCACTTGATTAATAATATTGAACCCAAGCAACATGTAATGGGAATTAACATGGTGTTTACTGAATGCTAACTTTCATCCCTCACCATTGACGATATTCTTACACATTTCTAGTCTGGTCGATCAGCTGTAGGTGATGATGGGAGTTGCCAACTTGTCCCTAATGCACACCAACCTTATGCTTTTTCCCACAATCAGTGACAAATGTTGATATTACACCAATGCCCATCATCAGCAAAGGATTATTTTTGAAATGCAGTCACTGTTACTCTGTAGACAAGCAGAGCAACCAATTTGTTCACAAGATCCCACAAACAGCAATGAATGATCAGGTATTCTGATATTTGTCGAAGGAAGAATGTTGGACAGGACATAAGGATAGCCCATACCTCTTCTTTGAATAGTAGCATAGTAGCTTTTATGTCCAGCTGAGCAGACAGGAGCTTGGTTTAACCTCTCATTCTAAAAGACATCACCTCTGACAGTGCAGCACTCCCTTGAACTGCACTGAAGTATTTGCCTTCCTTATGTGCTCAAGTCTTTAGTAGGGTTTGAATCTAGAGCTTTCTGACTCAAAGGCAAGAGTGTCATAATTGAGCCAAGCTGATATGTACCTCAATCAGCAGAATTTTCCTGGCTCCATGGAGACACGGTTGGAGGCAGGGGAGCAGGGATGGGGGCCGGGAAAATAGGGGCCAGCCATGTCGGGACGGCACTCTGAAGCATTCCCACCTCCAGGGAACTTCCCCGATGTTAATTTTTCAAAATTCGCTGGATTCTGGAAAGGTTTCATAAGACTGGAAAATAGCAAATATAACCCCTCTATTCAAGAAGTAGGGGAGGCAGAAAACAGGTAACTATAGGCCAGTTAGCTTGACGTCTGTCGTGGGGAAGGTGTTAGAATCAATCATTAAAGAGGCTACAGCTGGGCATGTAGAAAAACTCAAGATAATTGTGAATAGCCAGCATGGCTTTGTGAAAGAGAAATCATATTTAACCAGTTTATTGGAGTTCTTTAAAGGAGTAACATGCGCTGTGGATAAAGGGGAATCTGTTGACATACTGTATTTGGATTTCCAGGAGGCATTTGGCAAGGTGCCACATAAAAGATTATTGATCAAAGTAGGAGCTCATGGTGTAGTGGGTAACATATTAGCATGGATAGAAAATTGGCTGGCTGGCAGAAATCAGAGAAAATGCATAAATGGGTCCTTTTCTGATTGGCAGGATGTGACAAATGGAGTCCCTCAGGGGTCTGTGCTGGGGCCTCAACCTTTTACAATTTATATCAATGATTTAGATGAGGCTGGCGATGGCATGGTAGCTAAATTTGCAGATGATACAAAGATAGGTGGGAAAGTATGTTGTGAAGAGGACATAAGGAACTTGCAGACCGATATAGATAGTATGAGTGAGTGGGCAAAAATCTGGCAGATGGAGTATAATGTGGGAAAATGTGAAGTTGTTCACTTTGGCAGGAAAAATAAAAAAGCAGAGTTATTACTTAAACGGGAAACGACTGCAGATCTCTGAGGTGCAGAGGGATCTTGGTGTTCTAGTGCATGAGTCACAAAATGTTAGTATACAGGTACAGCAAGTAATAAAGAAAGCTAATAGAATGCTATCCTTTATTACAAGACGAATTGAAAATAAAAGTCAGGACCTTCTGCTTCAGTTATACAGGGCATTGGTGAGACCACATCTCGAATACTGTGTGCAGTTTTGGTCTCCTTATTTAAGGAAGGATGTGAATGTGTGAATGTGTCAGAGGCGATTCAGAGAGATTTATTGGATTGATACCTAGAATGAGCGGGTTGTCTAATGAGGAAAGGTTATCAGACTGGGTTTGTTTTCACTGGAGTTTAGAAGACTGAGGGGAGATTTAATTGAAGTATATAAGATCCTGAACAGTCTTGACAGGGTGAATGTGGAAAGGATGTTTCCTCTTGTTGGGGAATCCAGAACTAGAGGGCACTGTCTTAAAATTAGGGGTCGCCCTTTTAGGACAGAGATGGGGAGAAATGTTTTCTCTCAGAGGGTTGTGAAACTTTAGAATTCTGCCTCAGAAGGTGGTGGAGGCGGGGTCGCTGAATAATTTTAAGGCGGGTGTAGACAGATGCTTGTTAGGAAAGGGAATCAAAGGTTATCAGGGGGAGATGGGAGTGTGGAATTTGAGACACAAGCAGATCAACCATGATCTTATTGAATGACGGAGCAAGCTAGAGGGGCCGAATGACCTACTTCTGCTCCTAATTCGTATGTTCGCATGTATGTTCGTATGTCCCGGGACGGACTGGGAACTGGGTCAGCTGCTCATTGCATGGAGGTGAACAGCCTATTAAGGCAATTAAGGCCCCACTTAGAGGCCATTTTGCGACAAATACCACCTTCAGAGTGCCCCCCGCACTGTGTGCGAAGGTCGCCAGCTCCATGCCCTAATGACGGGGACGCAGGGTTGAAAGGCCACACCCACGTCTGTCACTATTCCTGTGCAGGAGGCTCCCCCTCCACCCCAATGGCCCTACTGGCTTCGGGCCTCTTTATTTGATGACTTCCATGTTGAGGTGCCCCTGTGCTCTCCTGCCTGCCACAGCAGTGCCCACCTCTCCAGTGGGGCTGCTGGCCAGACATTGCTGCGGGCCCTCTGATTGGGCCTCCAGCCTCTGGAATCTTCCCACTGTCCTTAATAGGATGGTGAGCACGCAGGCGGCCAATTAGGAGGCTGCCTCCTGAAAGGTTGCGCCAGTGGGCACACTGACAATATGGGTGGGCTCAGGAACCCCCGAAGGGCCCGACGTAGGGGTCCCAACGCCCACCGAAAAATCCAGCGTAATGAATCTAAATCCATCTGTGCAACATGAAAACTATAAAGATAACTTACAAAAAAAATTGAAGAATGGACAAATTAAGAGACAACACTGAACAGCGACCTGAAATATTAACTCTGTTTCTCTCTCCACAGATGCTGCCAGACCTGCTTTGTATTTCCAGCATTCACAACATTTTGCTTTTGTATTACTGAATATAGTGGACATTTTCAAATGCACCTTTCAAGTCCCAGTGCTGGAGGGATTGTTGAGAGGATAGCACAATCATGCACATCTTTTGGATAAACCCAGTGTGGGATTCTAATGAAATGCCAAATCCCCCATTGAACCATTCTCAGTGTGCTGGATTTTATGACCCTGCAGAAAGTGGCATCCTGCAGTACCAAAATTAAAACAATTCTTTGCCCAGATAGGTGAACTTGACCTTTTGAAGGAAGCCAAAGGTCCAAGGAGGATAGAGATGGATATGATTCGCCCTGTTTTCCTGGATCCCCTTGTTGTGCTGAGGTGACTGTGCCGGAGAAGGGCCCAAGAGGCCACTGTGGCTCAAGAAGAAGCTCCCAGACGCGAGCAGCAGCAGCCACCAAGGCAAAGAAGAGCCCAGATATGCCAGCAAGTCTACAGAACTCGGCTGACATACCTGCAGACGTCTGAGCGAAACTGCCAGAGAGGACTGCGGATGTCCAGAGAGGCCGTCACAAACCTCTGTGCACTGCTAAATGACAATTTACCACCAATGAGTTACCCTATGCCTGTGGCCCTTAAAACTACTGTAGCCCTAAACTTCTATGCCTCTGTATCATTCCAGGGATCCACTGGCAACATGTGTGGGTTCTCTCAATCTGCAGTGCGCCGCTGCATCAAGGATGTGATCAATGCTCTGTTCAGGAGGACCGGCGACTATGTATGCCACAGGACAGACCCTGAGAGTCAGGCCAACAGGGCCATTGGATTTGGGGTCATTGCATGATTCCCACAGGTCTACTGTGTGATCGACTGCACGCATGTGGCCATCAAAGCTCCCGCGGACCAACCAGCTGCCTTCATAAACAGAAAAAGGTTTCATTCAATTAATGTCCAACTGGTATACAACCACAGAAAGTGCTTCCTACAAGAGTGTGCTCACTTCCTGACAAGCTGCCACGACTCATACATATTTCGACAGTCCCAGCTGCCACAGCTTTTCACTCTCCCCGCTCGCCTTCAGGGGTGGATTCTCGAAGATAATGGCTTTCCCTTGAACACATGGCTTCTGACACCAGTAAGGAACCCCAGCAATGATGCTGAAGAGCGTTACAACGCCTGACATGGCTCCACCCGAGCAACCATTGAGCAGGCCATTGGTATGCTAAAGACACAGTGCCGCTGCTTCGATAGATCTGGTGGAGCCCTTCAGTGTGCCCCAGAGAGGGTTACGCACATTGTTGTGGTCTACTGCATTCTACCTAACATTGCACTATAGAGAGGGGAGGCCTTGTAAAATTAAGGCATGCAAGAGCATGAGACATCCTCTGACGAAGAGGACACAGAGGGTACACAAGACCAAGAAGGCATGGAAGATCAGAGAACAGTGATGGAGGTCAGACATGGTGAACAGTGTAGAAGGGAGGCAAGGCAGAGCCTTACAATGTCACGTTTTCACAATCCATGAATTTCAATAAATCTGCGCGTTACAAAAACTTACCATCATGTATGTTGTCTCAAGGTTTCCGTTTCTGTACTATCTGTCTCTCTAGCATGAATGGCACCAACAAATTGAACCAGTGCCCATGTGACAACATTTTTGCAATGAAAGATCATGCTCATTGGCATGTTAATGATGTCAATGATCACATTAGCCAGGCCGTAAGGCCTATGATGGGATTGTGGGAGTCACAATCACGTCATGGTGGAATGTGGTTTTCAAACAATGAAGGCTGATGATTGGCACGAAAGAACATCTAATTAAAGTAAACACGACAGGCTGAATTTCACAGACCCTCTGACGTCAGGGTTCATGGTGGTGGTGGTGGGGGGTGGTGGGGGAGGGGGGTGGATGCCAGAAATGCCTCCGGGAGAGCTGGGGCCCAGCATGGGCCTGGCTACCCATAGGCCTCTGACTGCCAGAGGCCCCGGCTGTCTCAACCTCAGCTAGCTGCTCGGGTGCGGGTGTTGCGGTCTTACCAGCTTGTGACCCTGATTCTAAAGCCGAGCAGATACCCACCGAGGTGAGAGTACCTGCACTGGTGAAAGGTGCAGGAGAGGAATGGGACAGTGCATCCTCTAAGTGCTACTTGTCCTCAGACATTGTCGTCATTCGATCAATGTCTTGATTCATTTGCAAGTGTCACACTGCAAGATACAATGTAAACAAGAGATATTCAGGGGTCAGCGTACACATCCCAGTGATGACAGCATGGTGTATCTCAATAAAGTTTAATTTTGATTCATTCTCTGTTTGGCAATAATCACACTCTTCAGCTGGGACCCCAAGCTCGACGTTGGGTATGGCACGTGCTCCTTGGCTCCCGGCTAACTCAAGCACCTTCTCTACAGCCTGAGACAAAGGCCATAGGTCGGGCACCCCACCACAGGTTCTGACCGCTTCCCTGCTTTTGTGGGCCCTCTTCTCCTGATAGATCAAGGATGTAGATATTGTCAAGTTCCAAATGTCTTGATATCACAGCAATACTAATGTGGGCCCCTCATCAATACCTGAGGATATCTCTTCTCTCAAACTGACTCAACATGTCATAGGTCCCAATTGGGCTGAGTTAGAAATGAGGGAGACGGGTCTCATATATGCAATCAGTCATCCACCATGATTACGCTATGACTTCCTGTCATTGCAATAGTTCTGGCAACCGTGTGGAATTACTCTTCTGGCCAAGCAGATCACAACAAGCTATGTGGAACCGCACCACTTATCATGGTGGAGTGTAGGAAGTCGTTGACCCTCTTCCTGCACTGGACCCAGTTACGATGGGTGATCCCACAACTGCTGATCTCCTCTGCGATCTCCGTCTGGGCTTGCTTGGTCAAGCGAGAGGACCTCTTCTTGCCATGACTGGGGAAAAGGAGGTCCTGCCTTTCCCTTGAAGCCTGGAAGAGAATCAGCAGGGAGGCATCGCTGAAGCGTGGGGCTACCCTTGATCAGACATCTGTCATTGTTGGGAGGTTGCCTGGTGGGCTGCTTGCAGATAAAAAAAAATTGCAGAGCACAGAATCAAAAGGAGAGTCGGAGACCAGAGAGAGAGAGAGATTGGCGGCAGCAGAGAGAAAGAAAACATGGTGGGAGCAGAGAGAGAGAGTGGCAGGAGCAGAGAGAGAGAGAGAGCGGCGGGAACAGAGAGAAAGAGAACATGGCGGGATCACAGAGAGAGAGAGCGGCAGGAGCAGAGAGAGAGAGAGAGCGAACACAGCGGGAGCAGAGAGACAGCGAGAGAGCACGGTGGGAGCTGAGAGAGAGAGAGAGAGAGCACGACGGGAGCAGAGAGAGAGAGAGGGAGCACGCCGGGAGCAGAGAGAGAGAGAGAGAGAGCTCGGCGGGAGCAGAGAGAGAGAGAGAGCACAGCGGGAGCAGAGAGAGAGAGAGCACAGCGGGAGCAGAGAGAGAGAGAGAGCACGGCGGGAACAGAGAGAGAGAGAGCACAGCGGGAGCAGAGAGAGAGCACGGCGGGAGCAGAGAGAGAGAGAGCACAGCGGGAGCAGAGAGAGAGAGCATGGCGGAAGCAGAGAGAGAGAGAGCACGGCAGGAAGAGAGAGAGCTCGGCGGGAGCAGAGAGAGAGAGCACGGCGGGAGCTGAGAGAGAGAGAGAGCATGGCGGGAGCAGAGAGAGAGAGAGCACGGCAGGAGCAGAGAGAGAGAGCATGGCGGGAGCAGAGAGAGAGAGCGCGGCGGCAGCAGAGAGAGAGAGAGCACGGCGGGAGCAGAGAGAGAGAGAGCACGGCGGGAGCAGAGAGAGAGAGAGAGAGCACGGAGGGAGCAGAGAGAGAGAGCACAGCGGGAGCAGAGAGAGAGGAGAGCACGGCAGGAGGGGGAGCAGAGAGAGAGAGTGAGAGTATGGCGGGAGCAGAGCAGGGGAAAAATCGAAAAGTGACATCAGAGTGACGTCACAGTCACCAGAGAGAGCAGGGGAACAGAAAGCTGCTTTGGTGAGTATACCGGTAAGCTTTTAATTTAAATAATCTAAATCAATCAAATATAAAATAAGACTTGATTGATTCAGTATTATATAAACTAAAGACTAAAGCAGATTTTATAATTTATAATAGAGTGAGAGAGAGAGACCAACAGGGAGTGTATTTGCTCAAATTCGGACAATTTAATACATAGCTGTATTAAGTATTATTAGCTTTTATCAGTATTTGTAAGGTTTACTAATATTAGTAAGGTTTATTTGAATTGGCAAGCTTTATTAGCATTGGGAAGGTCTATTACCAGTGGGAATGTCTACATATCTGTGTAATCAAAAAAGTATAACTTTAGAACAAGTAAGTAGCTGGTGAGTATTTTTCTTTGAGTAAGGTTTATTTTAAATCGTGAACTGTATTGATTTTTAATAGGATTTATAAGTACTAGTAAGGTTTTATTAACAATTCTAAGGTGTTGTAGTATTGGTAAGGATTTTTTTTACCAGTAACAAAGGGTCAACTAATAAATAAAGGAATGGCAGGGGTGCTTAAAACTCAAGAGTGCACCTCCTGTGCTATGTGGGAGCTCCAGGATACTTCCCGTATCCTGGAGAACCATTTGTGCAGGAAGTGTTGTCAATTGCGGCAGCTTGAGCTCCTGGTTTTGGAACTTGAGCAGCAGCTGGAAACACTGCGGTGCATTCATGAGGATGAGAGGTACGTGGATAGCACGTTTATAGATGTGGTCACCCCTCAGCTTAAGAGTATGCAGAGAAAGAGGGAATGGGTGACCTCCAGGCTGTCAAAAAGAATCAGGTAGGTAGTGTAGGAGACCTCTGAGTGCATCTCACTCTCCAACAGGTATACAGTTCTGAATACTGAGGAAAGTGATGCTTCACCTGGGGAGTGCAGCCAGAGCCATGTCCATGGCATCACGGGTGGCTCAGCTGCACAGGGGGATACAGGGAAGACTGGAAAAGCCATAGTGATAGGTAATTCAATAGTCAGACGAACAGACAGGCCTTTAGTGGCCACAGATGTGAATCCAGGATGGTGTGTTGCCTCCCTGGTGTCAGGGTCAAGGATGTCACTGAGTGGCTGCAGAGAATCCTGAAGGGGGAGGGTGAACAACCAGCAGTCGTGGTCCACATTGGAACCAATGACATAGGTAGAATGAGGGATGTGGTTCTGCAGTCAGCAGTTAGGGAGCTAGGTAAGAAATTAGCAAGCAGGACCTCAAAAGTAGTAATCTCCGGATTACTCCCAGTGCCATGCACGAGTATAGAAATAGAAGGATTAGACAAATGAATGCGTGGCTGGAAGGATGGTGCAGGAGGGAGGGCTTTAGATTCCTGGGACATTGGCTCTGGGGGAGATGGAACCTGTACAGGCCGGACGGGTTGCACCTGAACAGAGCCAGGACTGAGTTCCTTGTGGGACATTTTGCTAGTGCTGTTGGGGAGGGTTTAAACTAGTTTGGCAGGGGGATGGGGACTGGAGGGTAGACTCAGCTGGGATAAAATCAGAACTTAAAATGGAAGGCAGAAAGTTAGTGGATGAGTCTGGAAACAAAGATAAGAAAATTTTAAAAAAGAGTTTGGCAGTGCTCAAAGGTATCTATTTCAAAGCAAAGAGTACAGCGAATAAAGCAGATGAGCTGAGGGTACAGATAGACATGTGGCATGGATTTGTTAAGGGAAGATCTTGTTTGACCAACATGATCAAATTTTTTGAAGAAGCAACAAGGAAGATAGATGAGGGTAGTGCAGTTGATGTGGTCTACATGGATTTTAGCAAGGCTTTTGACAAGGTCCTACATGGCAGACTGGTTAAAAATATAAAATCCCATGGGATCCAGGGAAATGCAGCAAGTTGGATACAAAATTGGCTCAGTGGCAGGAAACAAAGGGTAATTGTTGACGGGTGTTTTAGTGACTGGAGGCCTGTTTCCAGGGCTTTCTGCAGGGCTCAGTACTGGGTCCCCTACTTTTTGTGGTATATATTAATGATTTGGACATAAATGTAGGGGGCATGATCAAGAAGTTTGCAGATGACAGAAATATTGGCCATGTGGTAGATAGTGAGGAGGATAGCTGTAGGCTGCAGGAAGATATTGATGGACTGGTCAGATGGGCAGAAAAGTGGCAAATGGAAATCAACCTGGAGAAGTGTGACGTGATGCATTTGGGGAGGTCAAACAAGGCAAAGGAATACACAATAAATGGGAAAATACTGAGAAGTGTAGAGGAAGTGAGGGACCTTGGAGTGAATGTCCACAGATTCCTGAAGGTAGCAGGACAGGTCGATAAGGTGGTTAAGAAGGCATATGGAATCCTTTCCTTTATTAGCCGAGGTATAGAATATAATAGCAGGAGGATTTGCTGGAACTGTATAACTCATTGGTTAGGCCACAACTTAAGAACCGTGTGCAGTTCTGGTCACCTCATTACAGAAAGGATGTAATTGCACTAGAGAGGGTACAGAGGAGATTCACAAGGATGTTGCCAGGACTGGAAAAATGCAACTATGAGGAAAGATTGGAGAGACTGGGGTTGTTCTCCTTGGATAAGAGAAGGCTGAGGGGAGATCTGATTGAAATGTACAAACTTTTGAGGGGTCTGTATAGAACGGTGAAGGGTCTATTCACCTTAGCAGAGAGGTCAGTGACGAGGGAGCATAGATTTAAAGTGATTGGTAGACGGATTAGAGGGGAGATGAGGAAAAACTTCATCCAGAGGGTGGTGGGGGTCTGGAACTTACTGCCTGAATGGGTATTTGAGGCAGAGATCCTCAACTCATTCAAAAGGAGTCTGGATATGCACCTCAAGTGCTGTAATCTGCAGGGCTACGGACCAAATGCTGGAAGGTGGAATTAGAATAGATGGATCGCTTTTTCGGCCAGCACAGACATAATGGGCCAAGTGGCCTCTTTCTGTGCCTTAAACTTTCTATAATTCTATTGTAGCCTCAGGAAGCTAATGTTGAATGAACGCAGAGAGTAAATGCAGGGCTGGCAGCCTTTTACAAATCCAACATCAGGTAACACAGTGAATAGTCTCGCCAATGCCGCCCCCGCCACATGATTGGGGGGAAACAGCCACCGTCCTTATGCAAAATAGATGCGTGCCAAGTAATCGCGGCAGCACGGCCACTAATGTCACTGCTGCCATTTTGCGCACCAGCCGCTGCTTCCAGCAATGGAAAAAGAAATTCAGCCCAGCGTAATGCAATCCTGATACACCCAATCCTTTCTATTTGTATCGTGAACCAATGCATCTGACTCAATTATTTAAGAGCAAAATTGTTCAAGATACTAAAGTGAATTGAGAAACTGTGGGGGGATGTCCCAGTTGGAAAAATTAGTCAAGAGAAATTACTCAAGAGCTCATCTACATTCCTGCCATTGAACAACATCAACATAACCCATCTCTTTCATTCTTTATCTTCCACCACCCACTTAAATGCTAAGCTGAAATGGTGAGCAGTAACTTCACCCAGCGTGGTACAACAAGAACTCAATGGCTATCCATTCTTCATTTTAAAAACATCTCCCCAGCCATCCCCACCCTCAACTCCCAGAAAACCAGAATAAAAACTAATGCTGGAGGCCAAGGTTGTTCTGGAATTACTCTGCTTTAAGCCGTGTGCCAAAATGTATACTTTACGACGTTATGTCGCCTACGTTGACACTATGGCTACAAGATAATAGCAGATTATAAAGTGTACTGTGAAAATATTCAGAAAAGATTACCAGGGACACAGAAAGATGTTAGTTGCCGTGCATTTCTTTAAAAAATGTGTGCTTTTGGGACAGGATAGATGTTAGCAGTATGTTAGAATGTAATTCGCTTTTTAAAGCTACTTCAGTATGGAAATGGCTCAGTTTAATCAATGAAGATTTGAGTCAAGGAGAGAGAGTTCAGCGTGCTTGGGCATGTAGTAATGACACAGTAACAGATCTAAGCGTGATGCTTTACCACCATTTTTAAGCAACAGTCTTGTGACCGTCACCCTTGAGGCCTGTGTTTCAATCCAATTCAAATAGAAGTGAAAAAAGTCTCCTCTCTTTGACAGGTGGAGACCTCAAGTCTAATAAATTTTAGCAGTCACAACCAACCCTGCTCTCAGTGTGCACACAAGTGCCCAGTACAGCACTGCCTCTGGTTCTCTACTGATGGGCACTAATGCGGTAATCTCTCGAGTATGAGAACTGGAGATTGATGCAAAGAGGACTCGCTTTTGAAACTGTGGTTTAGATGCAATAACCAGATCATATCGGTAATCTCTGAATTGCATCTAACACATAACAGAATAGAGAAAAGAATCCTCCAGCGCAAATTTCAGCAGCAGCAACCCAATCAAAACTGGTTTTGACAAATTAGCGATGACTGACTACAAAGTTTTCTTCATCAGGAGTTGTCGCTGAGCCTGTAGCACGTTTCTTACTGCAGGATACTGCAAACTTCCTTGTTGTTTCTTTAAGTGGCAACAGTTTAGAATCTGTTTTAAGTGGGTTATTTTCATGAAATAGTTCCTATTTCTGGGTGACTTGCAAATTCTGTAATTAAACCAGGTCGAGGATCAAAACATACACAAGCTGAATTTATTACAGCACCTTAGCTGGAACTCGCTTTTCAAAGCTACTTCAGTATGGGAATTGCTCAGTTTAATCAATGAAGATTTGAGTCAAGGAGAGAGAGTTCAGCGTGCTTGGGCATATAGTAATGACACAGTAACAGATCTAAGCGTGATGCTTTGCCACCATTTTTAAGCGACAATCTTGTGACCGTCAACAGTAGAGATAAAAATGAACCAAACAGGCCGTGCAAATGGGTCTCCAGCTGTGGTAAGCTGGATTTTTGACTGGAGCCCATGTTTTCTTCCTCCTATGTATTTCGTATCATTAATAATTTACTACTCTTTTAAAGGTCATTTAACTTACTGTGTTTTTGCTTTATGCTACCTTCTCTGCCAACCAAATGTCATCCAATCTTTTACACCTGTCCTGGATAGGTCCAATAATCATGAGAGATCATTCACTGATCAATGTGCATCATTTCTCCTCTATTTTATTCTATTCACTCTCCTCCATTTTCATCTACTTTTTAACCAATCACAGTTTGAATTCCCAAACATTTATTTCATGAAGCATAGATTTTGATTTTCGTAGTTCCTGCCTGAGCTCTTTTTCTTTTAAATGGTTCCATATTATGAACTGAACACTGAACAATGAACTTCTCCAATACAACTCTTCAAACTGTTTTCACATGAAATGGCTACTTTGCCAGCCCTTTGATAATTTGACAGATGCTCACTAGCTACTGATCCCGGTCCAGAAGCTGTGGTGCTAACACCTGCTGGAGCAAGAGTACATTCTGGAGCTTTGTGCCTCACATCAGCTGAACAGTGAAAGGTGCATTCCTTGACAGTTCATTATAGCTTTACGGTAACGTGATATGACTGGCAAGGAAGCCCCTGTAAGACAGTATTGAACTGCAGGTTACAGGAGATGATGATGTTAAAAATAAGATGGCATGTTTAAAGGGCACAGCTCACTTAGTTTGAAGGCAATGTTGAAGATTTGTGACAATGTGGTGATAACCATCTCTGTAGCAACACACTTTCTCTATTACACAGTGTCACAGCTTGACAAAACCCCTGTGACATTTCCAGTCATCAAAAGGTGATACATACATTAGTTACCTCCTCTTCTATCAATACGAACATATGAACATACGAATTAGGAGCAGGAGTAGGCCACTCGGCCCCTGAAACCTGCTCCGCAATGCAATATTTTCATGGCTGAACTGATTACTCCACATTTCCACCTACCCCCGATAACCTTCCAACCCCTTGCTTATCAAGAATCTTTCTACCTCTGCCTTAAAAATATTCACTCTGCTTCCACCACCTTTTGAGGAAGAGAATTCCAAAGACTCACGACCCTCTAAGAAAAAAATTTTCTCCTCATCTCTGTCTTAAATGGGTGACCCTTTATTTTTAAACAGTGACCCCTAGTTCAAGATTCTCCCACAAGGAGAAACATCCTTTCCACATCCACCCTGTCAAGACCCCTCAGGATCTTATATGTTTCAATCAAGTTGTCTCTTACTCTTATAAATTCCAGCTGATACAAGCCTAGTCTGTCCAATCTTTCCTTGTAAGACAGCCCACCTATTCCGGGTATTAGTCTAGTAAACCTTCTCTGAACTGCCTCCAATGCATTTACATACTTCCTTAAATAAGGAGATCAGTACTGTACACAGTACTCCAGATGTGGTCTCACCAAATGCCCTGTATAGCTGAAGCATAACCTCCCTACTTTTGTACTCAATTCCCCTCACGAAAAATGATAACATCCTATTAGCTTTCCTAATTTTGTGCTGTACCTGCATACTAACCTGTAATCTCTCACCATTTAGATAATATGCTTCTTTTTTATTCTTCCTGCCAAAGTGGACAATTTCCCACTTTCCCACATTATATTCCATTTTCCAGGTCTTTGCCCACTCACTTAACCTATCTATATCCCTTTGTAGCCTCCTTATGTCCTCTTCACAACGTACTTTCCTACCTATCTTTGTGTCATCAGCAAATTTAGCAACCATACCTTCGGTCCCTTCATCTAAGTCATTTATATAAATTGTAAAAAGTTGAGGCCCCAGCAGAGATCCCTGTGGCACACCACTCACTGCATCTTTCCAACCAGAAAATGACCCATTTATACCTACCCTCTGTTTCCTGTTAGCTAGCCAATTTTCTATCCATGCCAATATGTTACTCCCTACACCATGAGCTTTTATTTTCTGAATTAACCTTTGATGCGGCACCTTATCAAATGCCTTTTGGAAATCCAAGTAGAATACATCCACCCCTTTATCCACAGCACATGTAACTCTCTCAAAGAACTCCAATAAAATTGGTTAAACATGATTTCCCTTTCACAAAACCATGTTGACTCTGCCTGATTACCTTGAATTTTTCTAAATGCTCTGCTATAATGTCTTTAATAATAGCTTTGAACATTTTCCCTAAGTCAGATGTTAAGCTGGCTGGCCTGTAGTTTCCTGCTTTCTGTCTCCCTCCCTTTTTGAATAAAGGAGTTACATTTGCTATTTTCCAATCTAACGGAACCTTCCCCGAATCTAGGGAACTTTTGAAAATTAAAACTAACGCATCAACTATCTCACTAGCCACTTCTTTTAACACCCTAGGATGAAGTCCATCAGGACACGAGGACTTGTCAGCCCGCAGCTCCAACAATTTGTTCAGTATCACTTCCCTGGTGATTGTACACAAATGCCTAAACATTTAAGCCGATATATATAAAGTGTCCTTATTAAGGAGAATAATTATGTTAGGGATTCTCAGTCTACACTGCAAATACTATGTCCGAAGACAAGCATTTGACACAATTGAAACTCTGCGGCCTAAATAAAGACAATCTTTATTGATCCCATAGAACAAGCAAATGTCAGCAAATAAAACCTCTCCAAACAGAAAATCAAAATTGATTGCCAAAGGGTGGTTTATATTTATTCCATTTTCCCAAGTTAGGCATCAATATGGTATTCACATCAGGGGGGAAATCGGCAGCAGGATGGCATGATGATCACAGATGGATGAGAATTTGCGTTTCAGTTGATTCCACCTTTGACGATGAAGAGTGTGAATATTTCTGAAATCCTACATTGATGGACCCATGCAAGGCATGGCCACCTCTCACTGTGGGCCTCAGATCTGCTGTAGCAGGAGACATAGGGTAGTGACAGCCTCACAGCTGAACCAGAACCTCCAAACACATTGTTCTTCGATGAAATTGAGGTACATTTTGTGGTTTCTGCAGACCGTCTTGCATGGCTATTGGTTGCTTTGTTGGCCCCACCCCCTCCTTGGCATCCTTCCAACAGCCTCCTGTGCAGCCTCTGATGAAAGGTCACACACCTGAAATGTTAACTCTGCTTCTTTCACCACAGATGCTACCTGGCCTGCTGAGTATTTCCAGCACTTTCTGTTTTTATTTCAGATTTCCAACATCTGCTTTTATTATCCTGTGCAGCTTGCCTGCTCTTCCTGCTCCACCATACAGATAGGAATTGACAGAACCAGTCCCACAGTCAAGAGAACTCAGTTGTTTGAGTCCAAAAAGAATCAAAAATGCAAGAAAAAAGTTCTTTCCTTCTAAAATTACAGGTTTAATTAACCAGTGTTTACTTACACATGCACTGAGTGATGCAGTAAACTTTGGAGAGTGCCCTATCCCCTACTTCCTCTACTGCCCACTTTCCTGACCAGGTCCTTCACTGAGCAGCTGCCTCGATTTTTCCTGTAAAAATTGCAGCAAATTTCCTGCAAATATTTAAATACTGTTGCCGTCTGAGGCAGGCAGACACCTGGATGGCTCGGGTCCTTCCAACAATGAACATAGCAGCTGGGGTGCAGTCAAGGCTGTAAGTACAGCATCGCCATTTTCTGTCCTTAAACACGCCATTCATGAAGCAGGTGAAATTTGAAGCCACTCACTTCTAAAATGCTGGTGACTGGGTCCTGTTTCCTTTGGTCTGATAATTCTGTCAGGTTCAGTAGATGTTTTCTATTCACAAAGCACCAAGGAGAAATTATGCTTACCAGGACCCCAGGAATTGAATGCTTCCACTGAATCAGAAGCCTGCAGATACACAATTTAAATTACTTCACTTTGGGGAAAGTAAAACACGTTTTAAAGGAAGAGAGTCACAGGCTGGGGGTTGGGATGTAATTCTCTGTTGCAGAAGGTTTTCTTTACTCTTTAAAATAACCATTTTTGACAGCAAATATTAGTAGCTCATGTATCACCCACTACTTTATTAGTTACTTCCAGTCTATGGTGTTTTTATATTGGCTGCATGAAAAAAAACCTAGATGAGAAAATGTTAATAAATGACAGGGTACACTCTTCATAAGGGTTAGATCTTTCTGAACTTTTGAGATAGCATCTTACATCAATAGGGAGAAGCCATATGATGCAGTGCACCTAGACTTCCAAAAGTCTCTGATGATGTAAAATAGCAGCAGCTTCCTTGCAAACTGAGGTTAGTTAGTACTGAGAGTCAGGCCAGGGTGTGGAATAGTAATTGGCCAAAGAAAAGAAAGCAGAGGGTAGCTAGAAGGGGTGGTGGGGGACAAGAACAAAATGAAGGGAAGCATTGAGTGGGCTGCCCCAAGGTAGTGCATTAAAAGATTCTTTACATATGAAAATCTATACATATAAAAGGTAATGTGAATAAATAACTGACTAAAAAGAAAGAACCAAAAGATAGTCATAAGTGGAGTGAGATTAAAATTGGATGAACCATTGAGTGTGATTTCCTAAGGGTCAATGAAGCAACCCTCCCATTTGTAATGTACATATTTGCCCTTGAGAGAAACAAGGCTGATACTTAGTGTTGGAGGTATGACTTTTAAGGAATGACAAGATAAGCCAGAGTTCTTCAATGTCAAACAGACTGCACTTTTGTATAGTTTAGATGTCTTTCTCCTGCGGTACATGCATGGGAAAGTTGCCTATATCTGTAGTTTAAGTCGTGGTAAGCCAGTGGTTCACTGCACTTTAAGTCTAACTCCTTGCCTTCATCACACTTTCAGTTTAAGTGCCCCTTTTCATGTGTTATAAGAAATTGTGAAATTCTGTCTTGGAAGATGGTAAGGTTGGTATTCTAGGATCAGATCAAATGGATAAAAAAAGCCTTATTCATCCAACCATATCTTGTGACATCACTCAAGGTAGGGCATTGCTTTTTGACCTTTGAAATAATATCTGCTAGGTGAGTGGGTCTATCCAATGAATCTTTCACCAGCAATGATAATCAGAATGGTTTTTAATAACAGAGTCATGAAGGAATGGACTTTTAAGAACGTACCTGTCTTCACTCCTTTAGATTGTTACCTGATAATCTAGGGTGTTTTAAAGATGTGTAATTGCATTACAAATTCATCAACACATTTCATTTGGTTTCAACAATATCAGATTTTTCCAAACAGAAAAATCTAAATGTGTTGGTTCTCCTACATCTTAAGGCTTCCACATCAATTAATTTGCAAAGAATTTAGGATATCGAAAATGCCATTGCCTTCCTAAAAAAAATATTTCTTGGTCAAAATTGGATTAGTATAAATGGGTGGTTGATGGTCAGCACGGACTCGATGAGCTGAAGGGCCTGTTTCGGTGCTGTATCTCTCTATGACTCTATGACTAAGTTTTCTTTTACATCTCTGAATTCTCCCCTTTACTTCCTGAAGTACAATTCTGTTAGACTGACTTCAAGCAGATCAGTCATTCCGGTGGAAATCCTTAATTATTGATCGTGCTGTTCTGAGGTAATTATTAGAGGAAAGGAAATCTGGTAATTAGTGCTATAATTAATCTGATACTAGAATTTAGAGGAAAACGAAACTGGAACTACTTAATATTTTTAGGAAACAAAATCCCATTTCCCTTTCTTTCAGAAGGTGTAGGTGGATTGTTTTATTCTGTTATCAACAATCCCACTAGCCTAGAGGATAGACTGCATCATCAGTTGAGACCATCTTTAATCACCATCTGCATTTTAGCAGGCTAAAAGCACGTCACTATGCTAACCTATGCTGATTACAAGAATACAATGAAATGGTAAATGGTTAAAATATTTTTTAAAATTCTATTTCAAAATACACAATTATAATATTCTACTATAATTATTGCTGATCTCATACTAAATATTTGTATCTTTTTTCAGTACCTGGGGCAGACTGTTCCGAAAACTGAGCTCTGGCTCTATTTCTTGGATGGTTTTCGCATTGCTGAATTTTGCACGCAAGCTGAAATAGATTTACAGGATTTGGCCTGGTGCATCCTGAGGTTATCTATGGCTGCAGTGAGCCTGCTGAGATGGAGGAAAATTTAGAGGTGGGGAACTCTTGCATTCACCAGGTCATTAAATCACAAAGTGAACTTTTTAGGAAAGCTTGTGTTGAAACTGACAGGGCAAAAATCAGGAGGATGAGCAGGGAACATAATACCAGAGGAGAATAAAAATCAAAAGGGAATAATGGATGTTGTAGAGGTACGAGATTGTAATTCAATTGCGCAATTTTGATGAGGCTGTATACAATCAAAGTGCAGATCAAGCAGTTTATAAACAACAGCAGATTCACAAGGTTTCAGCCTTTAATTCCTCTGTATTATGTTTCATGATTATATTTGAATTATTGTGATACTTTAGTGCTAACTGGTCATAGCTCAATATAACTGTGAATCTTCCAGAGCAGAAATTAAATACAAATGAAAAGAGAAAAGAAGACTTGTATTTATATAGTGCCTTTCACAACCTCAGATCATTCCAAAGTGTTTTACAGGCAATTAAGTACTGTTGAAGTGTAGTCACTGTTGTAAACATGGCAGACAATCAACGCACAACAAGGTCCTACAAACAGAAATAAGAAAATGATAATCTGTTTCAGTGATGCTGGCTGAGGGATAAATATTGTCCAGTACACTTAGGAGAAATCTCCTGCTGTTCGCTAAATAGTGTCATTAGATCTTCTACATCCACCTGAGAGCGCAGATGAGGCCTCGGTTTATCTTCTCATCCAAAAGATAGAAGCCCAGCCAAAACAATGCAGCTCTGACTCATTACACCAAAGTGTCATTCTAGATTCTGTGCTTAAGTCTTTGGAGGAGTGGGACTTGAACTTACAACTTTCTAGCTCAGAGACAAGAGGGATCACATGGAGCCAGGTGACTCAGTGGCCTTCCACAGATTTTGATCAGTCCCAATTTATAAAAATTATGCATGGGGTAATGTCAAAACAAGTGAATGTAGTTAGTTAATATAACAGCTAGCCTAATGCCAGTTCTGTAATCTTATTACGTATGTATAATGATCTAGGCACTCCTCTTTTCGCTAAGCACGGGAGGTCCGGAATGCTAACAAGAATATAGTTTACACAAACTTAAATGTTTGGAAGCTACTTTACCTTTGAAGTTGTATCATTCGACCCAAACTCCATCTTACTGAGACCAGTCTGTGTAAAGGTTTTCTTCATTAACATCAGACACTTCTCGATGCTTGGGCACATATGGTGGCCTTGAGTGATCACTTCATGGTTACCAGTTTATCTTTGGCCTGATGATGTTTAACGCCCGTAGATCTGCACCTACAATGCCCGCAGGTCTGCATCGCTTCAGTAGTTGCAATCCAAGCTGCCGTGATCTCTTTCCGCACAGCAATTGTCTCCACAGTCAGCAGAGCTTCAGTATTGGAACCAAACATTTGTCACAGCAATTTGCCTTTTTCAATTCTGCCTCTTTATAGGAGATGCTTGCTTCTGTCCAAACTGCCCCTTTGACAATTTTGCTCCCCATAATTCACACGTGTGTGCAGAGGATCCTGCTCATTTATATTGTTGGTACTCACTCATCTGTACGGATTTGCCATTTGATTCTAAATTGTGCGTGCAAAATAGTGGTGGAATTTACCTGGCCCCCAGGAGACGGGCTGGGGTGCGGAGGGGAGCCCATAGAATTGCGATGAAAGGCAGGGGAACTGGGGGAAGGGGATAGTGGTGGAGAGCCTGTCGCCTTTTCGTTGCACCACAATTAAGTTGGGGATGGGAAATGCTGAAGGCAGCCTTCCCACCCAGTGGCCAACCACTAGCCACTTAAGGGCCTCTTCCCATTGCCACTGGAATTAACCAGTGGCAGGGGGTGGGCCCTCCGCCACGCAGGGAGGTCACCCAATAAAACAAGGTGTTTTCCCTGCAGGCTGGGTGGGGGGGGACGTCCTCCTCCGTGGGCAATCTGTGGCCCACAGAGGGCTCTCAGCAACAATGGCTGTCCCTCCATTTAACCCCCCTACCCTCAACGTCCACCCCCACCCTCCCCCTTCACTGGAGCCTGCCGGACTGCCCCAGTGACCCCGCCTCACTTAGCTTAGGTCCAGCGCTCCATGGCTGCTCCTGGTCTCAGGCCATGTTGGCCCTCTGATTGGCCAGCTGCTCTTGGAGGTGGGATCCCCATCCTTAAAGGGACAGGTATCCCCACACCAGGCAGTTAATTGCCTGAGAGCCGCAGCTTTGCACCGGGGTCGGGGGGTGGGGGGGGGGGGGGGTGGTGAGGTGGAGTGGCTCTGAAGTGCCAAGGCGGGGTTCACCTTGCCTTTTTGGCCCAGCGCTGGGACCCCTGCCAACTCGACTAAATTCAGCGCCATGTGTGCAACTTTCACAGCTTCACGAGGGAAAGCAGAAAGTCTGCACACATTAATACGATTTGCTCACAGTTCAGCAGTTGGATATAATTGAATAGATTGCGCCTATATTCTCTGATGTTCAGAAGAATGAGAGGTAATCTTATTGAAAGGCATAAAATTCTTAGAGTGCTTGACAGAGTTGACGCTGAGAAACTGTTTCCCCTGTCTAGAGAGTCCAGAACGTCATAGTCTCAGAATAAGGGGTTAACCATTTGGGACTAAAATGAGGAGAAATTTCTTCACTCAGAGGGTTGTAAATCTTTAGAACTCTCTACTCCAGAGGGCTGTGGATGTTCAGTCATTAAGTAGATTCAAGACAGAGGTTGATAGGTTTTTTGGGCACTAAGGGAATCAAAGGATATGGAGATAGGGCGAGCAAATGGAGCTGAGGTAGAAGTTCAGTCATGATCCTGTTGAGTGGCAGAGCAGGCGCGAGGAGCCCTATGGCTTATTCCTGCTCCTATTTCTTATGTTTTATGATGAAGGGGAAATGTGGTCTGTGCTCTGCACTTGCTGATATGTAACTTGGTGCCAATCAGTTTTACATCATTAAAATTCACTGACAATTTGCTTCACAGTTATCATGTGTCAGTATTCTCCTGATCACTGCTATGGTGCTTCTCTAGAAAGGGAGAGGGAAAAATTGAAAGTTGTTCTTTTGCATCTTCCAGTGGCCAGTTCAAGCACAATGTGAAATAAAAACAAGAAATGCTGGAACCACTCAGCAGGTCTGGCAGCATCTGTGGAAAGAGAAGCAGAGTTAACGTTTCGGGTCAGTGATCCTTCTTCGGAACTGACAAATATTAAAAATGTCACAGCAAGTGAGGTGGGGGTGGGGCAAGAGATAACAAAGAGAAGGTGTAGATTGGACAAGGCCACATAGCTGACCAAAAGGTCATGGAGCAAAGGCAAACAATATGTTAATGGTGTGTTGAAAGACAAAGAATTAGCACAGAAAAGGTGTTAACGGACTGAATATTGAACAGCAGCAAGTGCAAACATGAAAAAGAACAGTGGGTAAGCAAACTGAACAAACTAAGATGAAATGAAATAAATGCAAAAAAAGGTTGTAAAAAATGTAAAAAAGAAAAAAGGAAATAAGAAAAAAAACAACTAAAAATGAAAGTAAAATGGGGGGCTGTCATACTCTGAAATTATTGAACTCAATGTTCAGTCCGGCAGGCTGTAGTGTGCCTATTCGGTAGATGAGATGCTGTTCCTCGAGCTTGCGTTGATGTTCACTGGAACACTGCAGCAATCCCAGGACAGAGATGTGAGCATGAGAGCAGGGGGGAGTGTTGAAATGGCAAGCAACCGGAAGCTCAGGGTCCTGCTTGCGGACTGAGCGGAGGTGTTCCGCAAAGCGGTCACCCAGTCTGCGCTTGGTCTCCCCAATGTAGAGGAGACCACACTGTGAGCAGCGAATACAGTATACTACATTGAAAGAAGTACAAGTAAATCGCTGCTTCACCTGAAAGGAGTGTTTGGGGCCTGGGATAGTGAGAAGAGAGGAGGTAAATGGGCAGGTATTACACCTCCTGCGATTGCAGGGGAAGGTGCCCTGGGACGGGGACGAAGTGGTGGGGGTAATGGAGGAGTGGACCAGGGTGTCGCGGAGGGAACGATCCCTTCGGAATGCTGACAGGGGAAGGGAGGGGAAGATGCGTTTGGTAGTGGCATCACGCTGGAGGTGGCGGAAATGGCGGAGGCTTATCCTTTGGATATGGAGGCTGATGGGGTGGAAAATGAGGACAAGGGGAACCCTGTCACAGTTCTGGGAGGGAGGGGAAGGGCTGAGGGCAGAGGTACGGGAAATGGGCCGGACACAGTTGAGGGCCCTGTCAACAACAGTGGGGGGGAATCCTCGGTTGAGGAAAAAGGAGGTCATACCAGAAGCACCGTCATAGAAGGTAGCATCATCAGAGCAGATGCGTCGAAGACGGAGAAACTGGAGAATGGAATGGAGTCCTTACAGGAGGTAGGGTGTGAAGAAGTGTAATCGAGGTAGCTGTGGGAGTCGGTGGGCTTATAATGGATGTTAGTAGACAACCTATCCCCAGAGATGGAGACAGAGAAGTCGAGGAAGGGAAGGGAAGTGTCAGGGAAGTGACCAAGCACAAAATGACATTTGCATGGAGGAACCTAATTGCAGAAAAATATAAAAGTGACCAGAAATGATATGTATATTATTACGATCAGGTGAGGAGGGATCGAAGAGCTCCCCTCTATCCCTCTCCTTGTTTGACCACAACAGGTTTATTTCTTTTTTAAGTTGATATACTTGCCAATTCAGTGCGTGTTTAACTGTTTACACGTCATGATCATAAAAAGAACCAATTGGACAGGTTTCCTTGAGTTTAACAAAAAAAGAGCTTAACTTTATTGTACTTAAACCGATCTAAGTAAGATTATAAAACGTACTCCACCTTTCACACACACACACACACACACACACAAATAGGTTACAGAGTGGGGAAGGACAGATTGATCAAATTGGAGTCCAGAGAAATAAAAGGGGTATACAGTCTGTGGAGGTTGGTGACTCAGCTGGCTTCAGGCTGAATTCAGTGGTCCTGCGACTTTCCTTTGGTGACCCTGAGGCTTCTGGTTTGAGGCTGTGGACAGCTGATTCAGCGATTTTTCAGGAGACAGCAATGCGGCTGATTTCCTTCAAGGGGGTATCTGTCTGTCATTTCCGGAACCTTCTCAAAACTCCCTATAGCTCCACCCTCAAACTTAAGTAATTAAGCACAGTGAGCATTGATCAGTGAACAGACTAAAACAATCAAACACAGATCAATTAAACCACTGAACACTACAATCTGCAGCAGAGGATATGCCTCAGTAGTCACAGTCAGCAGGCAGAGTTCAAAGCTTGCAAGGTTTGAGTGGTTTGTCTCCACCAGTTTAATATTCAGATTAACTGCCGGTGGATTAAAAAATCATAATTTCGACATAGCGCATTATCGTGACAATAAAAAACAAATTAGGAGAAGTTCATCCTAGGAACAAAGCTTTGAAGTTCAGATAATAAACTGCCTGAGCTTTCTCATTGTTATGGTGCTATGTGAATACCTACCTTCAAACTACCTCTTGTTTCGTCCTCTTTATATATTACATGTAAGTAGAATATTACTCTCATTTCTTTCCAAATAAACCCAAATTAACATTACTTTTCTTTCAGTAAAACCTTGCTGAATTTTACAGCAGGTCTTCTCAAGGTTACTTTTTTTTTTAAAGGAAAAAGTACTGATTTTATTGAGGCTGTGATTATAAGGTCAGTTACTCTGGCATTTGTGAGTTTTCTTTCTTGTGCTCTGGGTTTGGGTCTGTCTCTCATGCCGTATGTGCATGTGGCTCTACTCTTGCAGGTGCTTTATGTGGCTATCATGCTGTGCATATGAGTCTCTCATGCTCAATGTGTTTGTCTCTTTTTGAATGCTCCACATGGCTCTTGTGCTTGTGCTCTGTGTATGTGTGTGTATGTGTGTGTGTATGGTGTGTTTCTTTTGCACACATTTATGCTGTGTGTATAATGTGTGTGTGTTCTTTGTGTGGAAGAGCCTGTCACTCTAGAATTGGCCTTTATAGCCACTCCAGGCGCTGCTTCACAAACCACTGACCACCTCCAGGCGCTTACCCATTGTCTCTCGAGACAAGGAGGCCAAAGAAGTTCTTTGTGTGTCTTTTATGTGTGCTGTGTGTCTCTCTCTAGTGCTTGTTTCTGTGTCTTCTTCTCTACCATTAGCTGCATGACTATGTGTGTGTGTGTGTCTGTCCCACTTTGGAGTAGAAATTGGACCATATTGTTCACATTTTATGAGCGTAGTATGGACATTATGAGGCCCAATTTCAAGGACCAAAGCCCTGTGCCCCAAGGATGTCTGAAGGATTTTCATCATGAAACACGTCTTGTGCTTTTGTTCTCTATGTGAGCCTCTTTCTCATGCTTTGTGTGGGTCACCTTCTCATTTGCACACTTTGGGCTGAATTTTACCTCGACGGTGGGGTTCCGGTGAGAGTCCAGAAGGTGAGGCTGACTCCACCTTGGACCTGTTTTGGACACCCCGGCAAATTTGAAGGCCAAATTAACTGCCTGCCATCAAGGTCCCCAGCCCTTTAAGGAAGGGCATCCCACCTCCAAGAGCTGCTAACCAATCAGAGAGCCAGCAATTCAATAGTACTGGCAGCATCACCAGCAGCAGTGGCCACTGCCAATACTACAGGAAGCCTGGGACCAGGACCAACGCTGGAGCCCCCGGATCTCAGGTAAGTGGGACAGGCTCATCAGGGTCAGTCCGGCAGGCCCCGGCAAGAGGGCGGGGGAAGGTGGTCGTTGAGAGCGGGGTGCAGAGAGGCGGGTGTTATTTGCAGAGCGGCAACCTTTGCCCATGGAGGAGGCCCACCCACCCCCCAACCCACTGGGAGGCCATCTTGTTTTACTGGGTTGTTTCCTCACGAGGCAGGTCTCCCATTTTACCAGCAGTGGTGGGAAGTGGCCCTTAAGTGGTCATTAATTGACCACAATTGGCCTCTGGGGGGGATAGCTATTCTCGCTGTTATGGCCGAGTGAGGAGGGGGTTCACAGTGGCCCCTCTTGCCCTTCTTCTTGTTTGACCGCAACGGGGTTTATTCCTTTTAAACGGTGGTTGTGCTTATCACCTCCGTGAGTGTTTTACCTTTTTTAACCTTTACTGTGATCGTGAAAGAGGTAAGTTTATTGTACTTAACACTCTAACACCGATTTAAAATCCAAAAAAAGGCAGAATTATAGTTGGCTCTCTTCCCCTGGTTTCTGGCTGTAGCAGTCTGTAGGCCTGGATGGTCCACAATCACAGATGGTTTTCAAACTTGATGTTTTCTGGAGAGGGAGAGAAAGAGAGAAAGGAAAGCACTCAGTCTTCTCTGCTGCTGCACATTCAGTCTCTTGTGTGTAACAAAATTCCCAGTTTTTTCAGAGATGGATGGATGGTCACATGGTTCTCGCAATACCCTTTGTTTTTAATGAGGTCCAAAGTCTAAAACCCAAAACCTCTCAGGTGGGGTTGTCAGAGTTTACCTCCTGGAGGGACATCTCCACTCTCAATGTCTCAGGATGATGTTGAATGGCCTGTTAACGAGGATAATCTGGATAATCTACTCAGTTAGCCAAAGCATTGTTCTGGCTGGGTTTCTCGTTAGACTTTTGTCTCCAGTTCAATCTCCTGGTATTTCAGATGCAAATTGCAGTAGCCATCTTGGCTGCTAGTTTTTCTAAAAGTTACTGTAGGATTTTTTCCATTAAAAGTCTAATGTAAGTTTCCAACCGATGAAATTAATATTTCTCATTTGGCATATGAGGTTTTCTTGATATCAGCCTTTGTTGTCCCAGACTAAATTCCAAGGCATTGGGAAGGCAACAGACACTCCGCCCCCCGTCTTCCCACACAATGTTATGGGTTCCCCCGCCTCCATTCTCGTTCTAGCGGATCCATAAAATTCAGCCCTTTGTCTGTGCTCTCTCTCTCTGGCCTTCCTCTTTGTGTTTCACTTTCTTATGCAACCTCTTGCTCTGTGTGTGAATATGTATCTATTTGTGCATATGTCTCACTTTCTATGTAGTGTCTGTGTGCCTTCTCTCATTTTCTGTTTGAGCCCATGCTCTCCCTCTGCATTTGTTACTGACTTGCTTGCTCCCTTGTTCTGTGCCTGGATCTTGCTCTCACCCTCTCATTCTACCTTTAATCTCTATGTGCGGGTGCATACGATTCCCTCTCTTGCAAGCACAAGGTCACACATTCTCTTTCCCAGTTTTAACAATACAATATGGTAAAGGTCAGGGTGCAACTTGTCTGTCACAAGAGGAAAATCACCTCTAAGTTGATTTGATGCTAAAATAACCAGCAGAGAAAATCATATTCCTAGATGGTACTGCAGTAAAAATTTAATGAATTGTGGTAAATGGGTATTAATGCCTCTAACTGCAGTAAATAACTGTGTCTGTAAATATGGTTAACTAGACACCTGAGTTGTGATAATACATAGAACGTTACTCTTCATATTGAGAGCTCCTTGTCAAGACTCCCTCCTGTGTTATAAACAGAAGTGCAAAGCACCTGCCTCTCCATGTGCTGTTTCTAAATATTTCATAAATCTACGTTCAACACTAGATATAGAAACCATAAATGGGGTTATAGTTGTCACAGGTCATAAATGGGTAAACAAAATTTCCCCTGGTTGCTATAAAATATTGTAATAGTTAAAATAAAGATACATTGCTGAATACTTACTAGGTAGTCAGAGTTGCCATAGAAACACAATAATCTCAGAGTCCACATTTCAGGCATTTCTCTACTGGTTAAAATGTCTTCTGACTTTGGAAAATGGTTCCTTAGATTGACATAATGCTGGAAAAATTTATAATAACCCACATTAACATACAAAAGATAACATTGGTATTGAGGTAAATTCCTAACTCTATCTGTAAACTACTTATCCATGTATAATGATAAGTTAAAACCTACCCTACTATTTCTAAATGATTCTGTTCATGCGCTTTTCTCCAGAGGACAAGACACTCATTTTCTGCCCATTAACAGGCATTGAATTCTGCAGTCTTCTCATTCTCGACATGATGGGGAGCAATAATGTGATTGTAAACCTGTCCCTGTTGGATTTTTCTGTTGGTTAAAAGAGCAGAGGGTTAAAAATAAAATGGCTGCTCCCAATTGCATGGAGATCCTTTTGGTTTATTGACTCAATTCTTCTTTTGGGCCTCCTTATCTCGAGAGACAATGGATACGCGCCTGGAGGTGGTCAGTGGTTTGTGAAGCAGCGCCTGGAGTGGCTATAAAGGCCAATTCTGGAGTGACAGGCTCTTCCACAGGTGCTGCAGAGAAATTTGTTTGTTGGGGCTGTTGCACAGTTGACTCAATTAAAAGATGCTTAAAGTATGGGAAACTGACAAGGACTAGCCCACTGAAGTTTGACCTTGTTATTAACACTGCTGCATTGTACTGAACAGAAATTCTTATTTAATAATAAACTAAATGTCAGTAACATTAACTGGTGAACACAAAAGCAGTTCAACCCCAAGGTCAAAACTGTTCGGACTACAATTTTCTGTTTTTTTTTTCAATTCTGGAACCAATATATTTTGGAACAAATTGGAGTTTGGTAGGAAATGTGCAAGAGGACACAACCAATTCCACAAAAGAATAGCTTCTGTATCCTTTGAAACTGTGCAAGAAATGGATGAAACAGAAACTAAATGAATGAGGTGATGTGTCTGCTCCAAGACTTGACAAATTCCACCCTCCCTGCCGCCCCCACCAATACTGTCCTATTTAAACCAATTTCTCACCTACCTTGACAAAGTCTTTTTCTGATTAGTCACTTTGCCTCAGGGTGGGCATGATGTAGGAAGAGATATAAAAAAGACATTTAGGTTAGAAAGGGTGAGATAACAAATAAACTGATCAAATTTAGAAAGAGTAAGACCCCTAATCTGAATGGATTGCATCTGTGAAAATTAAACATTCGGGAAGTTGTAGCAGAAGCACTATTACATATATAAAACAATTCATTAGAAAAGAAAATAGTACCAGAACACTGGTGGAATGTTATTCCTATATCTAAAAAAGGGTGATAGAGCAAATCCAGGGAACTGTAGACAAATTTGTTTAACATTGGTGGTAAGAAACATAATGGAATCTTTATCAGTATTTAGATTTTCAAAATGCCTTTGATAAAGTACCACATAGGAGATTCATGACTAAGGTCAGAGCATGTGGAATCAGGGGACAGATAGCAGTGTTGATGGAAAGCTGGCCAGAAAACAGAGTAGGGGTTAAGAGCAACTACTCAGACTCAGACTTACAAAGGAAGATTTTAACAAGTTACTAGAAGACTTTAATAAACTTGCAGAATGGATGTTTAATTAGCAAACGAATTTCAATATCTTTCTTTCTTTGGCCTCCTTATCTCGAGAGACAATGGATAAGCGCCTGGAGGTGGTCAGTGGTTTGTGAAGCAGCGCCTGGAGTGGCTATAAAGGCCAATTCTAGAGTGACAGGCTCTTCCACAGGTGCTGCAGAAAAATTTATTTGTCGGGGCTGTTACACAGTTGGCTCTCCCCTTGCGCTTTTGTCTTTTTTCCTGCCAACTGCTAAGTCTCTTCGACTCGCCACACTTTAGCCCCGTCTTTATGGCTGCCCGCCAGCTCTGGCGAACGCTGGCAACTGACTCCTACGACTTGTGATCAATGTCACAGGACTTCATGTCGCGTTTGCAGACGTCTTTAAAGCGGAGACATGGACGGCCGGTGGGTCTGATATCAGTGGCGAGCTCGCTGTACAATGTGTCTTTGGGGATCCTGCCATCTTCCATGCGGCTCACATGGCCAAGCCATCTCAGGTGCCGCTGACCCAGTAGTGTGTATAAGCTGGGGAAGTTGGCCACCTCGAGGACTTCTGTGTTGGAGATATGGTCCTGCCACCTGATGCCAAGGATTCTCCGGAGGCATCGAAGATGGAATGAATTGAGACGTCGCTCTTGGCTGACATACGTTGTCCAGGCCTCGCTGCCATAGAGCAAGGTACTGAGGACACAAGCTTGATACACTCGGACTTTTGTGTTCCGTGTCAGTGCGCCATTTTCCCACACTCTCTTGGCCAGTCTGGACATAGCAGTGGAAGCCTTTCCCATGCGCTTGTTGATTTCTGCATCTAGAGACAGGTTACTGACAAACGAATTTCAATATAGATAAGTGTGAAGTGGTGCATTTTTTGGTAGGAAGAATAAGGACGGCAAATGCAGCTTGAATAATAATGAGAGGTAGAAGAGCAGATGTATCTGTGGGTATAGATACACAAATCACTAATAGTAGCCATTAAAAAGACAAACCAAGCACTGGGGTTTATTTCTAGAGGGATAGAATTGAAAAGCAGGGTCGTTATATTAAACTTGTACAGAACTTTGGTTAGACCACAATTGGTGCTGGCTGAAAAGGTTTTGGGAACTAAAGGCCTGCTTGGGTCTGCAAATGAAACCCAACCCGAGCCCAACAGAACCACATCCAACCCAAGCCCAACCCGGCCCGAGTCCTTTCATTTTTTCCCGTGCCCGACCCGACCCTACCACTGGAATAAAGTTGACAATATTAAAGAGGTTGTGCTCTACCTTGTATGGAATCACTCACTGCCGCCTAGTGCGGAGTGTTTCCCGCCTTGACATCCTGGCTGTCACTGTGTCCAACCCGGCCTGACCTGACCCGAGCCCGAATGCCGGGCCCGGAGGAGTGACCCGACCCAATCTGAACCCGACACATGTTATCAGGTCTTGTCACGTTCGAGTCAGGTAGCCATGCTCTAGTGGGAACAGCACCCCGGCCATTTGGAGCAACCCCCCCATCCCCCGCCCACCCCTCCCCCACCCCACCAGCAATATTTAACGGTACTTGTGCAATTAAAGACAAGGATCTTGCCTCCAGGATCTGCTGGCCAATCAGAGGGCCAGCAGCTCAGTAGTATCGGCAATGCCACTGGGAGCGGTGGCCACTGCTGATACTACAAGAGGCCATGGACCCAGGCTCAGCGCTGGAGCCCAGACCGAAGGTAAGTGAGGGGGGGCGTCGCTGGGGTCAGACCGGCAGGTCCTGGCAAATGTGGGTGTTTAGTGCAGGGGGAGGCGGGTTCATTTGGTGGAGTGTTTCGCAGTGGGGGCCCTCCGTGGGCCACAATTTGCCCCCCCCCAAGCCCTCAGGGAGGTCGCCTAGTTTTACTGGGCAACCTCCCTGCGTGACAGAGGCCCCTCCCAACCCCGCCGCTGGTTGAATCCCAGCAGCGGCAGGAAGAGGCCTTTAAGTGGCCGGTAATAGCCACTTAAGGGCCTCAATAGGCCTCTGGGTGGGAAGGCCGTTGGCAGCCTATCTCGCCCCTGACTAAATTCCAGTGCAACGGGAAAGTAACTGGCCCTCCACCCGCCACTGCAATTCTAGGGGACCCCCACCACCAAACCCATCACCCAGGGGCCCATTAAAATCAGCTCACCATGTGCAATCAAATCTATTGTTGCTGAGGCTTTCACTTCATCTGCAGTCCAAATTGCCAACTCTTTTTATTTCATTGTGGCACACCAGAATGCAATTTGCAATGCCAATGCCACTTACAATAGGATTGTGATCTGTGATAAAAACAAAATATATTTTCCTTCTGAAGTAGATAACTTTATTACCTGGCCTTTAATTATGAGCACTGAGAGATTATACCAGAACGCTACAGAATTTGCAGGCTTGTATCCTCCTGAAGCTAAATCATATTCAAAATGTGATTAAATAATACTCTGCTGTGTCAAAACAAACCTGCTAGTTTTGTGATAAGTATTTTATGTATAAATTAATCATCGCTAAGCTAACTTCAAATTGCTAGGACTACAAAATACATAAGCATTTAAGCTGCCAATTATACAGTAAGTTATGAACTGCTTTTTTATGCTAATCACTAGTTAGCTGATATAATATCCATTTTTGTCACATTGGAAGATCTGTTTCATCAATCTACAGGCTATGTGGAGATTGTGAGCCCAGAGTCAAAAGGTGATAAGAAAATAAATAGAATGCTAACAATATTGACATAGGCAGTAACTCTGGGGTTCGCATAAGCGTTCACCAGATCAGAAATATACAATCAGATAAATTTCCCTAAGACACCGACACCTGTTTGAGTTCCAATAGATTACTTTGGGAGGTTTTCCAGGACAATCCATTAAAAGCCACTGAACGTGCACTGGTAATTCATATGTATCACTCCAGATTATTTCAGATCCCAAGTGCTCAGCTCTTTCATCATAATCTAATGTCAGTTCTTGAACAAACACAGCTGATAGATCAAGATTTAAGATAAAATTGCCAAATTTTTCATCTGAAGCTTAATTTTTCATTGAATGGCCTCCTGCTGTGCTGTAAGTTTCTGCAAAAGCAGTTTTTTTTCTGCCTGTTGATATGACATTGACTTTACATAAATATCTGGATACTGTACAATTCTGAAATCTTCAGACGTTGCCTTCTCTGTCTTGGAGAAATCTGAAGCCTGTAATTGAGGTGTTTTAAAAAGTCCTGCAAAAACCATGTATGGGAAAGTGATGTGGAATACGTGTACCTCATTAACAATGCCATGGGAACTGAAGACGTTTTTTTTTATCTCAGGAAAATGTCTTACGTGTCATTTGGACACATCACAAGATTACCACAAATTTGTATCTTTTTCCAAATGTTCATCAAAATAATTTTTTTAATGGTGTTGTACAGTACCTGTTGTAGCTGGGTGTGTTCCTTCTAGTTGGAACAGTGTTTGACTATTATATCATACCTTGATTATGTGTGCCCAACAAAATTCCCAGAATGGAAATGCCCCTTTCAAAGAACTCCATCAGACTCCTTTCTCAAACTAGTTGTACTTGATGTATTATAAAAGCAAATTACAGAGGGGGCTAGAAATCTGAAATAAAAACAGAAATTGCTGGAAATACTCTGCAGATCAGGCAGCGTCTGAGGAGAGAGGTTCAGAGTTAACATTTCAGGTCAATGACCTTTCATCAAAACTGGAAGAAGTTCAAGCTGTTACAGGTCGAATGCAAACACAGAGGCAGGGAAAACAGAAGGGGAGGAAAGAACAAAAGGGAAGGTCTATGATAGGGTGGAAGGCAGGAGAGAGTAAATGAAAAAAGGGATGGTAGTGCAAAGCAAAAGAGGATGGCAATGGAACAAGTAAAGAAACAAAAGATGGGTCTAGAAGCAAATGGCAACAGCAGAATCATTACCAGCAACTGCAGTCCCAAAAAATGAGAGCAATGGTTATGATCTGAAATTGTTGAACTCCATGCTGAGCCCAGAAGGTTGTAAAGTGCCCAACTGGAAGATGAGGTGCTGTTCCTCGAGCTTCCATGGATCTTTATTCGAACAGTGTAGGAGAATGAGGACAGAGAGGTCAGAGTGGGTGCGCGACAGAGAATTGAAATGACAAGCAACCAGAAGCTCAGGGTCATACTTGCAGACTGAATGGGGTGTTCAGCAAAGTGATCAGTCAATCTGCATTTGGTCACCTCAGTGTAAAGGAGACTATTGTCTGCAGTGAATACAGTATACATTTGTACAGCAAAAATATACCAATGAATAGCCAATATGGATTTCAAAAGGAAGTCTTGTTTGACCAATTTCCTTGAATTCTCTGAAGAGGTTACAGAGCGGAGAATAAACAAGGATAATGCTGTAGATGCAATATATCTAGGTTTTCAATAGGCCTTCGATTAGGTACTACATAATAGACTAATGAATAAGGTGAGCACATGGTGAGTCAGGGAACAAGTAGCAGAATAGATAGACAGAAAGCAGAGAGTAGGAGTAAAGGATTGCTATTCAGAGTGCCAAGAGATGGGAAGTGGGGTCCCACAAGGATCAGTGCTGGGCTTATTGTTGTTCACAATTTATATTAATAATTTAGACTTTGGAACAAAAACACAATTTCTAAATTTACAGATGATACCAAATTGGGGGTGGGGGAAGGGATGTGTGCTGGAAATAGCCAATACTGAGGAGGACTGCAACAAATTATAAGAAGACATTAATAAACTTGCCAGAATGGACACATAATGGGCAAATGAATTTCAGCATAGACAAGTGTGAGGTATTGCATTTTGGTAAGAAAAATAAGCAGGTCACATATTACTTGCAAAATAAAAGTCTAAATGGGTAGAGAAGCAAAGGGATCTGGGAGTACAAATACACAAATCACTAAAAGTAGTGCCACATGTCAATAATGCCATAACAAAAACAAACCACAAGTACTAGGGTTTATTTCTAGAGGGATAGAATTGAAAAGTAGAGAAATTACACTAAGCTTGAATCAAACCTTGGTTAGATCATCATGTGGGCGGCGCAGTGGTTAGCACCGCAGCCTCACAGCTCCAGCGACCCGGGTTCAATTCTGGGTACTGCCTGTGTGGAGTTTGCAAGTACTCCCTGTGTCTGCGTGGGTTTCCTCCGGGTGCTCCGGTTTCCTCCCACATGCCAAAAGACTTGCAGGTTGATAGGTAAATTGGCCATTATACATTGCCCCTAGTTTAGGTAGGTGGTAGGGAAATATAGGGACAGGTGAGGATGTGGTAGGAATATGGAATTAATGTAGGATTAGTATAAATGGGTGGTTGATGGTTGGCACAGACTCGGTGGGCCGAAGGGCCTGTTTCAGTGCTGTATCTCTAAAAAAAAAAGATCACACTTGAAGTCCTGTGTACATGTTCTGGTCGCCATATTATAAAAAGGGCATAGAGGCACTGGAGAGGATGCAAAAAGATTTACAAATATGATACCAGGATTGCAAGATTATACATATCAGGAAAGATGAACAACATGAGTCTCTTTTCTCTTGAAAAGAGAAAGCTGAGGAATGACCTTACAGAGGTCTTTAAAATTATGAAATGTCTTGAAAGAGTAGACAATAAATCAAATAGGGAATTTACCCAAAGAGTGGTGAGAATGTGGAACTCGCTACCACAGGGAGTGGTTGAGGTGCATTTAAAGGGAAACTAGATAAGGGTATAAGGGAAAAGATGGTTATGCTGATAGACCTGGATTTTGTGGTAGTAATGATGGAAAAACTGTCAGCATTCACCATCATTACTCCTCTGGAACTGACAGCAACTTCTGGAGTCCGCACAGGCGCAGTTAAATGTGGAAATCCAGAAGTTGCTGTCAGTGATTCTACACTTTTCCATAGGGTGTTCTGTTAAAACACCTCCCCCGGCACCCTGAGACCCCAGTCAATCACTGAACTAGCGAAAACTTGCCCAGTCTCGCTGTAAAAACCCTTGAAAAAGTTACATCTTGCTGAATGTGGTGTAAATGGGTTTTTAACAGTGTACTAAACTTAGAATTACTGCTGAACAGCCTCAATAAACCTGAGAAAAACTGATTTTATATTTGTGGACTGTCAAATTTTTCCATTATGATAAAAATTTCCAAAAATTATTGCAATAGTATTTTTTTTAAGGTTTATGATTTTTTCAGCTTTTACCTTAATCCCATGTATATGTCCCAATCATTTATTTTGCTCTCTGTAAAATGATCATTCAAAAGTGAAGGATAATCAGTGCATTTTACTTCCTGGTTTGCTGTCTGTGAGAATAATTTAGTGTGATTTGCTGTTTACTCTGCTTGATGACATCACTGTTGCTGGATTCCTGAAGATCCCCTTGACTTGGCACCATTTCAAATTAAAGTCGGGAAAGGGGAAATCCACAGCACAGCGATCACTATATCATTGTGGGCAGCTTTCTTCATGGTCAGTGGTGAGTGCTGTTGCTTTGCGGCCCTGAAATCCGGGCCTTAGATTTAGATGAGGAAGCTCAAGTGGAGGATAAAAACTGTCATGGACTGTTTGGGCCGAATGGCCTGTTTTGTGCTGTATATTCTGTGTAATTCTATGCAATACACTAAATTGAAGTATAAATACAAGTAAATCACTGTGTCACCTGGAAGTTCGGGCCCCTTGATGATGGGAAAGGAGGAGGTGAAAGGGCAGATGTTGTATCTTCAAAACAAGCCTGAGAAGATGGGCTGGTGGGGTGGAAGGTGAGGGGAAGGGGTGAGGGCAGAAGTGTTGGAAATGGGTCTGACACAGCCCAGGGCCCTGTCAACTACGGTAGAGGGGAATCCTCAGTTGAAAAAAAAAGATATTTCGGATGCACTGGTGTGAAAGAACAGATGTGACCATGTGAAGGCCAAGGAGGGGAGGAAGTTTGAAGCAAAGTTAATTACATTTTGCAGTTTGGAGAAAGAATAGGAAGCAGCATCGAGACAGTTATCAATGTACAGGAAAAAAATGTGAGGGAGGGGGTGTGAGTTTAATTGGAATAAAGAATGTTCCACGTATTCCAAGAAAAGGCATGCATAGCCTGCATAGTATTCAAATATAGTTCATGGAATCCAAAGCATCTACTGTAAAATGATCTTAAATATAACAGTTTGCTTCTGTTACCTTCTCTGCCACTTACATCCACAAATATGAGTCATCCCTGCAAACATTATGGATAGGTCGGCTCAATTTTAAATAAAACCTAACCAGAGTCATGGGTGTAATATGGTATGAATATCCTGTTAAGATTTTGCTCACATTTCTTTTCTACTTTTTGCATTATTCTAACATTCATGCTGAATTTAGGCTCAGGTTTAAAAATAAAATTTCCCCAGGAACTTTAAATTAATTTTCAATTCCTTATTTGGATATTTCAGCTGATGTATACCATTAAAATCTGCTGTCCCATTCCTTTTCAAGTTGTAGCAATTTACCTCCTCCGCTTCCACTGCCTATAGCTCTGGGGATCTTGTGAGAATATTAACACCATCCACTACAAGTGGGATTTGTTGGGTCCTGCAAGACTCTGCTTCATTTCACCTAGTTATAAAAGCTCTTCAATAACTTATTTGTAAATACTCTGTGGTCTGAGAGACTTTGGTACTCAGGTTAGCATCCCTGATTCATCACTCTGGTTAGTTTAGATAATGAGGATGTATATTCACAAGGCTTTGCTAGTCTGGGTGGATTAGCCTTGGTCCTTGATGCTGGGTTAGTTTAGTGTTCTTGATTTATCAAAGCTGAGTCAGCTCACAATACGGGATTATGTGCTCATCTCTAAAGGTTTGATTATTGTTTTTATGAAGGCTCTAGTATGTGCTGTGTTGCAGTAAGGGACTTTAGACCTGATTTAAGCAAAATGCACAGCCAAGTGCTCTAACCACCTACAGGTCCTACTTCAGTGTAATATGGTTACTTACCTCACGAGGTAGTACACAGCTCAAAAGCAAATGGCTGCTTTTCTTTTGCGCAGGCGCTTGCATCATTGTGCATGTCCTTTCACTGACATCGTAACAGTCGAGATGTCATGCTCTGGCGTTAAATAACCTGGGACCTAGTTGTGTTGATTGAGCTGTCAGGAGAGGTGAGGTGGTGGGGGGGGGGTGGGTGGGGTGGGGGGAGAGGAAGTTGTTTCTTTTTTGCCTCTTTCATTTCAGGCTGGCTCAGTCAGAGTAGAGCAACAATTGGGGCTGGGCAGGTTGGGTCGGGCACCTTGATGGAAGATTGGAGTTTGGGCGCAACTAGGGCTGGGGAGGCCCAGGGACCTCATGATGGGCCCATAGGGAGCATCCCTGCTCCTCCTGGCCTACAAGGAGTTCTAAAAGGAGCAGATCTTAAAATCTTACCTTAATCAGTTGACGCCTCCCGCCTTGGAACTGTTGCTGGTCAGCCAACTGCCCCTTATGTTATGTATACATCACAACGCTGATTATGTCATCAAGATGCAACCTTCTGCGGGAGCCTCCTTGATGGCTTGATTTGGAAAGAAACAAAATCTTGCCTTTATATAGCACCTTTGATGACCCCAGAATGTCGCAAATTGCTTTACAGCCAATGAAGTACTTTTGAAGTGTAGTCACTGTTGTAATGTAGGAAATGTAGCAGCCAATTTGCGCACAGCAAGCTCCCACAAGCATCACTGTGATAATGATCAGATAATCTTTTGCATGATGTTGATTGAGGGATAAATATTTGCCAGGATACCCGGGATAACTCCCCTGGGATCCTTTACGTCCACTTGAAAATGGCAGACAGGGCCTCAATTGAACATCTCATCCAGCAGTGCAGCACTCCCTCAGTACTGCACTGTCAGCCTTGATTGTTGTGCTCAAATCCTGGAGTTGGACTTGAACCCACAACTTTCTGACTCAGAGGGAAGAATGCCATCAATTCAGCCACAGTTGACATTTTTTGATTTGGAGCAGTAAAAATTTAACAGCCAGGAATGGGGTTGGGTTGGGATCACATTGCTAGCTTCCAATATTTTAACCCCCAACCCTCTCCTGCCCACTTTAGGGGGGGTGGGGGGGGGGGGAATGGGAGGAGGGGAGTTAAAATCGATACCTATCAGTTTTTAAGCAAGTACAAACCAGGAAAATTAGATTGAGGGGAGGAGGCAGGTAAGGAATGTACAAAGGGTGATCTGTGATAGCGTGGAGGGAGGGAGTGATTAAATGACAAAAGGGAAGATGGTGCAAGGCAAAAGGATTAGGGCCGTAAACCTTCTGGTTGCTATCTATGGCCAGCAGCCAGAAGCCTCTCCAGCCATAAGCCACTAGCATTGTACTAGGTGGGTTCAGTTCTTGCCAGGTACAGCATCATCCAGGTACACACTGCTTGAGCCAGGTGGAGGGTAAATTTGGGCCATATATGTTAAAACTTCTTTATGGGAATTCATAGCTTGGCAATTTTGTAAAAAAACAGAAAAATCTCTCCTTTACTTTCTGGAGGGACTGTCTGTTCTCCGCATTGGAGGACTAATATATGTCTTGACTAATCTATTTTAGCATTTCAGTTGTCTGGCTGTGATGAGTTAGATTTCATAATGATTATCACAGATAACCATCACAATCAGTGCTGGCCAGCCCACAGTTTCAGAGTTATTTTATTTCTCTGTAGTGTCTGAGCTGTTAAGCAATGCCTTGATTGGCTGAGTTATTTGTTTGGGAAATATGATTTTTAGCATCTTGCTTTGTCCCAGTCAGACTTCAAGTAAAGGAAGGATTAATTAGGGCCCCATGTCAAAGTTACTGAAGTAAATCTCTGCTATTTTCATATGGGGCAGACAAGAAAGTGGAGTTGAGGCCACATTCAGATCAGCCATGATCTTATCAAATGGTGGAGGCACCTCACGGGGCCGACTGGCCTACTCCTGCTCCTAATGTTCATATGCATGTTTGTTCTCTGTAAAGCAGTTTAAAGAGCTAATGGAATGCTTTATGAATATCTAATTTTATTTTATGTATAAACTTCACATCACAGATGCCGCTGCAAACTAAGGGTGTTACTTCCAAGATTTAGCAGAGGTATCATCATTTTAGAACAGATTCTACAGAGGGGATTTTAGCTGAAAGCAGACGGAATGGGAGTTAAAATCAGAGTGACCTATTTACTCCTATTTTTCTCCCCTCTAGCTATCTTGAATTGGGGTGGTTGAGGCGTTTTCTTGACTGGGGGGAGCTTCATGAATTTTTGCCAGTCAGGGCTCGTAACATAGCGAGAACCCAGTAGGGAATTTTTTCAGACTACTGTGTGGAACACTGGCCCAAACTCAGCAAGCTACCTCAGGACAGCTGGGCAGCTCCCCGGCTCCATTTAAATGAAGCCTGGCCATTAAAATGGACCCAGCCTTCCTCTGCACCTCCCAGACAATCTGCCCACATGTTCTGCTGACTAACCCCTTGTGAATCAAAATTCCCCCTTATAATTGAGAAACATCAGGAGTTGTTTTAACCCAACCCATCCGGCTGTAAACTGGAGGGATCGGCTCGACTGCCCGTTTCACGCCTATCCTGATTTTATTCACCATTGACCGTAAAATAGGGAAGGGTAGAGAACAAGCGGCCAATGACATCCATCAGTTTCCGACCGGGCAGCTTAGCTTAAAATGACCTTCATCGTAATTCACCTATCTGCTGTTGCTTTTCATTTTAAAAACCGGGACCATCATAACGGGACACTTCCTACAACCAGAACAAAAGCATTTTCTGCCAGCTGCTGGCAGTTTGAAAAGAATCCACAGAACTATCTGCTCACGCTCAACATGAATAAGTCGTAACCATGGCAACCCAGTTGCATGACTGCCCCTCAGCAGCACAGAAACAAAAACGAAGACACAGCCGATCCACCAAAACATTTTAGAAACAGCTCCCGAGCAAAATGGAATGAAGCAAACCTCACCATCAAAGCATGGTGTTGACCATCAGGTGATGCATGTTCTCCATTACTGCACGCTCATAAATAACCAAATGACAACCATGAGGAAGACTGTACCAAAATACAATAGGATACAACACACAACTAGGGTTGCCAGCTCTGGCTGGACGTATACCTGGAGGTTCCATCACATGAACTCTTTGCTCCGAATGCCCTGCCCAGTCAAACAACCCTTTTTTTCCCCCTCATTTCCAACATTTTCAATAACTAATAAATGGAAGGTTCAAAGTTAATGGAAAAAAGTGCACAATTGTTTTAATGTTTCCTATGGTTTTTCTCCATGTTACTCGCAACAGTGTCCAGGAGATTAATTTTCTGGAGACTCGGCAACCCTACACAATACTCTGCACGAAGCAGTAACAAGAAGAGAAAAATGATCACATGGGATAAGCACTTAAATTGGTAATACGTAAATCATTAATACTATGACACACGTGCACATGTTGTATGCACGTGTACAGTGTGGGTGAAGTTGCTGAATACTCAATTCATTTTTCTGTATAACAGACCTGTATAACTCGGCTGTACCCTTGGTATCCAACCATTTTCTGTGCAGCAACCCCTAGAATTGCATCAATATTTCAATTAAGAGTAATCCTCCAGGCACTACGTTGTTTATTTCTGCCCTCTTTTTTAATTCCTAATTAGACAAATTGTTTCCAGAATGCTTCTTAATCTTGGCCGAGGACATAGATATGTACAAGTATTATCTTACCTAGTCCAAATGATGCTGATACAGTTAAACACCCCACTTACAGAGTTAACAGTGGTTTTCTCCAGAATGAGAAATTCTCTTTTATGTCAATTCTTAACTACGCCAGTCTTTATCAGCTGAACAAGAAACAACATTCTAGGCTTACTTAATTTGTATGTAAGTGTGTAGAATTCACTCATCCAAATATGTTTATGGAATAAAATCACACTTCTCCCATGCATTAAGTGTCAAGATTTTATGACACTTCATTGGATTGTTAACCCCTCTGATAGTCTCCAAACCTTTACATTATTACTGATCATAAATGCTTTTAAATAGATTCATTGAAGACACACATTTGGGAGAATCAGTCCATTCCCCATTGTATCTCGTATTTCATATCTTCTCCAAAAGCCGTCAGTCTGTAAAACTGAGTTTTCAATGATTCATTGGGCTAAAATATCCATTTTCAGTAATGAAACAGGGTCATTACCCTGGTGTGGATAACTCTTTATGTAGTAAATTGACTGTCACTTGGTCAGGAGACTTATTTTTACATTTTCAGAGTGATCAGTCAACCATTTCAGTATGAGTTAAAATTTGAAATTGAATTTGACATTAGACTGTGGCCTTTATCATGTCTTCATAGTCAACATGCAGTTCAGGATTCTTCATTGAGTTATCTCTCTAATCTAATAGAAGTGGAAGTTATTTTTGCACTAAAACATTTGAATGAAAATAAATCATGGAATCTTACTGCTTTGACGTGCTCATTACAAACATACATACGAACATACAAATTAGGAGCAGGAGTAGGCCACTCGGCCCCTCGAGCCTGCTCCACCATTCAATAACATCATGACTGATCTGATTGTAACCTCGACTCCACATTCCCGCCTACCCTCGATAACCTTTCACCCCATTGCTTATCAAGAATCTATCTACCTCTGCCTTAAAAATATTTAAAGACTCTGCTTCCACCGCCTTTTGAGGAAGAGAGTTCCAAAGACTCATGACCTTCTGGGAAAAAAAAATTCTCCTCATCTCTGTCTTAAATGGGTGACCCTTTATTTTTAAACAGTGACCCCTAGTTTGAGATTCTCACACAAGGGAAACATCCTTTCCACATCCACCCTGTCAAGACCCCTCAGGATCTTATATGTTTCAATCAAGTCAGCTCTTACTCTTCTAAACGCCAGCAGATACAAGCCTAGCCTGTCCAACCTTTCCTCAGAAGACAACCTGCCCATTCCAGGTACTAGTCTAGTAAACCTTCTCTGAACTGCTTCCAATGCATTTACATCCTTCCTTAAATAAGGAGATCAATACTGTACACAGTACCCCACATGTGTCTCACTAATGCCCTGTATAATTGAAGCATAACCTCCCTACTTTTGTATTCAACTCCCTTCACAATAAATGATAACATTCTATTAGCTTTTCTAATTACTTGCTGTACCTGCACACTAACCTTTTGCAATTCATGCTCTAGAGCACCCAGATCCCTCTGTATCTCAGAGCTCTGCAATCTCTCACCATTTAGATAATATGCTTCTTTATTATTCTTCCTGCCAAAATGGACAATTTCACATTTTCCTACATTATACTCCATTTGTCAGCTCTTTGCCCACTCAATTAACCTATCTATATCCCTTTGTAGCCTCCTTGTGTCCTCTTCACAAGTATTCATTGGCTTGAGTGTGCATTGCATAGAATTTAGAAAAGCAATACTTGTGTCAAGATCTGTACTGGATTGTGAGAATTTCCAGGCGAGAATTCCTATATGCTAGAAATAGTCACTTTTATGACAGATTTATGGTAATGTAGAGACCTCCTACTGTGATCATATTTAACTCCTTTCCTTATCTTTACTGCCTTAGCACTAGTTGTAGAAAGTGTGCAAAACCAAATATCAATGAAAAAAGTTAAAAGTTTATTTTATAAATATTCCTCAACCCTGTCCAAAGATTCCTCCATAGTCAACAGGAAGCATTCTCTGTCAGTGGGAAGAAGGGAATGATGGTCTTTCAAGAAGTCATATGACAGAAGGATATATACTGAGCAGATGTAGTAAATGGAGCAGAACAGTTTGTCTGATACAGACTGACCCTTCCCATTGTGTACTGAAGGACTAAATCACCAACAACACTTTTTCTCATGGCAGCAGGAAACAGATAAGCTAGTTATATAAATTTCTACTAATTAATGAACAGTAATGGAAGAATATTGTTTGCATGATTAGATACATGATGGATCACTTCTGTGCTATTTCTCAATGTAACATCTCACAGCTGTACCTGTTTCTCATGCCATTCCAAGTATTGCCTTGGTGTGTGACCTTCCCTGTAATGTAATTCTCTCACAGCTGTCAAGATATGTTTGCACACATATGTTCATTTGGCTTTTCTTTGTATGGGACCATTGTCAGGAAACTGCTTGTCTACAGAAAGCACCTCAAGACAATTTAAACAAAAAAGCAAAATAGTATAATTTATGTTCCCCATGGAATTGGAAACCTAGAAAGAATCATCTTTAGTCATCCTTGACCTTTGAGCTGGTTAATTGCTATATTAATTTGCATCTATTTAAGCTAATTCCTGAGTGTAGCACTCTTTAGTATTCTAAAACCTTTCTCCCGTGCAGTTGCTAAGCTGGACAAAGGCCTGATATTGAGTGCAATATTACATGTACTTTAGCCAAGTTACCCCTTACATTGATGCCTTGTCTCCTACTGTGTAACCCTTTTGTTTTCAAATGAGGATGAGGAATTTAAGAACAATAGAGGTTTTAGAGGTACACATGAAATAAACTCTTTCTGTGACTGACAGGAAAATAGACCAATAAGTAATTTTGGATCTTGTAACCCAAGAAAACAACCAGTGCTCCAAATCATTGATACAGGAGTTGAGTGACCCCTTGCACATTTCAGAAGTGGCTTAGCTCTGTTCATTTTTAAATAATTGAATTGAGAATGATTATTAACACCAGAGGCATTTTAATATTTCTGCAAAGCGGAGATAGAAATTAAACTCAGCAGGCTTTATGATTCTGCCTTTGAGGTGGTTCAGTTACAGAAATGAGGAATCTGATACTGAGAGCAGGGATGGGTAGGCAATATTAAGGGAGGGGAGCAGGGCCTTGAATGGGACAACGGAATATTCTAAGGGAAGGATTTTATCCTGCTCTTGGAGACAGGAACGGAGGCGGGGGAGCGCACAAAATGGCAAGGAGTGGCATTGGTCATGCCCGACGATGTCCTGGCCCCCTGCTAATGGCCACCTAAGGGCAGTCACTCTCCTGTGTTCCAATTTTAATGAAGTCAGAGGGACCTGCGGCAGTGTGGAGGCACCGCCTGGTGAGGCCTGGTGGCCTCCTAGCAGACTCAGGGGGGCCTTCCTCTGGGGGCAATCCATGGCCCCGGGAGAGCCGCTACAACAGTGATTGCCACCCCCATGGCAAGAACCCCCCCCTCACCAAAAGTGCCCCCCATCCCGTCTCCAGAGCCTGCCTGACTGACCCTGGTGACCCCTACCCCACTTACCTGCATCTTGGGGTCTCCAAAATCTTATCCACCACCATCCTCCTGCAATACCAGCAGTGGCCACCGCTCCCAGTGGTGCTGTTGGTACTGCAGGGCTGCTGGCCCTCCGATTGGCTGGCAGTTCTGGAGGCAGGGGCTCATTCCTTAAAGCAGCAGAGCTCCTCCTGAGCTCACCAGAAAACATAGTTGAAAGGTTTCTTGGCCGTTATCTCGGTGGTCCCTTTAGGAAATTCTGGTTAGGCCGCTCAATGTCTGCTACAAAAGAGTGAAGTGTGAGTTGTGCATGCATCACCCCTTTGTACCTGAACATTGCAGTCACCGTCCAACAACCCAAATTCACACATTTCAGCAGCGTCCCCACCTATTTCAGGTGGGTGGGCTGTTCTTTCTTTTATATGCTCACCTGAAAACTTGCATTAGGCAGGCTTTGGGCATTATTGGGCTGGTGCAGTGCCTCCACCACCACCACCACCCCACTCCCACATTTCAACTGCTAACCACCCGTTTTTTAGGCAAGCAGTAGGTATCTGTCCACTGAATGTTTGTTCCCATTTACAATTGGCTTCTAGATAAATTGTAAATCTGATCTTCAGTTTCCAGATGTGAGGATTTTTTGAAAATGATTCCTCCCATGTTACAAACAGAAATGCTCCTTTATCTTCCTATTGATTTTTGTTTCTGATTTTCAGTGCAATATATTCTTATTCTAAACATCTGTCAGATATATTAAGCTTTGTTCAGGAGTATTCAGGAAACTCTAGGTCAATTAGTCTTGCCTCAGTTGTGGGCAAACTTCAATAATCTGTAATACAGAATGAAATTAGCGAACACTTAGGCCAAATCTCCTCCTTCAGTGATGTAATTTCTCCCACTCTTCTGACTGCCTTCCCTACTTTCCTTTGTCCTACCGAGATCTTCAGTGAAATTGGTTTTAATCCTTTGGAAACTCCACCCCCTCGACAAACTGTTGCAGTGCAGCTGTGACACTGTTGCATACCCGACAGTGTGGAGGATTACACAGCTATGTCCTATCCAAAAAAAAATCAGAATAAAGCTAAGCTGGTTAATAATTGCCCCTACAACCTCCTCTGAGTTATCAGTAGAGTGATGGAAGAAATTGTCAATACTGCCATCATGTAACGTCGACTCACCAGTAACCTGCTAACTGATGCTTAATTTAGGTTCGACCAGAACCAGTCAGTTCTAGTCCTCATTACAGCCTTGATCCAGATATGGATGTAGGAACTGACTACCAGAGGAGAGGGGAGAGTGTCTCCTCTCAACATTAAGACAGTTGACATTAAGACCTATGAAAAAGCCCTAGGAAAATTGAATTCAATGGCGATGAAGCTCTCCAATGGCTGGAGTCATACCTGACTCAAAGAAAATGATTGTGGTTGTGGGAAACCAGTAATCACACCCCCAGGTCATCATTGTATGCGTTGCTCCAGGAAACTTCCTTGGCTCAACCATCTTTTCAGCTACATCATCAATGGCCTTCTCTCCATCATAAGTGGGGCTGTTGTCTGATGTTTCAAAAGCATTCAGCTCTTTACAGAGCTGCTGCGATAATGAAGCAGCCATGTCAGCCTACAGCAGGACCTGGATCACATCCAAACATGGCTAACAGGTGGCAAGTAACCTTCATGTCACATGTGTCACATGTGAATTACAGACCGGTTAGCCTGACATCAGTAGTGAGGAAAATGCTAGAGTCCATTATAAAAGATGTAATAGCAGAGCACTTGGAAAACAATGACAGGATCGGACAAAGTCATCATGGGTTTACAAAAGGGAAATCATGCTTGACAAATCTACTGGAATTTCTTGAGGATGTAACTAGTAGAATAGATAAGGGAGAACCAGTGGATGTGGTGTATTTGGACTTTCAGAAGGCTTTTGATAAGGTCCCACATAAGAGATAAGCGTGCAAAATTAAATCACATGGGATTGGGGATAAGGTACTGACATGGATAGAGAACTAGTTGGCAGACGGGAAACAAAGAGTAGGAATAAATGGGTCTTTTACCAAGTGGCAGACAGTGACTAGTGGGGTACCACAGGGATCAGTGCTAGGACCCCAGCTTTTCACAATATATATTCATAATATAGATGAGGGAATTAAATGTAATATATCCATGTTTGCAGATGACACAAAGCTAGGTGGGAGTGTGAGCTGTGAGGAGGATGCAGAGAAGCTCCAGTGTGATTTGGACAGGTTGAGTGAGTGGGCAAATACCTGGCAGATGCAGTATAATGTGGATAAATGTGAGGTTATCCACTTTGGTGGCAAAAACCGGAAGGCAGATTATTATCTGAATGGCGATAGATTGGGAAGGGGGGAGGTGCAGCGAGACCTGGGTGTCCTAGTGCACCAGTCGCTGAAAGTAAGCATGCAGGTACAGCAGGCAGTTAAGAAGGCAAATGGTATGTTGGCCTTCATAGCGAGAGGATTCGAGTACAGGGGCAAGGATGTCTTGCTGCAATTATACAAGGCCTTGGTGAGACCACATCTGGAGTATTGTGTGCACTTTTAGTCTCCTTATCTGAGGAAGGATGTTCTTGCTAAGGAGGGAGTGCAGTGAAGGTTCACCAGACTGATTCCTGGGATGGCAGGACTGACGTATGAAGAGAGATTGGGTCGATTAGGCTTGTATTTGCTAGCGTTTAGAAGAATGAGAGGGGATCTCATAGAAACCTACAAAATTCTAACAGGACTGGACAGACTAGATGCAGGAAGGATGTTCCCAATGGCGGGGGAGTCCAGGAGCAGGGATCACAGTCTAAGGATAAGGGGTAAGACATTTGGGACTGAGATGAGAAGGGATTTCTTCACCCAGAGAGTGGTGAACCTATGAAATTCTCTACCACAGATAGCAGTTGTGGCCAAATCATTAAATATAGTCAAGAAAGAGTTAGATATAGTTCTTAGGGCTAAAGGGATCAAGGGATACAGTGAGAAAGCGGGAACAGGTTACTGAGTTTGGATGATCAGCCATGATCGTATTGAATGGCGGTGCAGGCTCAAAGGGCCGAATGACCTACTCCTCCTCATATTTTTCTATCTTTCTATGTTTCTATGTGTCAGATAATTCTCTCCTTGACCTTCAATGGCAACACTCTCGATGAGTTCTCCACCAGCAACATCTTGGGAATCACCATTGATCAGAAGTTGAACTGGACCAGCCATAGTAACACCATGGCTAGAACAGCAGGGCAAATGCCAGATACTCTGAGTAGAATGGTTCACCTTCTGATCCCCTCAAAGCCTCTCCACCATCTACAATACTAACGTCAGGACTGCGATGAAATACTGACAACTCACCTAGATGGGTGCAACCAAAACAGCCCTCAGAAGGTCACATTGTTGCTGAGCTTATGAAAACTTTCTTTCAGCACTGTACATATAATTCACATTTAATGGCCTGTTTTAATACCTCTACCAGTCAGAACGTTATTCCTATATTACTGTTTTGAACCATTGTGAAGATATTACCCCTGAGGAGTACCGAAACAAGCAACAGAAATTATTCCAGGTTTCACGACTTTAGATTATGCGGAAAGGTTAAGAATTTTTTCAAGAGAATTTAAGGTAGCCTTCTGGTGGTTTACAACCATTTGAGCCAAAAGGCTTGTGAAATGAGTTGTCAGTTGTAGCCATTGAAGAGGATGGTATAATGGCACCAGTGAGCTGCGGGCTTGTGGGTCAGGGAGGGTGGGAATCGGCCATCTCTCACTTGGAGCTCGCCGACTGGTTGATCAGGTTTTGTGGGGGAGGGAAGAGGGTTAAGGGTGTGACAATCCTGGAGTGGTGTGGAGGGGGGTTCTCAAACTCCTAGACCCAGAAAAATAAAAATAGAAAATTTCTTGGGTCTTTATTTGTGTTGCCTCTAGCAGTCAAAATAAAGACGGATGGTTAAACTGCTCACGCCCAATACCAGTCGTACCTGAATTTTGCATTTGGGGCCCTACAACCAACTGGAACCTTGATTCATGCACTTTAGGAGACTTGCGCCTGTTATAGGCGGAGCCTAGATGACTACAAGTTGCTAGAGCCAATACGGTGCTCAGTGCACTTCCAGTCTAGATCAGGCACCACAAATTGCAATGCTAAATTTGGATGGCTAGGGCCCATTTTACATATGCAAAAAAGTTGACCATAACTTGAATTTCTCCTTCAATGGATTCAAAAGGCAGTTGCATGTGTTTCTGTAGAGGGAAAGGATTGGGGTACATGGCGAGAAGATTAACAAAAAGGAACAGGTTTGTTAGATCTTCTGGTCTATTTCTGTTCCTAAAAGAAATCCAGGCTTAGCCTTTAATGGTATTTGTATATAAACAGTGTAATTGCTGTAAGATTCCATTAATTTGTTTGGATTAAAATAGATTGATAACTGTGGAATGAAATATTATCACATTCATGTTACTTAGCTTGATTTTGATCAGAATAAGTTAGAAAACACAAATGAGCACAGAATGATTGTCTGAATTTAGAAGAATGAAATTGATATGGAATGTAAAATGTCCATTTGTTCCATCCAGCCCACTCCTTCCATATACCATATACCATCCATCCAAACATGCCAGTTTTTGTCCAAAGAGAAAGTTCTGAATAATTTCTCTCCGATCATCCCTACTAATGGTAATGAAGTAAAAATCCTGAATACCTATCCATCACTGTATTCCCTCACAACTCTACCCAGTTGCATTCCACAAACATTTGCTCAGCTATCATGTTCCCTGGAGCGTTTCATTGTATCTGTCGAATATTAACAGATGGCTGTTGTTATACCAGTAATAGCTGCATTAGAGACACCTGCAAGTGAGAGACATACTGAAATTTGCTTAGCTGGCATAAGTCTACCAGCCTGGTGGTCAGACTCCTACCATTTAGGAATTAGGCCAGTTTAAATGTGTATCATGACATGCTGTGTTAGCTCCAGCTGTTACATGGGAACTGTCACAATGTGAAGCTGGCATTTCTTGTGGGTTTGTCCAGCAGCTAGGTTTGCTGCCAATTTGCACTTTGGCAGTCTTATACTAGGAATGTATCCCAAGTTGAATTTAACACCAAATTCAACACAGCAGTACAAGTTTGCAGTCAACTCTGGGACATTCACACATTTTCAAGGTGTAGAACTCAACCTCTACTTTATCTTCCCTAGACAGCTTTTCAATTGATGATATTCTTGCACAGTTTGGTGATGTTGCTGGAGCTCTTCATTTAAATAATCATGACCTTCTGTGGGGTTGATTGTGCAGTTATGAAGGAGTGGGAGTGCAACAAGAAAACGTGTGAATTTAATTGAGTAAATAAAATCGTTCTGTGTGGTAAGAAACAAAATATGTTTAGCAGATAAGTCATAAGAATCAGTCCAAATATAGAACTGCTGAAGTAAAACACACAGTAAATAAACTAAAGAAAAGCTTTACGTTTACCACAAGTGAACGGCCCCAATACTTCAAATAACACCAGGCCAAAAAGACAAGTTTTTTTAATTCATTCATGGGATGTGGGCGTCGCTGGCTAGGCCAGCATTTCTTGCCCATCCCTAATTGCCCTTGAGAAGGTGATGGTGAGCTGCCTTCTTGAACCACTGCAGTCCATGTGGGATAGGTACAACCACAGTGCTGTTAGGAAGGGAGTTCCAGGATTTTGACCCAGCGACAGTGAAGCAACGGTGATATAGTTCCAAGTCAGGATGGTGTGTGACTTGCATGGGAACTGGCAGGTGGTGGTGTTCCCATGCATTTGCTGCCCTTGTCCTTCTAGGTGGTAGAGGTCACAGGTTTGGAAGGTGCTGTCTAAGGAGCTTTGGTATGTTGCTGCAGTGCATCTTGTAGATGGTACACACTGCTGCCACTGTACGTCGGTGGTGGAGGGACTGAATGTTTGTGGATGGGGGGCCAATCAAGTGGCTGCTTTGTCCTAGATGGTGTCGAGCTTCTTGAGTGTTGTTGGAGCTGCACCCATCCAGGCAAGTGGAGAGTATTCCATCACACTCCTGACTTGTGCCTTGTAGATGGTGGACAGGCTTTGGGGAGTCAGGAGGTGAGTTACTCACCCCAGGATTCCTAGCCTCCAACCTGCTCTTGTAGCCACGGTATTTATATGGCTACTCCAGTTCAGTTTCTGGTCAATGATAGCTCCTAGAATTTTGATAGTGGGGGATTCAGCGATGGTAATGCCATTGAATGTCAAGGGGAGATGGTTAGATTCTGTCTTGTTGGAGATGGTCATTGACTGGCAATTGTGTGGTGCGAATGTTGCTTGCCACTTATCAGCCCAAGTCTGGATATTACCCAGATCTTGCTGCATTTCTACTCAGACTGCTTCAGTATCTGAGGAGTCGCGAATGGTGCTGAACATTGTGCAATCATCAGCGAACATCCCCACTTCTGACCTTATGATTGAAGGAAGGTCATTGATGAAGCAGCTGAAGATGGTTGGGCCTAGGGCACTACCCTGAGGAACTCCTACAGTGATGTCCTAGAGCTGAGATGATTGACCTCCAACAACCACAGCCATCTTCCTTTGTACTAGGTACGACTCCAACCAGCGGGGAGTTTTCCTCCTGATTCCCATTGGCTTCAGGTTTGCTAGGCTCCTTGATGCCATACTCGGTCAAATGCTGCCTTGATGTCAATGACAGTCACTCTCACCTCACCTCTTGAGTTCAGCTCTGTTGTCCAAGTCACCAAGTAGAATAGGCCACCAATGTTTAAAGTCAATGCTGAAGACGTGAAGCACCTAGTTCTTGCTACATTACTGACACCTGAATATCACAGAATTATACAGCACAGAAAGAGGCCATTCAGCCCACGATGCCTGTACTGACACTTTGAAAGTCCCATCCAATTAATCCCATTCCTGTGCTCCTTCCCTCCAGCCTTGCATAATATTTTCCTTTGCAAATATATATTAAATTCTCTTTTGTAAGTTATTACTGAATCTGTTTGCTCCATCCTACTGCATTGCAGAGCATAACAACTTGTTGCGGAAAAAAATTCTCCTCCTCTCCCCTGGCCCCTTTGGCAATTACCTTGAAATATATCAGCTTCAGATCAGATCCCTGCATCGGAACATAGAAATTCACCAGCTAGTGATGCCATTCCTCAACTACCTGTGTTCATCACCAACCTCTCTTTTAAAAAAAATGTTTTATTTGTGCGAGATCACAGAACCAATCGTGCACGCTCATCAGATGCAAAGGATGCTCCTTCCAGAGCCGTCACTACAAACAAGCCAGTATTTGAGATCAAGGTTTTTTAAAAAGTAATTGGCCAGAGAGCTCCTGCATATATTTATTACTGCTAGTCAATCACATCGTCAACAAACATGCAACCCTCTTCAAGGCAAAATGAAATAGCAGTGAGTTCCTGGTTGCTTACATTAGCTGCCGAGTCTATTTCTAATGTACGAATGCAGATGCTTTTGTATTAAGGAGACTTTATCATCTTGGAAAGAAACATTGCAAGACAGAATTTCAAGAGGCCAGATAACAGGGTATGCAGTTTGCCTGAAATTACATAATTTTCACAACCAATTTTGGATGGTTCTAAAGACATGATGTAACTTAATGCAACCTTGAGACGTTTCAAAGTATTATTTAGATTATTATAACGAATTCCATCACAACTGCACTCTCAATTCTTCTTATCTTGCCTCTTCGAAGATTCTTACTTTATTTGCAGTTAGTTAATTGAGTGGTAAATTGCCTGTGGTGTTGCTCACTTGATGAAGACAAGTTGTTTCGTATACGGTGGTAATGGAGTTGAGGGACTTCAGAAATTTACTCCACAGGGCCATCTGGTGGACAGAGCTTGTGACTGACCTGTGACTATTGACATAATGGGCGGGATTTTGTCTGAATCGGTGAAAAGGGGAAGGCGGGGCCAGAAGCGGATGCTTCCATTCCGATGCCTGATCTCACTGAAATCTCATGCCGGCTGGCCAATTAACAGCTGGCAGGTGGAGGTGGGGGGGCCGATCATTCAGCGGCTGGAGGCAAGGGCTGAGGTGGCGGTCATGTCATCAGCTGACACCACTTGATGTGTTGGCGCCATCTTTAAAGGACTGCCAGCACTGGATCAGAGCCGAATGCCTCCTTCAGACCTGTTTCAGCCATCTGCTCAAGTCCTGCTTCAGCCATCCCCTCAAGACCTCCGACCAGTAGTGTAGCCTTGCCAGTGACAGAAGGCCGAGGTCAGCGAGGCCAGGAAGGAGATGTACAGTCTTCAGCGAAACTGCCCTGCCGACATCTGGAGGTAGCTCATCCTCTGTCTGTACACACTTGCTACAGCCGTTGGTGACTGCTCATGGTCTCCTCTGCGGCCTTCTGCTGCTTCATCATCCTGGAGTTGCCCTTACAGGTGTCCATGCGATTGCTGCTGTCCAGATCCCTGTGACTGCACCTCCCTACATCTTAAATTCTTCTCCTCGCTGGAGGGCCCGCCTCCTGAGTGGACGATACCCATGGCAGGTGGACACCACCAATCTGAAGGGCCTGTCTGCCATGTGCTTCCTCCAAATACCCCATTCCACCCCGTCTCAGCCCCCTCTCAATGCACCCACTTGCCAGCAACCAGATGGCACTATGGAGGCTTGACCCAAAAGCCCTGACACCTGAACTCCCCTTCCTCGATGCAAGTTGCCTTGGCCGTGCTGCCCCAGCCTTCCTGCATAGGTACACTGCCTCACCCCACAGCTGCCGAATGCAACAAGGACCTCAGCTGCAGCCCTGCTGCCATCCTGTTTTCCTGCTGGGACTCTGATGCCCCATAGCCCCCATGCACTTGCCGGAAATTCAAACGAAATATCATTCAATTACAACTTTAATTACCTTAACCACTTCTTAATTGCTGTTTTATCAAAAGTGCGCCGTTCACATTTGACTTGCCATCCGCCGCTGGTAAAATCTGAACTTAGCATTATGACGTCGGATGTCCGTGCCGACACCACCCCACGCAATATTTTGGCCCGTCACTCTACCTCCAGCACTGTCCTCACAGGGGCCAGAAAATAGCCTTTAATAATCATAAGAATATTGAGGACCAACAAAATGTGTACAGTTACTTGGAAGGGCAGGTTGAGAAAGCGATTATAAAGGCATACGGGATCCCGGGCTTTATAAATAGAAGCATAGAGTACAAAAGCAAGGAAGTTATGGTAAGCCTTTATAAAGCATTGGTTCGGCCTCAAGTGGAGTGTTTTGTCCAATTCTGGGCACCACACTTTAGGAAGAATGTGAAGGCCTTGGGGAGGGTGCAGAAAAGATTTACCAGAATGGTTCCTGGGATGATGGACTTCAGTTACATGGATAGTTGGAGAATCTGGGGCTATTCTCCTTGGAGAAGAGAAGGTTGAGAGGAGATTTGATAGAGGTGTTCAAAATCATGAGGGGTCTGGACAGAGTAGATAGAGAGAAACTGTTCCCAATGGCAGAAGGGTCGAGAACCAGAGGGCACCGATTTAAGGTGAATGGCAAAAGAACAAAAGGTGACATGAGGAAAATCTTTTTTTACACAGCGTGTGGTTCAGATCTGGAATGCACTGCCTGAGAGTGGTGGCGGCAGATTTAATTGTGGCTTTCAAAAGGGAATTGGATAATTACCTGAAGAGAAAAAATTGCAGGGCTGTGGGGAAAAGGTGGGGGAGTGGGACTAGTTGAATTACTCTGCAGAGAGCCAGCATGGACATGATGGGCTGAATGGCCTCCTTCTGTGCTGTAACCATTCTGTAATTCTATGAATCAAAATATCACTGACCATTGGAGTTCATTTTCGTTGGTGGTCACTGGAAAATATTGTTAATATTTGCACTCAAGACAGCACGTATGTCTTTTGGAAAGCCAGCCTGTTGTCATAGTGATAAGTGAATTTCTGATCGAGCTGAGTACAGTAAGGTCTGACTCCATCTAGCATTCCCTGCAATAAACAATCTTTTTTTAATCATTTGCTAGAGTTTTTGTTTACAGATTTCTAACAGATTTGCCAGGCAATGCTGGCAGGTACGTAGAGTGCAAGTTCTGATACATTCTACAATCGGGAAGCAGCCTAAACATGACTGTGTTCTCCAACTCCTTACTGTAATACAGCAAATTTACTGAATCAATATATCATATAACTGATATGAAATAAAAATTTACTGAAAGATACAGGCATTGCAGATATATTTGTAATAATATTTACCTCCCACTTCCTAAAACTTATTTAAGGTAAAACTGATCTTATGTTCTTCACTCCTCAAAATCCTCCTTTTCTCAATTATTTACATTTTCTCTTCTTCAGGGGATTCAAGTAGATGGGCAGCACTTTCCAAGGCCCCCATGACACTTGCAGGATACGAACATACGAATTAGGAGCAGGAGTAGGCCATTCGGCCCCTTCGAGCTTGCTCTACCATTTAATAAGATCATGGCCGCTCTGATTGTGGCCTCAACTCCACTTTCCCACCTACCCCCAATACCCTTTGACTCCCTTGTTAGTCAAGAATTTACCTACCTCTGTCTTAAAAATATTCAATGACCCTGCCTTCACTGCTCTCTGGGGAAGAGAGTTCCAAAGACTCACAACCCTCTGAGAGAAAAGTTTCTCCTTATCTCCATCATAAATGGGCAATCCCTTATTTTTAAACTGTGTCCCCTAGTTCTAGTCTGTCCCACAAGGAGAAACATCCTTTCAGCATTCACCCTGTCAAGTTCCGTCAGGATCTCATATGTTTCAATAAGATCACCTCTCATTCTTCTAAACTCCAATGGATACAGACCCAACCGGTCCAAATTTTCTTCATATGATAACTCCCCCATCCCAGGTATCAGTCGCGCAAACCTTCTCTGACCTGCCGCTTACGTATTTATATCCTTTCTTAAGTAAGGAGACCAAAACTGTAGACAATACTCCAGATGTGGTCTCACCAATACTCTATACAACTGTAAATAAAAGCAAAATACTGCAGATGCTGGAAATCTGAAATAAAAACAGTAAGTGCTGGAAATACTCAGCAGGTAAGGCAGCATCTGTAGAGAAAGAAGCAGATTTAACGTTTCAGGTCTGTGACCTTTTATCGCTACTTTTATATTCCATTCCCCTTGCAATCAACGACAACATTCCATTTGCCTTCCTAATCACTTGCTGTATCTGCATACCAACCTTTTGTGATTCATGTGCCAGGAGACCCAGATCCCTCTGAACCTCAGAGTTCTGCAATCTCTCTCCATTTAAATAATATGCTACTTTAGTATTCTTCCTGCCAAAGTGGATAAGTTCATATTTTCCCACATTATACTCCATTTGCCAAATTTTTGCCCACTCACTTAACCTATCCATATCCCTTTGCAGACTCCTTGTGTCCTCTTCACAACTTACACACAACAGGAAATGTCTTAGGAATGGAGATTCTTTAAGAGTACAGAGATTGTTGAATCAGGTAGAAAGAGTATTTAATGAGCAGATCTTTCTTGATGAAATCTGCTCTCGAAGAACTTTGACAAAAGTAAAGAGTGTTATGCACAGTGAGAATCACACTTTGTCTCAGTGTTACTGTGGGAAACGTTCCGGGAAAAGGCTGCAATCCCTTAGATGCAGGCCACATCGGTTCTTGAGCTCGTTCTTGCCTTTCTCGATAAGAATTTTTAACAAGAGCTTCATGAATGGATGAAGATATGCCCTTGTGATGGGACTCATTGATTTATTATTTTACTGTATTATAATTAGTTTTTAACATATATTTTAATCAAGTTAGACTTTTTGTGATAGGGAAATTTTCTTTCTTTTTATTATTATTCATATTTAATTTTAATGAATGAGCAATGTACCCAAGATGGATTTCCTTATGGACAATAAACTGAAATTGAATTGAATTGAATTGAATTAAATTGAATTGAAAATTTGTGGGTGTTTCACACGCTATTTGCGATTAAGAGATGGAAAATCACTGACAATGCTTTTCCAATAAACCACTGACTGTGTGAAAGACCACACTGGTGGCAAGAGGCCTTGGAAATTTCCATCCAATGGTTCCAGTTATCAATTTAGCATTTAGCATCCTCAATCGAGGATTCCCCTCCCCCCCCCCCCGCTGTTGTTGACAGGGCCCTCAACCGTGTCCGGCTCAGTTCCCATACCTCTGCCCTCAACCATTCCCCTCCCTCCCAGAACCATGACAGGGTTCCCCTTGTCCTCACTTTCTACCCCATCAGCCTCCATATCCAAAGAATCATCCTCCGCCATTTCCGCCACCTCCAGCGTGATGCCACTACCAAATGCATCTTCCCCTCCCTTCCCCTGTCAGCATTCCAAAGGGATCGTTCCCTCTGCGACACCCTGGTCCAGTCCTCCATTACCCCCACCACTTCGTCCCCGTCCCATGGCACCTTCCCCTGCAATCGCAGGAGGTGTAATACCTCCTCTCTCCTCACTATCCCAGGCCCCAAACACTCCTTTCAGGTGAAGCAGCAATTTACTTGTACTTCTTTCAATGTAGTATACTGTATTCGCTGCTCACAATGTGGTCTCCTCTACATTGGGGAGACCGAGCGCAGACTGGGTGACCGCTTTGCGGAACACCTCCGCTCAGTCCGCAAGCAGGACCCTGAGCTTCCGGTTGCTTGCCATTTCAACACTCCCCCCTGCTCTCATGCTCACATCTCTGTCCTGGGATTGCTGCAGTGTTCCAGAGAACATCAACGCAAGCTCGAGGAACAGCATCTCATCTACTGATTAGGCACACTACAGCCTGCTGGACTGAACATTGAGTTCAATAATTTCAGAGCATGACAGCCCCCCATTTTACTTTCATTTTTAGTTGTTGTTTCTTTTTTTAAATTTTTTTTTTATTTTAGAGATACAGCACTGAAACAGGCCCTTCGGCCCACCGAGTCTGTGCCGACCATCAACCACCCATTTATACTAATCCTACACAAATCCCATATTCCTACAACATCCCCACCTGTCCCTATATTCTCCTACCACCTACCTCTACTAGGGGCAATTTATAATGGCCAATTTACCTATCAACTGCAAGTCTTTGGTGGTGGGAGGAAACCAGAGCACCCAGCGAAAACCCACGCAGACACAGGGAGAACTTGCAAACTCCACACAGGCAGTACCCAGAATTGAACCCGGGTCGCTGGAGCTGTGAGGCTGCGGTGCTAACCACTGCGCCACTGTGCAGCCATTTCTGCCACCTCCAGCGTTTTTTTGCATTTATTTCATTTCATCTTAATTTGTTCAGTTTGCTTACCCACTGTTTTTTTTCATGTTTGCACTTGCTGCTGTTCAATATTCAGTCCGTTAACACATTTTCTGTACTAATGCTTTGTCTTTCAACACACCATTAACATATTGTTTGCCTTTGCTCCATGACCTTTTGGTCAGCTATGTGGCCTTGTCCTATCTACACCTTCTCCTTTGTTATCTCTTGCGCCACCCCCACCTCACTTGCTTATAACCTGTGACATTTTTAATATTTGTCAGTTCCGAAGAAGGGTCACTGACCTGAAACGTTAACTTTGCTTCTCTTTCCACAGATGCTGCCAGACCTGCTGAGTGGTTCCAGCATTTCTTGTTTTTATATCAATTTAGCATTGATGCCATGGTGAAAATCCAACACCTTGAACAGGTGGCCATTTTCCACAGTCCATGCCTGACTAACTTCAATTGTTACATCTAAGCTCAGCATCAAAGTACTTCATGAACTTCCTGCTACGGCACAAGCATCAGCCCCCTCAGTAACACAAGATAAACCTCCTCTCACGTACCTTTACTCGGTTTTATTTAACAGTTTAATCTATATCAATGCTCATAATTGAAATCAGATGGTTTCTGTAACAAGCAGCTGATTCATACCCAGTAAGCCAATCACAATTTTGTTCCTTTACAGACAATTGATACTTTGAAGAATATGATGCTACGATTGCACACTTGAAATGTTCTAATTATATATATTTTAATAATGAACTTCACTCTTTTGGATGTGTTGTTTCAATAGAGCAGTCTTCTGGCTTTCACAGCTCAATAGTCAGTATTTGTGTGTCTTCTGTAAATGTCAATTCAGTGCAGAGGAGCATAAATACTTCAAATGGCCAGGCCAACATTATCCACATAGATGTCCTACTGATGAAGAGAGGTAACTATTGATTACCCTCTTTGACAATACTCATATGAGGTGTGGAATTCTCCATGTGAATTTGTGAAAAATCTATATGAGAAAAATAAACCGAGATTTAACCTCCTTCTGATTCCTGGCCTTTCCAGATCTTCTCCTCACTCCTGAATTCCTTCCCTTGTTGAACCTTTGTCTTGCCGACTGCCTGGGACCTCCAATTCAGCATCATGACTCGGCCATTTCTTCATCATGGTCCTGCTTCCACGTTGTTCAACCCTTGATATCCAGTGCCTATACTCCACTGTTGGCCCCCAGCTTGCCCTGCTCCACTGCTCAGAAGGTGCAAGTCCTCTGCTGTCTGCACCTTTCAACCTACACAGCACTGCCAAGCCTACAAAAGCCTGGTAGGTAATGAACAGTAGCAAACAAGAAATTGTTTCAAATAATTTATTCATGATATTATCAAATGCACATTTACTGGCTGTTTAGCAGTTCTTTGTTTTATATTCTCCCAAAGCTACAATAACAACAATAACTTGTATTTATATAGCACCCTTAACATAGTAAAACATCACAAGGTGCTTCACAGGAACATTATCAAAAGAAATTTGACACCAAGCCACATAAGGAGATATTAGGAGAGGTGACTGAAAGCTTGGTCAAAGAGATAAGTTTTAAGGAGTGTCTTAGAGGGGGAAAATGAGTTAAAGAGGCAGAGAGGGTTTAAGGAGGGAATTTTAGAGCCTAAGGCCCAGAAAGCTGAAGGCATGGCTGCCAATGGTGGAACAATTAAAATCAGGAATGCGCAGGAGGTCAGAATTAGAAAAGTGGAGAGATCTCGGAAGGTTGTGGGGCTGGAAGAGGTTACAGAGATAGGGAGGGGTGAGGCCATGGAGGGATTTGAAAACAATGATGAGAATTTTAAAATCAAGTCATTGCCTGAGTGGGAGTCAATAAAGGTCAGTAAGCACAGGGGTGATGGATAAATGGGACTTGGTGAGAGTTAGGATCCAGGCAGCTGTACAAAGTACCAATGAGCAAAAATGCCTATGCACAGCAGTAGATACTTGCATCATTTTTAATGTTATAAAATGATTTAAAATATTTAGAAATTGGTTCACTTATTTCACATGGGTTTTCATTGACTAAGATTGACAAGGTGTGAAAAAAACCTCCAAAAAAACGGGTCTATGGTCAAGCCTGCACTTATTGCCCATCCTGAGCTGTCCTGTTTACAACTGAATTGCTTGTTAGGCTACTTCAGAGGGCAGACAGAGTCAACCATGGAGAGTGAGATTGGAGTTACATATACGCCAGGCAAGTAGATGTTCTCTCTTTTCCAGGGTATTAGTGAACCAGTTTCATTGACATAGTCATTTTTCCCCAAGTGCTAATATACAAACTATTCCATTTACTGATTTGAGGCCTTCAAGCAAAAGTTTGTACATACCTCAGTGCATACTAACAATAACAAAGAAAACCACTAATAAACTCAATTTGTAAAGCATTCATCATCTGACAACTATCTTCCAGATTTACAAGTCATGCCACATTCAGACCTGCAACTACTGCCGTTTCCTCGCCAACTCCAAACTGGCATCTCACCTACTCCCGCAGCCACCCAGATACACCCAGTCAGGAGGAGGTAGTTTGTGAGCCAGAACAGTTTCACTGAGTGAAGCACCAAGAACTAATGAGCACGAGAACTTGGGACTGGAAGACGGAAAGAGTGCCTTTCCTCCACAGAGGGTGGAAAAATGACAGCCCTTGACTGAAGGGCATAGGAACCCAGATATCGGGGCTCAGATTTCAAAAGTGCAATGATTTGGGTGCATAGATCTCGGGCGGATAGTGCAAACAGTTTCTGTGCATATGACTGAGATCGTGGAAAAGTGGGTGGGGGGGGGTGGATTCCACTACACAGATTTCAACACGTTGAAGGAAGTTTCTCATGACTTAGTGAACAGCCCAGAAAGAGTGATAGTGCAAGGGTTTTCTATAGCAAGAAGGTGCAGGAAGAGTTTCTAAAGACATCGATGGCTTCTGGAGTAGTACTTAACACTGCTCTAATCGATGCTTTTCAGGTCAGCCTGAACTCAACACTTTCACAAGGATTCTGAGACTTGATCGAACTGATTGCATCTGTAATCACACTGGTTGAAGAAATGTGGACTTCTTTTTCATGAAGAAAATAGGCAGTGCCTTTGACAGCAGAAGAGACTTTGTGAGATTGAGAAAGAACAAGCAGATGTAGAGATGCTTTATTTGGTGAGAAAACTTCTATTCACCTCTTTTCCCTGGTTGCTGACTATCCTGATCCACATCCTCCCTTTCCTCTGAGCCCTCCTTGAGCTATGGAAATAATGAGATGAAAGTCCGTCCCTCCTATCTTTCATCCCTTTCAGCTTCTGAAAGCAGCAAGACTTTATGCATTGAGATATTAAGCATGTGCAGCAAGCTACATTGATTCGTGAGGCCCTTCCTGGACTATATTGCAAGTTTGTTCTACATTTATCCAGACACCCAGTGGGGAGTTTTAGTATGGGTGAGTGGATGGGACTGGTGTGGGTGGGGAATTAAATGGGCAAAGGTTCCAAGCATGTTGGGAAACCAGCTACAGAGCACCGACTTCTTGTTTTACTGTGGCGGAACAAGGGGCGAGCATCCAATCCACTCCCAGAAATCAGTTTAGCATTTTAAATGTGTCATTGAAGCTGGTTTAACCGTGGCTGGCTGTGTTTCCTGGGTCTTAGAAAACCCGACATCTGCAGCAAGGCGAGGACAACCTCTGTGTAAAGTAAGTATCTGTACAGGAGAGCATGTGGGCCAGAAGAAACAGAAGTTCTTCCTCCCAGTCCCCAAGCTCCCCCTCTACCTGAATGCACACAGCATTCACAACAAGGTAAATGATTTAAAGGCACAAATAGAGGTAAATGGGTATGATCTAATTGTCATTATGGAAACATGGCTACTGGGTGACCAAGACTGGGAACTGAATATTCAAGGATATTTTACATTTCAGAAGGACAAGCAAAAAAGGAAAAGTACATGGTGCACTGATATTAAGGGATGGGATCAGTACATGAGTAAGGGAGGATCTCTAATCGGAAGAATAAAATGTGGAATCTGTTTGGGTGGAGCTAAGAAACAGCAAGGGGCAGCAAACATTGGTAGGACTTGTTTATAGGCCACCAAACAGTAGTGGTGGTGTGGGGCACGTTATTAATCAGGAGATTAGAGAAACATGTAGCATGGGCAATACAGTAATCATGGGTGCCTTCAATCTGCATATAGACTGGGTAAACCTAATGAGCACTAATGCTGTGGAGGATGAGTTTCTGGAGCGTGTTAGGCATGGGTTTTTAGAGCAGTATGTTGAGGAACCAACTAGAGAACAGGCTATTTTAGATCTAGTATTATGTAATGAGAAAGGGCTAATTAATAATCTTGTTGTAAAGGAACCTTTAGGGATGAGTGGCCACAATATGATAGAATTTTACATTATGTTTGAAAGTGAGGTAGTTCAATCTGAAGCCAGGGTGTTAACTTTGAACAAAAGAAATTAGGAAGGTATGTGGGGCAAATTGGCTGAGGTGGATTGGGAAAATACATTAAAAGGTATGACAGTACATAGGCAATGGATAGTTTTTAAATAATTATTACATCATTTACAGAACTATGCATTCCTTCAAGGCACAAACCCCCAAAAAGTCAACCATGGCTAACAAAGGAAGTTAAGGATTGTATAAGATTAAAAGAAAAGGCCTATAAAGTTGCCAGAAATAGCAGTAAACCTGAGGATTGGAAGAATTTTAGAATACAGCAAAGGAGGACCAAGAAACTGATAAAGAAAGGGAGAATAGAATATGAATGTAAGCTAGCAAAAAATATAAAAACAGACTGTAAAAGCTTCTATAGGTATGGAAAAAGGAAACATTTGGCTAAGACAAATGTGGATCCATTACAGGCAGAGTCAGGAGAATTTATAATGGGGAATAGAGAAATGGCTGAGGAAGATACAAGAAATCTCCCAGAATTAGAGATCCAAGGGACGAGGGAAAAAGAAGAATTGAAGGAAATTAGTATTAGTAATTTGGAGAAATTAATGGGGCTGAAGGTTGATAAGTCCCCGGGACCTGATATTCCACATCCCAGAGTGTTGGAAGAGGTAGCTATGGAGATAGTGGATGCATTGGTGATCATCTTCCAAAATTCAAAAGATTCTGGAGCGGTTCCTGCAGATTGGAAGGTAGTAAATGTCACCCCATTATTTAAGAAGCGAGGGAGAGAGAATTACAGACCTGTTAGCCTTACATCAGTAGTAGAGAAAATGCTAGAATCTATACTAAAGGATGTGATAAATGGACACTTGGATAACAATGATCTGATTGGACATAGTCAACATGGATTTATGAATGGGAAATCATGTTTGACGAACCTGTTGGAGTTATTTGAGGATGTTATGAACAGAATTGATAAAGGGGAATAGTTGGACATAGTATACTTGGATTTTCAGAAAGCTTTTGATAAAGTCCCCCACAGGAGGTTGGTTAGCAAAATTAAAGCACATGGGATAGGAGGTAATATACTGACATTTGATTAAGGATTGGTTAACAGTCAGAAAGCAGAGAGTAGGAATAAACAGGTCATTCTCACATTGGCAGGCTGTGACTGGTGGGGTACCGCAAGGATCAGTACTTGGGCCCCAGCTGTTCACAATATATATCAATGATTTGGATGTAGGGACCAAATGTAATATTTCCAAGTTCGTGGATGACACAAAACTAGGTGAGAATGTGTGTTGTGAGGAAGATGCAAAGTGGCTTCAGGGGATTTAGACAGACTTAGCAAGTGGGCAAGAACATGGCAGATGGAATATAATGTGGAAAAATGTGAGGTTATCCACTTTTGTATGAGGAACAGATGTGCAGAGTATTTCTTAAATGGTAAGAGATTAGAAAGTGTAGATGTACAAAGGGACCTGGGTGTCCTCATTAATAAGTCACTGAAAGCTAACATGCAGATGCAGCAAGTAATTCGGAAGGCTAATGGTATGTTAGCCTTTATCACAAGAGAATCTGAGTACAAGAGTAGAGAGGTCTTGCTTCAATTGTATAGAACATTGGTTAGACTGCACCTGGAGTACTGTGTGCAGTTTTGGTCCCCTTACCTTAGGAAGGATATTATTGCCATAGAGGGAGTGCAACGAAGGTTCCCGGGATGGCGGGACATTCCTATGAAGAGAGATTGGGGAGGATTCTCTAGCGTTTCGAAGAATGAGAGGTAATCTCATTGAAACCTACAAAATACTTCAAGGAATAGACAGGGTAGATGCAGCCAAGATGTTTCCCTTGGTTGGGGAGTCTAGAACCAGGGGACACGATTTCAAAATAAGGGGAAAGCCACTTAGGACCGAGGTGAGGAGAAATTTCTTTAGCTTAGTTTAGTTTAGTTTAGTTTAGAGATACAGCACTGAAACAGGCCCTTCGGCCCACCGAGTCTGTGCCGACCATCAACCACCCATTTATACTAATCCTACACTAATTCCATATTCCTACCACATCCCCACCTGTCCCTATATTTCCCTACCACCTACCTATACTAGGGGCAATTGCTAATGGCCAATTTACCTATCAACCTGCAAGTCTTTGGCATGTGGGAGGAAACCAGAGCACCCGGAGGAAACCCACGCAGACACAGGGTTGTGAATCTTTGGAATTCTCTACCCCAGAGGGCTATGGAAGCTCAGTCATTGAGTATGTTTAAAGCAGCGATTGACAGATTTCGAAATACCAATGACATAAAGGGATATGGGGATAGTGTGGGAAAAAGGCATTGACATGGATGATCAGCCATGATCATATTGAATGGTGGAGCAGGCTTGATGGGCTGAATGGCCTACTCCTGCTCCAATGTTCCACCATCAGGACCTTCCTCCCTGCCATACAAGCCCACCCGCAGGAACAGGCTCAGATCCCCACTTCATGATCGACCTGTTCCCAGGTATCATGCAAGGCCCCCACTGGCCAAGAATGAGGCACATCAATTTTGTCATGAACATTGATTTTTAACTGTTGTTGAAGCGAGGAAATGACTTGTTAAACAGATCAGCCATGGCTGGAAAAAAACATTTACATACTAACCGACATCGAAGGTGAAGAAGTGCATTCCAGGGCCTGCTGAGGAGGATACAATCCACAAGGGCCAGAACTGGTTAGACCAGCTGGTCACATGACTGCCTGGTTGTTCCAAAGTTTTCTTTTGAACTAGCCACAGAGAGTTTGAAGGCAGAGTGTCTGTTTGCTCTTGGACTGAGAAGAGCTCTCCTGTTTGCTCCTATCTCTTTCTCACAATCCTCTGAATCCACTGAAGACACATGAACCCCAAGAGAGAAAAGTCTCCTACAGTGAACAAGGTTTAAGAAGAATACTGGGCTCCAACAAAAAGCAAGATCTACCTACAAACAAGGACTCTACAGTGAACTCGAAGAACCGTAACAAAAACTCTTCTGATATTGCCTCAAATCTTTCCACTTTATTTTTCTTCTGCTCTTTTCTGTCTCTATTTGCATGTGTGTATCGCGTATGCATGCTAGTGTGGGTGCATCATGTATCCGTAGGCGTCAACCGAGTTACAGTTTAAGTTTAAATTTAATAAATTTCAACTTTTCTTCTTTAAACCTAATAAAGCCTGTTTGTGCTGGTTTCTTTTCCTTATAATTGGAAAGCGGTGAACAAGGATTCACCAAGGGAGAGCTAAAAGCATGGTGTGTTTAAAATTAAACCCTGTTACAGTAAGACAAGTGAAGGATGAGAGGGATCCCGAGACTTCTTTCTCACCTGGTTGTAACACTAGGGGTCAAGGATCAGGAACAGATGGCACCCCGTTATCCCCAGGGTCAGGGGTCGGATCTCCCCTCCCTAGGATCCGACCCTGCCCCCACCCCGGGTTTTGGGAATCAGACCTCCTCTGGAATGCTCCCCACCTGATATGCCAAACCTGTCAATCAGGCTGAATTCTGGGCGGGGAACATGGTAGGAACTTTTGGGTTTCCTGCACGCTACTGGCACTTCCCACGCCCTCCTGTTGTTCCCCTCTGTCTGCGGATGCCTTACTGCAGTCATAAGCCATGACTGCAGCCAATAGTCCTGATCGTCAATCAGCCATCCTGATAATTGTCAGGACTGGTATGGTCGATTGGCACTTGATGAACAGAAAAGGCTTTCACTTGAATAATATGAGCTAGCGTGTAATGTCAATTACCTGCACATGACCCAGGAAGCTGTCACAATGTTTTCATCAAATGCCAATCGACCATACCAGTCCTGACAATTATCAGGATGGCTGATTGACGATCAGGACTATTGGCTGCAGTCATGGCTTATGAAATTAAGGGGGTTGTCATATGGGCCTTTGAATGACATATGTATTCTGTTAATTGCTCCTTACATCAATGGGAACCTGCCAGTCTATAGAATTGGATAGCTCTCTCTCTCTCTCTCTGTTTAGCTGCTTGTATTTCAAAGGTAATACCAGCTGGATAAGAACATGTTTAAACTTTATACAGTGGTGAGCAGCTACTGTAAGAGTGTGACCTTCACAGAAATCTAAGCAAGAGCTTGTTGGTCTGTAAACATCTTTTGAGATGGTTCATTCTGAGTGCCTCCAATCTAACTTCTTCCGTATCCTCATCGTTCACCTCTTCAACACATAGGAAGAGTGAGATTCCTGTTTGGGTAATCCTTGCCCCAGTTCAAAACTGCAATTGCTACAGAGCTGACTAAATATGTTACAAAAAGGATTGGCAAAACTGCCAGAGCAACAAACAGTTAAAATCATGTGTAGGTTAAAGTAACAACAACCTTCAGCAGCAACAAAGCTTCAGTAATACCAATCTACTGCTCACCACTGATATTAAAATGCTGGCAATATTATATCAGGTTGAGTTCAAGGTGGGAGCGAGGGGAAATTTATTGGCTGTGCCCACCAGCCCCTATTTAAATGTGGTGGGGGTGGCAGATGTTACAAGGAATGGCAGTATTTTAGTGGCAGATTTGATGTGGTAGGTCATAGCTCCATTTTATTCACTTCAGTGCCCCAAGTCTGCCCCGAAACAGGCGTTAATTCAAAGGAAAATCCAGCCCCATGTCTTTTTAAGGTAGTTTTAGTAGCATAACTTGAATCCAGACTTAGTACAGTTTATAAATTTTTCACTGCATTTTAATTAAGGCTATTTGTATTTTTTTTTTAAATTTTATTAAGGTAAGTTGCTACATGGGCATAAAAAATATCTGAACACATTCTGGTTCTGCTTGAAGATTAACAATGGAACTGTATTTTCCTGGGTGGAATAATCATGCCTCTTTCTCAGGAAAGTCTTGCTTCATGTGAAGTACCTCAGATAACAGAATTGATTGAAGAGACATAGATTTCTGTTCTATGAGAGAGAAGGGGAGGAGTGGGCTTAGTGAGCTCTGTTGCAGGTAACAGCTTAGTCTACTCAACCAGCCTGTGACCAATGAGTCCTGATGATAATCGGTTAGACTCTCTGGCAGTCATCTGAGCCAGATACAACAACCTATGTCCTCTTCCATAATCACAGTACTGCCTTGAGTGGAATTAGTTCTGCAATATACCGGAACCATGCTGTAGAATTTACATTGTAGGGAGGATACCCCCTGCTCCAGTACCAAGAGCATGCAAGTAAAAGATTCTACGGGCACAGTTTTTCGGAAAGCCTCAGATTGCCATGCATTTCTGGACAATGGACCTTCCCCAATCACTGGGCTAGGTGCATGTAGGCCACTTTGGAAGTAGCACTGCCAGCCTGCACAAAGTGGGCGGATGGCTCTGTCTGCCCACAGTCAATAAATACAACGGGTGGTAGCCAGGAACTTTCTACTTACTGCTGCCAGGATCTGTAATAATTGTCTCCTGAGCTAGATCTCAGTGTAACCCCACCTACACTGCAATCACTGCCACAAATTATTTGCTGCTTCTGTGACAGTGCTATAACAAAATGCAATTGTCCTTAATTATTCGAATAGGTATTTGAAACTACTGTGATAGTTTTCTGAATACCAGGCCTTGATTTGAGAATACTGGAAGGACTTTGACACAGAATTATAGAATCATAGAATGGTTACAGCACAGCACATCACCGTCGAGTCTGTGCTTGCTCTTACAAGAGCAACTCAGCTAGTCCCTCTCCTCTAGCCTTACCACGTAGCCCTGCAAATTTTCTCTCTTCAGGTGCTTATCCCTTTTGAAAACTTCAATTGTATCTGCCTCCACCACACTCTCAGGCCACATTCCAGATCCGAACCACTAGCTGCGTAAAAAGGTTTTTCCCTATGTCACCATTCTTTTGCCAATCATCTTAAATCAGTGTCCTCTGGTTAACGATCCTTCCCCCAGTGGGAACAGTTTCTCTCCATCTGCTCCAGACCGCTCATGATTTTTGAACACCTCTATCAAATCTCCTCTCAACCTTCTCTTCTCTTGAGGAGAATAACCCCAGCTTCTCCAATTTATCATCAGAACTGGGAACAGTTAGAAATGTAATACATTTTAAGCAGGTGAAATGGGGGAGGGTGGGAAAAAGAACAAAAGGGAAAGTCTGTGGAAGACAAGAGAGAATTCTGAAAGGTCATTGACCTGAAACGATAACTCTGTTTCTCTCTCCACAAATGCTGCCAGACCCGCCGAACATTTCCAGCATTTTCTGTCTTTATTTCAGATTTCAGGCTTCAGCAATATTTTGCTCTGGTATATGGAATTAGTATAGGGTTTGTATAAATGGGTGGTTGATGGGCGGCACAGACTCGGTGGGCTGAAGGGCCTGTTTCAGTGCTGTATCTCTAAACTAAACAAAACTACAGTAATCAGACAAGGAGTATTGGTTAGGATGCCAAGGAGTTTCCGTACCATGGCTCCATCTTGTGTGGTGTCTTGCACAGCATCGGCACTCTGCAGTCTACCATTGAGAGTACGGTGAGCTCGACAGATGCTGTAACTGAGCCCTCACAACTTTGTGGCTCTAGTGGTAACTTAAATGGTTGCCACGCACTCTGTGAGCTCCACCTTGGAGAGACAGATGTCCACCTTGCAGAGATCGGTGGGCCACATAGATAGGGGCTTTGAAGGAACCTTTTATCTCCTGCAGTCTGCTCTTCCAGCAAATGAGTTGAAGTGTTGAGCCCCAATGCTGTGGATGTGACAGTGGCACGATGGGATTGGAAGGATGACTGCACGTCAGTTCCTTTGCCATCCCCTCCACCAAGGGCTGGACCAGGCTGCCCACCGCCCTCACCCTGTAGCAGCTGAGGGGCAGCAGACTGCAGCCAGGAATGCACAGGCTCGAGCACCCAGAGCTCACCAACCACAAGCCTCTGAAAGGTCCCTACGTGAGCTACAGCAGCTTTCCACCAGCCTTGTTCAGGCCTCTGGGGATGCAGCTCATAGAGTTAGGAAACACTGTCAGAAGGACAGTACAAGAGGTTAATACTTGGATGAGAAATGAATGGGAGGCAGTTCTCATGATAGGAATTAAATTTATAACTGTGCACTTCCAATTATTTAAGGTACAGTTCCCATTGTAGAAAATAAATTGTTTTCACCCTTAAAGGTGGTAGAAGGGGATTTATGAACTATATGACTGACATTTTGGACCAAGTGTAAGCCTGATGAATACTCCTTCGTGACTGTGCACAAGGTCACCTTCCAGTCACGGACCACTGGGCACTCTGCTGATAAATATCATATGTCATATTGAAGGTAGTCTTGATATTGGCTCAGAACACAGTTCTGAACAGCCAGCATTCTTTTACAGCCTTTGTTGGATAAATGAATCTATCCCATTCAATGAACAGTTAGGACATTTGTTACAGATAAGAGGTTTAAGATGTTGAAGGTTCCACAGCAAGATGGTTAAAATGATAGCTATTGCTTTACAGAAACATTCTATCTTGTGTTTAATACTGTGGAGAATCATTAGTCAGGACATTAAGCATTGCTTGATGGAAGTCACAGCACAGGGGAATGGGTCCCACTCAGAAGTCAAGAAACAAAACCATTTATTGGTGATGCAGGATATTACGATGGAGTCAAATCCACTAACTTACATGCTAAAACTGTGAATTGCAAAGCAAAGTATCTTTTCTTGCAATGGGATAGAGGATGTTGGCAACTTGACATATTCATTCTGAACTGCAGTTAAGGGATTGGTTAGTCTTTGACAGAAAGATCTAACTTCTTCAGAGTGGTCCAGACATTTAAATGTCTTTATGAACCAGTTCCGAAGAAGGGTCACTGACCCGAAACGTTAACTCTGCTTCTCTTTCCACAGATGCTGCCAGACCTGCTGAGTGAATCCAGCATTTCTTGTTTTTGTTTCAGATTTCCAGCATCCGCAGTATTTTGCTTTTATTTAAATGTCTTATCTGTAGCAAGATTACTAACCTTCTTGGCAAGGGTTATATTTAATGTCAGGTGTAAAATTAGTGATGTCCCATAATTTTAAAATCTTAATTACAATAAAAGCTTTGTTATCTGGCATGTGCTGGACCCGAGGTGACAGATAAGCAAAAATTTCAGTTAATCAGGGCGAGTGGAGATCTGACCGTCTGCTCCAAAGCTATTGCCGTGCGAATGAAGGATACCCAGGGCCTGGCATTGAGAAAGCCGATTCTTAACTTTTCCTAAATCCTTTGGGGCCGGTGCACCAGGATAGTACATGGAAGACTTTCCCCTTTCCAACGTGGAACTCCGGAGCAAATCCTGTCTGATTGCAGGGACCAGGAATGCCAGTATAGTGAAAGGGGAACCAATCGCTGAGTTAAGGTAGCACTTCTAACCACAGATGGCATCCTAAATTCCCACAGAAATCCCAGATAATAGAGCTTGCCGGTTGGTAAAGTGCCAGATAACAAAGCTTCTATTGTAATATTAATGGGACAAACCCACAATGTTTTTAAATTATATGTAGATTTAAAATCCTATGTTACATACTGAATTTCAAAGTTCCCTTTTCTGTTGCCACAATGCAGTAACTAAATGGTTCAAAGGTTCCAGTTAAAAAAAATCAAACCTCCATCCTTGATTACAGTTGAGGTCAGCTCTTTGTGCTTTCTCCTGGCCCCGCCCAGGCCTCTTTAGTCTTGGTGCTTTTAGTTCCTGGGGAGGCTGGCTCCAGGCACTGACCTCAATGCAATTAATGCAAAATATTGCAGATGCTGGAAATCTGAAATAAAAACAGGAAGTGCTGGAAATACTCAGCAGGTCAAGCAGCATCTGTGGAGAGAGGAGCAGAGTTAACTGGCTAAATTTTATGAGCCCTCTGGTGTCAGGGGTCATGGCAGAGGGGCCTGGAAAATTCTTCCAGGAGATGCCCGCCACAATCTCCGACGCTAAGAAGACCCCGCCATATTTTAGCGGCGGTGGAGGGGCCTTGGTGCATCCCTTCACCGCTTGGTGGTGGGGCCTTCATTTTAATATTAAAATTAAGTTTAAAAGGTGCAAATTAACTTACCTTCTTCCGGCGGCCTTCCCACACCGATATTCCGGTGGCCGCCCATATGAAGTTCCGAGGCGTGACACTGGTGGGGAGGGAGGAGAAGTGAGATTATCAGTGCGGGAGGAAGCGGGGAGCTGGGAAAACTCTTCTTATTGGCTGTGGGAAATAGTGGGAAGAGGTTGAAGGGCAAATGTTACAAGGTTGTGGGTGCAGGGGATGTTCACGTTGGCAATAACGTTTATCTCAGGTCGGTGGCCCTAAAACAGACATTGAGGGGGTGGGGGGGGGGTGGGGGTGGGGGCGCATTGAAAGGTCCTCCAGCTTTTATTAAAATTTTAAAATCATATTTGTAAATATGTCCCTTTCAAAATTAAAATTTCCTCTGAGGACTTGAAGCCCTTTAAAAATGGCACCAGCGCCTGAAGCCATTGCCAGGGATGCAGTGGCCGCCCCCTCTACATCATCGGGGGCAGCCGCTCTGCCCCCTCCATTTAAATGAGCCCCCGCGCTAAATACCGCGGGGGCTCAGCGACGGTGCATCTGTGCGGGAAGACCGGTGATATCGGAGTGCGCCACTGCGAATGGAGGCACGCTCAAAGATTTCAGTCCAACTTTTCAGATCTGTGACCTTTCATCAGAACTCTGAAACGTCAACTCTGCTTCTCTCTGCACAGATGCTGCCTGACCTGCTGAGTGTTTCCAGCACTTTCTGTTTTTATTACTGACCTCAATGAAAATTGGTTAAAGTGGTGTTGGAAGTCTGAATGACATCATCAGCCCTCGCCAATTAGACCCTTGGCCTGAAATATTGCCTGAAGCACGGCAGTTAAAATTGTGGATGGCGCAAAATTAGTTCGGACATAGTATCACACTGCTGTAATTTTAACACCTCCCCTACCCACCACACTCTCCATTCTCATCAGACGCTGAGGGTTAAAATCAGCATTGAAAAGATGTTATTTTATACTGAACATTAGAAATTATCAAGGAAAGGTTCTGAATATGACTGTGCAGTGCTGCTATCTAGTGTCAATATTCGTTTTTTCTGTGGATTATCACACGACGGTAGAGAGTTAAAAAAGCTGACTAATAATAGTGTTGCTGGAAATAAATCTAATCGATAAACAAAGACTCATTCTTTGAAGGATTTCGCCCAGCTGAAAATATTAATATTGATGTTGAGCAGGGCATGTTAAGGAAGACAAGAATTCCATGCCTTCATTCTTTAAAAAATAACTCACCATCACTCAATCTCTTATTGGTAATATTAACAACTTGTTACAGGAACATTTATAGAAAATGTTTGTCCAACTTCCAAAACTGTTCTACTAGTTCATCAGAACTGGAAGATGTTGGAGATTTTCAGCAAGTACAGAGCCAGGGAAAGGGGGAGTAGTAAAGAACAAAGGGAAAGGTCTGTGATAGGAGGAGTAAATTAAGTGAAGTGAGGGTGATGATGCCTTTCCTCATGGATTCTGACATGCTGCCCGCCAGGAGCATACTCTCGTAGACTTCCAGCAGGTCCGGGCCGACCCAGTCCCATCAGGCAAGGTAAGCCATCGCTTCTGGGAGTTTTACTCGTCTCGAAGGACTCGACGGCCTTTGTCAGCTCGTCCAGAGTTAGCGGCTTGTCCAGTCTCTCCCTCGTGCTGTCATCTAAGACCTCTGTGATAGATGACAGGAAGGACTGGGAGGCTCTGCTGTCTGTGGGCTTCACGTCGTACAGCCCAGCATAAAAGGATTTGCTGATCCTTAGTATGTCGGACTGCGAAGACGTTACCGAGCCATCCTCTTCCTTCAGGCTGCTGATAACGGAGCTCTCTTGTTGTACCTTTTGGAAGATGTAACGCGAGCACGTCTCATCCTGCTCGATGGAGTGGACTCTGGACCGGAAGATGATCTTGGAGGCCTCCGTGGCAAAGAGCGAGGCCTGCTGGCTCTTCACTTCTTGGATGTCCTCCTTGACCTTGACCCCCATCGACTGCAGCCGGAGCAGATTTTGCATACTTTTCTGGAGTCAGGACATTTCCCTCTGTCTCTCTCTCGCCCTCTGAACACCTTTGAGGATAAAGAACCTCTTGATGTTCTCCTTGATCGCTTCCCACCAGTGAACTGGAGACTCAAAGAGGGGTTTCACGGTCCTCCAACCTTTGTAATCCCTTTTGAGTTCCTCAACGTTCTCTGGGGTTAGCAGTGTAACATTGAGCTTCCATGTCCCGCTGCCAACCCGCTGGTCATCCTGCAGGTGACAGTCGGCCAGTAAGAGGCAGTGGTCGGAGAAGAATACTGGCTTGACGTCGGTGGATCCAACCGTGACAGCACAGGACACAAACAGGAAGTCAATCCTGGAACGGGCAGACCCGTCCGATCTTGACCATGTGTATCTACGCTGCGCTCCGTCTGCAGGTTTGCTGAAGATGTCGTGCAGTTTGGCATCTTTAACTGTTTCTATTAGGAATCTGGACGTAGCGTCCAGTTTGCTGTCGTCTCTGCTGGATCGTCCAGCTGCATCGATGATGCAGTTGAAGTCACCGCCTAGGATGACCAGCCTAGACCTCGCCAGCAGCAGTGGGAGCTGCTGGAAGACAGTCAGCCGCTCGCTGCGTTGTACCAGAGCATACACGTTGATCAACCGGAGAGGAGCGTTGTTGTACATTACGTCTGCTACGAAGAGGCGACCGCCCACCACCTCTTTAACTTCGGAGATGGTGAAGTTACCTCCCCGCAGCAGAATACCCAGGCCGGAGGAACGGCAATCATTACCCCCTGACCAGATCGATGGCCCGTGGGACCACCATCGCGACCACTGCCTGTAGGTGCTGAGGTGTGGTATTCCACACTCCTGCAGAAACAGTAGGTCGGCTTTGACCTCCGTGAGGTAATCCAAGGTTGAAACACATCGCGAAGTGGATTTAATGCTACGCACATTAATGGAAGCAATCCTTATACCCATTTTTTTAATGTTAGTTGTTGCTTCCCATACCATTTGTCCTTGGTAGTCCCAGTCCTTCGGGATGTTCCTGCATACCCATAGTGTGCGCAAGCTCTTTCACGTTGGTTGGGCTCAGAAACCCCTCCTGGTTTTTCATGTAGTGAGAAAATTCATCCCCACCACAACCCCCAGGTGTGGGACATGTTAAACCTGAAGTAGATCATGTAAGGAATGAGCATCAATTTCACAGCACATTTTAGCATTGATGACAAACAGGTTGTTTGACGATAATCAGCTGTAATTAGGATTCAGAAGATTGTTTAGTTCCAATTGTTTGTTAGTTTCTCACTGACTTTGTTGATAAGGCAGTGATGACACATGGAATTACAATGGTAATTAAACAGAGAGCTGTGCTGGTGATTGACAGGCGCTGTTCACATGAGGTTGCTGTGCATTTCTTAGCAAGTGAGAAGGGGGAAAAGAAAATCAGCCTTGAGCTTTCTGTGACGTGTATAGACAGAGGAATGATAAATGAGAGCTTAGAAGTAAGCATTTCAGAAAAGCCAGCAGAGCCCCATCCAAAACCAGAGCTAATATCCTTGACTTTATAATCACCTTGCTTTTTTTGTAATCTGCTCTCTCACTGAAGAGGCCTCGAAAACATATCCTGACAGCATTATCCTGAAGATCATTTCCAGTCACAGGCTGACTCAGTGCGATTGGATGATTGTGGAACAAAATTATCAGGCATGTTTACAGCCGAGCCCCATAGCATTTCATAGAGAGATACAGCACTGAAACAGGCCCTTCAGCCCACCAAGTCTGTGCTGACCATCAATCACCCATTTATACAAATCCTACATTAATCCCATATTCCCTACCACCTACCTACACTAGGGGCAAATTACAATAGCTAATTTACCTATCAACCTGTAAGTCTTTGGCTGTGAGAGGAAACTGGAGCACCCGGAGGAAACGGTCACAGGGAGAACTTGCAAACTCCGCACAGGCAGTACCCAGAACCAAACCTGGGTCACTGGAGCTGTGAGACTGCGGTGCTAACCACTGCACCACTGTGCCGCCTGAAATGTGAAACTAACAACCCAGCTCTCTGTCTTATTTAAGATTGCTCACTGTTATTGAGCTTCTTTGCGCAATGCCAGAGTTTTGTGTAACATCAAAAATTAATGCAATCTTAGGTTGATATATCTCATAAACTATAAAAGTAATCCTTGAAGGATCAGCTGATGGCAGAGACTGAAGACTTGGAGAATAATCCACTTGCACAGCAAAACCCTCAAGAAACATGCTCCAGAATTAGCCCTCAACACTGAATAAATTAGTGTGTGATGTGGGTTCTGCCCCTTTCGTTATTCTTTTCTTCTTCCTTGTTCTACTTTATTTTATTGCTTTTCTCTTTTCTGATTCATTGCTACTTTGTCATACTTTTAACATTGAATCTGAAATAATAAAGCGGAACTAACTGGATGGCTCCTTCAATGTGATGGCACAGACATGGTGCGCCAAATGGTCTCCTCCTGTGCTGCAAGAGTCTATGATCCCCTGTGCTATGAATACAGAGGAGCTTCCAATTTAACATGCAATCTCCTTTGGGAAGATTAGGTGATACTGGTGCTTACTAGCTCCTGGAGGGAGTTCAAGTGCCCTTTCAATTTTTGAGATCAATAATTTAAACTTTGAACCCTGATTATTATCTATAGGATTCACTGCATTCCATAGGTCTGCCAGTCAGAAAATATGCCTTTGATTTTATATGGCTGTCTATTATTGAAAAAAATCTCATCATACCATGACTTTATGGTTGATAATATCCATTGTTCAGGCAGTCACTTTACCCAGTGCTTTATAAATGACCATGGTTCTGATCGGTGTTCTTTTATTGTTGTTGCTGCCTGTTACACCAGTATCCATTGAAATATCTTGCCCATGTTTTTTACCCCAATATTTACACATCTTTTTGTCCCTTTTATGTCTCTCTATGAGCTTTTATTATTGCACAACAGCTTTCTATTAAGCAGTCTTAGGTCATTAAATCCATTAACTCCCTGTGTGATTTATTTGTATGTTGATTCTCCTCCATCGCTCCCTTTCTCTCTTTATTTTTTCCAACTTTATTAAGATACCTCTTTTATTTAATTTAATGCCTGGACAAAGGTTTTCCGCTGACAGCTTACCAACTCCCACACTACCTGGTGTATGCTTCTTCCCAACCCATTACTGTGAGAACTCAATTTCGTTCTGCCAGTTTCTCTGTCTCCATCATGTCTGATGACTTCGCGTTCATCTAGAGCTTCTGAAATGGCCTCCTTTTCTTTCAGCTGATGATTTCCCTCAGCATTGGTCAACAGGGTCCTTGATCAATTGGGCCCATGTCCTCTGGTTGTCAATGAGGTAAACCTAGTCTCATCAAGCATACCACCACCGATCATACTCTGGGTCCCTCTGAGGGCAGGCACGACTGACTTAGGCAGTCGCCATCACCAGCCCCATCTCCATGATACCAATGGGGTGGGCAGAGCAGCTGGTTGGACCACTCAGGATCCAATTGTGGAGGACGAAGCTATGGCCGATATATTGCCCAGAATTTTATGCCCCTCCGCAGGAGTGGGCTTGTGGTGCTGGGGTCGTAAAATGGAATAGAAGGCAGGGGGGTCGTTCCCAATGCCTTCCTGCCCCCGCTGCAAATTTATGAGGGGTGATGGTGGCGAGAAACAGCCCGCCAGCCCCAGGCCAATCAAGGCCTTAAATGGCCAATTAACTGCCACTTAAGGGCCTCCTCCTGCCATTGCTGGTATTTTACCAGCAGCCAGCGGGCGGCTGAGGTTCCCCAGGAGGCCACTCAGTAAAACCTGGCTGCCTCCTTGAGGGTTGCGGGGGCCCTTCTGATTGGGCACCCTGTGCCCCACAGAGGGCCCCCCACCCCCATCCCCCCCCTCCCATAGCCCGACCACCCCACTACACAACACTACCACCCTCCTCCCAACTGACCCCCCCACCCCCATTACCTCACCGGGACCCTGCCGATTGTCCCCGGTGAGGCCACAGACACTTACAGTGTTTCCGGGCCAAAGTCCCTCTTGCTGCTGAAGCTGGGTGCAGACCCAGCAGTGGCCACCTCTTTCACAAGTCTGGAGGTTGCAGTCATTAACATTGTAAGTATGGTGACATTTAACAGGGGTTTCCACGGCAATGGTGAAACATTCCATTTATATCAACATCCAAACGTACATCCTGTAGAATAACATTTTTAATCTATCAATAGCTTAGTTGGCCAGCTATACAGTAACAAGATGATTGGAATGACTTACGCCCTCGAGAGGCATTATGTAGAAAATCTCCAAAGTAGTAATTCAGTCTGGTGGGGTATTACAATCCTATTAATAAGAGGTAATTTTATCACTGTTCATAGAACAAACAAAACCTCCAGAAAGTAGTGTCCTAGGCCCAACCATCTTCAGCTGCTTCATCAATGACCTTCCTTCAATCATAAGGTCAGAAGCGGGGATGTTCGCTGATGATTGCACAATGTTCAGCACCATTCATGATTCCTCACATACTGAAGCAGTCCGTGTAGAAATGCAGCAAGACCTGGACAATATCCAGGCTTGGGCTGATAAGTGGCAAGTAACATTCGCACCACACAAGTGCCAGGCAATGACCATCTCCAACAAGAGAGAATCTAACCATCTCCCCTTGGCATTCAATGGCATTACCATCGCTGAATCCCCCACTATCAACATCCAAGGGGCTACCATTGACCAGAAAATGAACTGGAGTAGCCATATAAATACCGTGGCTACAAGAGCAGGTCAGAGGCTAGGAATCCTGAGGCAAGTAACTCACCTCCTGACTCCCCAAAGCCTGTCCACCATCTACAAGGCACAAGTCAGGAGTGTGATGGAACACTCTCCACTTGCCTGGATGGGTGCAGCTCCAACAACACTCAAGAAGCTCGACACCATCCAGGACAAAAGAGCCCGCTTGATTGGCACCCCATCTACAAACATTCACTCCCTCCACCACCGACGCACAGTGACAGCAGTGTGTACCATCCACAAGTTGCACTGCAGCAATACACCAAGGCTCCTTCGACAGCACCTTCCAAACCCGCGACCTCTACCAACTAGAAGGACAAGGGCAGCAAATGCATGGGAACACCACCACCTGCAAGTTCCCCTCCAAGTCACACACCATCCTGACTTGGAACTACATTGCCGTTCCTTCACTGTCGCTGGGTCAAAATCCTGGAACTCCCTTCCTAATAGCACTGTGGGTATACCTACCATACATGGACTGCAGCGGTTCAAGAAGGCAGCTCACCACCACCTTCTCAAGAGCAATTAGGGATGGGCAATAAATGCTGGCCTGGCCAGTGACACCCACATCCCATGAATGAATAAAAAAAAGCTGAGTTTAATCGCTGTAATCATTCACAGTAAAGCTGCAAATTTAACATAAGCTGCCAGCGGGAATGGAGCTGGTATAGGTGAAATGCCCGACTTCACTGGAGCTTAAAATCAGACCTGGGCTCTGAGTTTGAGCTCAGTGGTGAGCTCAAAGGAAAGTGCGCACTTGCCTAACACTTTGGCGGAGGTGAGAATTTCACTTGCAAGGAGGGAGGATTCCCTCATGGCGTGGGCCTCAGTGTAGCCCTGGAGCATTCTCTAATGTGGGCAAAAAGGAGAGATTATGTGGTGCAATGAGTAGAAGCCACGTCCATAGAAACAACTACTGCAGTATCTGTCATAATAGATTCATGTTAAAAAGTCATTGGAGCAAAAGATCAAGTCAGATAAATTTGAGCAGAAAAAAAATCAAATTTATTCATATTTTTAAAATGTCAGGTAAATGGTATCAGTATCATGTTAAAAAGTCATTAAATTAAATCATTTAAAAAGTCAGATCCCTCCCCAACTCTTTTGAAAGATGAAATGAAAAGCATTGATGCATTTAAGTGGAAGCTAGATAGTAGCATCATCCGACTTAGTTCATCTGCTGCTGAAGCCCTCATCCATATCTTTGCCAGCTCTAGCTTTGACTATTCCAATGCTCTCCAGGTGGGTCTCAATCTTCCATGCTATATATACAAGCTTATCCAAAACTTTGCTGCCCATATCCTAAAACCTCTTGCTGATTACCGCCTAACGCCCTCCTTCAGCTGATGAGTCAGTACTCCTCCATGTTGAGCACCACTTGGAGGAAGCACTGAGGGTGGCAAGGGGGCAGAATGTACTCTGGGTGGGGGACTTCAATGTCCATCATCAAGAGTGGCTTGGTAGCACCACTACTGATCGAGCTGACCGAGTCCTAAAGGATATAACTGCTAGACTGGGTCTGCAGCAGGTGGTGAGGGAACCAACAAGAGGGAAAAACATACTTTGACCTTGTCCTCACCAATCAGCCTGGCACAGATGCATCTGTCCATGACAGTATTGGTAGGAGTGACCACCGCACAGTCCTTATGGAGATGAAGTCCTGCCTTCACATTGAGGAGACCGTCCATCGTGTTGTGTGGCACTATCACCGTGCTAAATGGGATAGATTTCAAACAGAGCTAGCAATGCAAAACTGCGCATCCATGAGGTGCTGTGGGCCATCAGCAGCAGCAGAATTGTACTCAACCACAATCTGTAACCTCATGGTCCGGCATGTCCCCTACTCTACCATCAAGCCAGGAGACCAACCGTGGTTCAATGAAGTGTGCAGGAGGGCATGCCAGGAGCAGCACCAGGCATACCTCAAAATGAGATGTCAACCTGGTGAAGGTACAACACAGGACTATCTGCGTGCCAAACTGCGTAAGCAGCATGCGATAGACAGAGCTAAGCGATCCCATAACCAACGGATTAAATCTAAGCTCTGCAGTCCTGCCACATCCAGCCGTGAATGGTGGTGGACAATTAAACAACTAACTGGAGGAGATGACTCCATAAATATCCCCATCCTCAATGATGGGGAAGCCCAGCACATCAGAGTGAAAGATAAGGCTGAAGCATTTGAAACAATCTTCAGCCAGAAGTGCCAAGTTGATGATCCATCTCGGCCTCCTCCTGAAGTCCCCAGCATCACAGATGCCAGACTTAAGCCAATTCGATTCACTCCGCATGATATCAAGAGACGACTGAAGGCACTGGATACTGCAAAGGCTATGGGCCCTGACAATATTCCAGCAATGGTACTGAAGACCTGTGCTCCAGAACCTGCTGCACCCCTAGCCAAGCTGTTCCAGTACAGCTACAACACTGACATCTACCCAGCAATGTGGAAAATTGCCCAGGTATGTCCTGTCCACAAAAAGCAGGACAAATCCAACCTGGCCAATTACTGCCCCATCAGCCTTCTCTCAATCATCAGTAAAGTGATGGAAGGTGTCATCAATAGTGTCATCAAGTGGCACATGCTTAGCAATAACCTACTCAGTGACTCTCAGTTTGGGTTCCGCTAGGGCCACTCAACTCCTGATCTCATTACAGCCTTGGTTCAAACATGGACAAAAGAGCTGAACTCAAGAGGTGAGTTGAGGGTGACTGCCCTTGACATCAAGGCAGCATTTGACTGAGTATGGCATCAAGGAGCCCTAGCAAAACTGAAGTCAATGGGAATCAGAGGGAAAACTCTCCGCTGGTTGGAGTCTTACCTAGTACAAAGGAAGATGGTTGTGGTTGTTGGAGGTCAATCATCTCAGCTCTAGGACATCACTGTAGGAGTTCCTCAGGGTAGTGTCCTAGGCCCAACCATCTTCAGCTGCTTCATCAATGACCTTCCTTCAATCATTAGGTCAGAAGTGGGATGTTGGCTGATGATTGCACAATGTTCAGCACCATTCATGACTCCTCAGATACTGAAGCAGTCCGTGTAGAAATGCAGCAAGATCCAGGGTGACAATATCCAGGCTTGGGCTGATAAGTGGCAAGTAACACTCGCACCACACAAGTGCCAGGCAATGACCATCTCCAACAAGAGAGAATCTAACCATCTCCTCTTGACATTCAATGGCATTGCCATCGCTGAATCCCCCACTATCAACATCCTAGGGGCTACCATTGACCAGAAACTGAACTGGAGTAGCCATATAAATACCGTGGCTACAAGAGCAGGTCAGAGGCTAGGAATCCTGCTGTGAGTAACTCACCTCCTGACTCCCCAAAGCCTGTCCACCATCTACAAGGCACAGACGTGTTGGTCCAAATGGCCCATTTCTATGCTGTACATTCTATTCTGTAGGCATAGCATTTTATAGAAGATCCTGGATGAGATGTATATTGTCATAAGATCATAAGAACTAGGAGCAGGAGTAGGCCGTCCGGCCCCTCGAGCTTTCTCCGCCATTCAATAAGATCATGGCTGATCTTTTCGTGGACTCAGATCCACCTACCCGCGCTCTCAACGTATCCCTTAATTCCTTTATTGTTCAAAATGATATCTACCTTAGCTTTAAAAACGTTTACTGAAGAAACGTCAACTACTTCACTGGGCAAGGAATTCATCAAGTTAGAGTATGAGGTGCTGAAGCATCAAAGATTGGAGACAATGGTCTTGTGCAAATAAGTAGTTTCTCTTCAGTTTTACTCAGAATCCAATTCCATACACAACAAGCTGTCTTTCCAATAACATATGAATTAGGGGGAACTGGGTGGTGCTGTGGGTTAGTCATTGTCCTTTCACCTCTGGAGTTTGAGTTCCAATCCAGCCTAGGCTGACAGAATAGATGTCTTTTTAATTGGCATGAACTCGATGGGCCAAATGGCTTCCATCTATGCCGTAAATGACTCTATGACTCTATCTACCCTCAATTAACCCCAACTTCCCCTGCCCTTCCCACCGCACTTTACTGTGCAAATGCAGGCGATGCAACACCTGCCCTTTTACCTCCTCCTGTCTCACCATACAAGGCCCAAAACACTCCTTCCAAGTGAAACATTTACTTGTACTTCTTTCAATTTTATATACAGTATTCACCGCTCACGATGTGGTCTCCTCTACATTGGGAAGAGCAAATGCAAATTAGGTGACCACTTTGCGGAACACTTCCGTTCAGTCTGCAAGCATGAGCCCGAGCTTCCAGTCATCTGTCATTGCCTCCTGCATTGTTCCAGTGAAGGTCCACATCAGCTTGAGGAACAGCACCCCATCTTTTCACTAGGCACATTACAGCCTTCCAAACTCAACATTGAGTTCGACAATTTCAAATCATAAGTTCTGCCTCCATTTTTTTTGTGTTTTTTGGACAGTTGCATTTGGCAATGATTCTGTGTTCCACATTTACACCTTCTCTAGACACAGCTTTTGTTTCTTTACTTGTCCCATTATCTTCACTTTTTGCCTTGCACCAACATCCATTTTGTTACTTAATCTTTCCTGCTTTCCACTTCTTCTTCTTCATAGGCAGTCCCTCGGGATCGAGGATGACATGCTTCCACTCCGGTTCGATGGATTCTGAGATGGCTGATAAGTCCAATGCGTGATCTGCAGACTCTGCCATATGAGGGGCAGGTGGTGCTTGAAGGGTCAGGTAAATGAGTAGTGTGGAAGATTGTGCTCTCCCTCCGATGCCTTGACTTCGCCTCCGCATGTACCCGATGAATTCCCTCGAGGTGTACGACGCCTTCCTGAATGAACTTTCTCCATCTGGGACAGTCATGAGCCAGGGACTCCCACAAGTCGATGGGGATGGTTGAAATCTTCAGGGATGATTTAAGAACATCTCTAAAGTGTTTCTGCTGTCCTCCTGGGTGTCTCTGCCATGACCAAGTCCAGCTTCGGGAGTCTAGTGTCAGGCATGCGAATGACACATCCTTCCCAGTGGAGCAGGTTTTGGGTGAATGGCGCCCCAGTGCTGGACAGGTTGGCTTGGGAGAGGACGCTGCTGTTGGGCCGTCTTTCTTGCCACCGGATTTGGAGGATCTTGCAAAGGCATCTCTGGTGGTACTTCTCCAGTGCTTTGAGGTACCTGCTGTCAGTGTCCAAGTCTCCAAAGCATATAGGAGCACAGGGATCACTGCTGCCAGGTAAACCATAATACTAGTCTTGCTTTCCATCCTATAACAGGTCTTCCCTTTTGTTCTTTCCTTTCCTCCGCACTTTCCCTGGCTTGCTTAAAAACTGTTCCATTGCGAGATACTCTAAGTTCTGATGAAGGAAATGTTAAGTCTGTTTTTCTCTCCACAGATGCTGTCAGACCTGCCGAGCATTTCCAGCATTTTCTGTTTTTATTTCAGATTTCCAGTACTTTGCTCTTGTAGCACATGATTCTAAATTGTAAAACTTATTCTATCATGTGGAGCCCAATCAGCTGTTTGAACCTGGGTAAGTCTGTTTCCAAACATGGGCTGGCTGTTTGACTGAAAGGTTGCATCCTTCACTGCTGCCAGATGGCAGGGAGAGATTTTTCTGACAAGATTAAGCACCACTGTATACACGCATTAGCCATTGTGTGGACTCCTTTCAAGTAGGTTAACTTAGAGGACACTTGCAAGGTGACCATGTGACATCATTGGAGAGGGAATTCTGCACTAAATATCTGTTCCCATTCTGCCAGTGTCCCATAATTTTAAATAAAAAAAAATAATTATGTGAAAGTACAGTGGAGTGTCTCTACAATATTTTTGGTAGCAGTACAAGTACATTAGAGTGCACACATGTAATTATAACAACTGCTGAACTAGAGTTTATGGAATACTAATGTTACAGTAAAGGCTGTTTTAGAAATTATTTTATTGCTTGATAATCATGTGGGGATATTTTCCTCCATTTACTAATGTTAGTGAGAAAGTTGCAAGTATAAAATCCCAACAGAGGAAAATTTACCCCTTTCTTTCTTTATCTTTATTTAAAATATTGTCAGATTCCTTCCTCAAACTTGGACAAGAGCTGACAGGGTTGCTTAGGCTGGCTTCTTTTGTCTGTCTTTGCATCTCTTTCTCTCTGGTGCTAGCTGTTCTCAAGGTCCTCTCTGTCTCCAGGCTCTAAGCAGGTACTCAGTGGAATGTCAGCTGTGCCTCAGCTGTGGTTTCCTACATTACAACAGTGGCTGTGGAGTGTCTGGTGGTCATAAAAGACGCTATATAAATGCAAGTCTGCCTTTCTTTCCCAGTAGCTGTTTCTGCAAATCACAAGACTGCACATTGCGATCTGGCAGGCCATAGTCAATATGCATTCAAGCTTTGGTTTCTGTCAAACAAAGGAGTGTTTAATATGCTAATGTAAACTGAATGCAGACTCGTTGGTATAATAAAAGCAAAATACTGCGGATGCTGGAAATCTGAAACAAAAACAAGAAATGCTGGAAATACTCAGCAGGTCTGGCAGCATCTGTGGAAAGAGAAGCAGAGTTAACGTTTCGGGTCAGTGACCCTTCTTTGGAACCCTATGTCCCTATCCCTATCCCTATTAAAGAATCCGAAGAAGGGTCACTGACCCGAAACGTTAACTCTGCTTCTCTTTCCACAGATGTTGCCAGACCTGCTGAGTATTTCCAGCAGACTCGTTGGTATTGTTCTTGAATAGAGTCTTTGAAACCGAGCTAGAAACTGTGTTAATTGCCAGACATCACAGGTATTAGAGTACTTAGCCCAGGGCAGTAAATCAAGCTATAGGAACATAGGAATAGAAACAGGCCATTCAATACTTGCAGCATGTTCTGCCATTCAATTAGATCATTGTGAATGCATTTACCCACATTGGTTCCATATCCTTAATACCCTCACCTAACAAAAATGCATCAATCTCAATTTTGAAATTTTCATTTAATTTAGCCTCAGGTGGATGTAAAAGATCCCACAGCATTATTTTGAAGAAGAGCAGGGGAGTCATCCCCACTATCCTGGCAATATTTACCAGATTATTTAGTCATTATTACTGGCTGTTTATGGGAGATTATTGTTTGCAAATTGGCTGCCGTGTTTCCTACATTACAACAGTGACTACATTTCACAAATGTGTCATTGGCTGTAAAGCACTTGGGGACGTTCTGGGGTTGTGCTATATAAATGTAATTCTTTCTCTCTCAACAGCTTTTTGGAGGAGAGAATTCCAGATTTCCACTAACTATTGTATGAAGATGTGCTTCCTAACATCACCCATGAACTGCCTAGTTCTAATTTTAACGTTACTTTCCCCTTGTTCTGGACTCCCCCAGCAAAGGAAATAGCAGGTTGGATTTTATGGAGGTGGCAGGGGCCGCCAGGACCGAAATGGAGGAGGTGGGAGAAACCAATTTAGCGGTCATTGGGACTTAGGGCCATATCATATCAGCAGGTGCTGCTGGGGCTGCTGTCCCTATTAAAGATCGTGAACCGCCCACAAGACCTGCTGGCCAATCAGAGGCTGGCAGCCCAGCAGTGCCACAATAGCGGTGGCCACTGCTGGGGCTGCACCTGGAGGATGAGGGCTCATCAATGGCCATGCACCCTCAAAGTCAAGTTAGTGGGGTTTGGGGGCACTGGGGCCAGTCGGCCCCAGGGATGGTGAGGTGGGGGGGGGGGGGGGGGGGAGGTGAGGATGGTTACTGAGGGCAGGCCATCTGCCACCTTTCCCATTGCTGGCAAGATGGCATGGCAGGAGGAAGATGGTGGGCACACCTTCCCGTGCCATTTTGCCAGACTTCCCCACCTCCCGGCCCATCTCCAGTCATCTAAAATATCCCAATTAGATCAAATCTTAATCTTCTATACTCAAGGCAATACAAACCTAGCGTATGCAACCTGTCATCCCAATTTAATCCTTTTCGCCCCACTATCTTCCTTGTGAATCTGCACTACAGGGTTAATATATCTTTCCTGAGGTCTGGTGCCCAGAACTGAATCCCATTTAATTCCAAACAAATCACTGACTATTTAAGGGAAAGGCAGTTAAAACAGTTTTAAAAAAAGTAGTGCTTTCTTTCTGTACCCCTTTGAATGATTTTGAATGATATTTCTGGGAGTCTATTTGCCTCAGGAGTCAGTCTGAAGCCAGCAGAGAGACAGTGCTGTAGTGACAGTGTGGTAAGATTTCAGCTGACAAGAAGTGAATGGAGGTGACTGGATGTTGACAGTGTCTTTGTCTTTTAAACCATAAAGAACAGCAAATTGTGTAAATACTGCAAGTGTGTCTTACACAAAAGATCCTCAGTTATTTGGCCACTGTTAAATTAATTATCTGTTGGCTTATAGCACATACATGAGTGGTCAGTGCTTGCTGAAGTCAAGCAGAATACCTAGGTTAAACCCAAAAATGCAACTGGGATCTCTCCTCAGAACTGATTTCAGCTCTCAAGCTCTATTTTCTTGCTTTCAGTGTCTCCACCCCCGGGCCGTCTTCTGTACTTCTGATCGAAACAGTGAGATGCACTAGTTGGCTCCACCCCACTCAGCTGATTCCTATGTGCCAGCTTTTCCTTTAATGCCAGCATTTCTGAAAAGATGCTCACAGCTGCTCTTGGCAAGCTGCTCCCCTCAGCAAAACAAGTCCCAATGCTGCTGCTTCTCTCTGTCTTCCTGCAGTTGCAGAAAGCAATGAGCCACAGGTTAAAAACAGAGAAGTAATAAACAGCAAGTGAAAAAGAGAAAATGAAAGGAGAGAGGATAGGGAGAAAAAAGTTGAGGGAGCAGAAAAGGCAGAGGGGGAAATTCAGCAAGTAGCTTGATTACACAGATCATCCAAGATTTTCAACATTTTTGCAAAGATTTCCATTGATTTAAACATTTTTGCCATGATTAATCTGTATTATGTCTAAATATTTATTAGGAGAAATTATTATATTTAATTTCCTACAGGAAAAAAATATCCTAGTGACCAGATAGTCATATCCCCTGAACCCCAATCTTTACAAATTACAGTGTACTATGTATGAACTTCCAAGCATAAAGAGCACCTTTGACTGGGATCCTGAATGTGTTCAGTTGAACCATCCATTGGAAGGTGCAATAATTCAAATGTACTGCTGTAATTTATTGAATGCAGTTGTAGCACTGCGACATTAAAGGCTGCAAAATGACAACTAAACCTACAGAGCACCTTTCACATTACAAACATTTACACTCTTGCTGCTTTTACAGTCTATCAAAGCAGACATAGCAGCCAGGTGCTGATATTTTATAACACCCATGGCACATCCAGAACAGGTAGGAGGAACACATTGGGCAGATACATTAGGTCATTAAGAATACCAATGATGTACTGTCTAATTTGAGTCATATGGCTAGTGACATTGAGAACAATGCCACACATCATGAAATCTAGATGGCTGCAGGGATTTAACAGGTTATCTCTATACTTATTCAGCTCACCAAACTGTCCAGAAGCCAAGCAGTTCTAGGATGCTCTCATTCAAGTTCTCTGAAGGTCAGTTTGTGGTTGTTGTTGAAGGGACATTTAGTTCAGCTGTGGCTGGAGGATCTTTCATTTGCAGTGTCGGGTGGACATAACTTCTCCAATTAAGAGATTATCGATTGACTATTTTAAATGCATTTATTCCTCAAAGACAAATATAGGGGTACAATCTTCTTTGGACATTGCACCCAAAATGTGCACTAGTTGGGTTACACTTCAAGCTTCCGCTAAAATTCCTTTGCATAATTACACACACAAAACCTTTCTATGAATCAGTGCAATTGAGCAGTGTAATAGACTGTAATTGTTACTTTTTATTGCCTTTCCATTAAAAAGTATTCCTTGATGTTTTTAAGAGTGGCAACCTTGCAGTTTTATCAATACAGCTGAAAATGCGCTTATCAAAAATAAGTGTTTTTAATAAGTGTCAATCCTTCACCTGAGTAACCTGATTTATAATCACTGAAAATAACTCAAAAAGAACTACACTGAACTATCTAATAGTCCATTTTTAAATAAATAAATCTTTTAATATGAAAAAAAATCTTACTAGTTGATACTAGTAGTGCCTGTGCACCTTAGAAAATGAACATAATTTGTAAAGCCTTCTCGAGGCAACACAATCAGCAGAATCACCCAATTTCAACCTGGGGGTGTGGCCAGTTTTGTGGGAGAGGCCTGATCTTGAACTGATTCTTGAACCAGTGTAAAAGATTGCATAAAACATGAGCGGAACTGCTTTTGTGTTTAAGTCACCTACATTTTAAATTCCCCAATATTTTTGCTTTAGTTTGGTCTATTGTGCCCAGATTGTGCTGAAATCTGGGTGCAAAAAATGGAAACATCCCCCCACCCTACACCACCCCCCCCCCCCCCCCCCCCTCATTGTGTTTAGGACATCACCTTTGCTTGTTTTACACAATTTAAACAAACATGGGGTGAAATATCTGGGAGCATGACATCCTTGTCTAAGTGCCAGGATGAAGCTACTGGTGACTTCCCTACATTGAGACTGCCATCTCTCTCAAGGGGAGATTACCTCATCGTTAATATCGCCTGTAGGTGCCACATTTATTAGGCTGTTTTTTTTGGGTGCCTGGCCCAGCAGGGTAGCTGGCAAATCTGGCAGAGGCTGGCTTGATGAAGGAGCCAAAAGAATAATGAAGAGAAGCAAAACGGCTTTGAGGGATCAGGAGATTTCCCAAGCCCAGAACACCAGGTGAATTTTATCTCCACAGACCAATAGGCTGATACCCCTTCCACTTGACGTACTGGCACCCACAGAAATTCCCAGCAGAAGTTGGGTCCCAGCCTTTTTCCTGGCCATTCCTCCAGGACATCACCAGAAGGATTGTGGGTTTTTGAACCCATGCTATTTACCGTGGGTTTAACTTGCTTGAAATGAAATACTGTAAAGTTAACGACACATTACTTTTAAACATATGGAAATGGCCTACCTGTGAAATTTTATATTTGAATGAAATCTTAGGAACAACATTTCTGTGAACAAAGTAGCATTTTCCCTCTTCTTTGTCCAGTGCCTATTTTTCCTCCTCCATGCCTGTTGTCTATTCCCATCTCATATACACACTAGAAGACCCTGCAGTGCTGTGCCTCTTCATGCCTCTGAGGTAGCTTTTCCTACTCCTGAAATGTGGTACCATTTTATCCTATGATTTATGTATATGCCTTTATTTGTGACAATAGAAGCATGAAATATATAACTGACAAAACTATTACAATTTCAAACATTTCCTAAACATCCATTGAAAAATATTGTACAAAACTCACGTGCCACTTACAATGAACCATGAAGAGCAATATTCGAAAATACAAAACAAAATGCAGTGTCAGTTTTCACATGTACGCTGACAACACCCAGCTCTACCTCACCACCTCTCTAAATTCCTCCACTGTTGCTAAATTATCACACTGCTAATCTGACATCCAGTACTGGTAATCAGCCCCTTAACAAGCTTCCAGGCAATCAGACCTCATCGTCACAAGGCGAGCCTCCTTAAACAGTGTTCAAATCACACGCAGCTTCCACAGTGCGGACTGCGACACCGACCACTCCCTGGTGTGCAGCAAGGTTAGACTCAGACCAAAGAAGCTGCATCACTCCAAGCATAAGGGCCGCCCGTGCATCAACACTAGCAGAATTTCTCATCCACAGCTGTTACAAAAATTTCTAAATTCACTTGTAACAGCCCTTCAAAACACCCCCACAAGGGATGCTGAGACCAAGTGGGCCCACATCAGAGACGCCATCTATGAGTCAGCTTTGACCACCTACGGCAAACGTGCGAAGAGAAATGCAGATTGGTTTCAATCTCATAATGAAGAGCTGGAACCTGTCATAGCTGCTAAGCGCATTGCACTGTTGAACTACAAGAAAGCCCCCAGCGAGTTAACATCCGTAGCACTTAAAGCAGCCAGAAGCACTGCACGAAGAACAGCCAGGCGCTGCGCAAATGACTACTGGCAACACCTATGCAGTCATATTCAGCTGGCCTCAGACACCGGAAACATCAGAGGAATGTATGATGGCATTAAGAGAGCTTTTGGGCCAACCATCAAGAAGATCGCCCCCCTCAAATCTAAATCGGGGGACATAATCACTGACCAACGCAAACAAATGGACCGCTGGGTTGAGCACTACCTAGAACTGTACTCCAGGGAGAATGTTGTCACTGAGACTGCCATCATCTACCAGTCATGGATGAGCTGGACATACAGCCAACAAAATCGGAACTCAGTGATGCCATTGATTCTCTAGCCAGCGGAAAAGCCTCTGAGAAGGACAGCATTACCCCTGAAATAATCAAGAGTGCCAAGCCTGCTATACTCTCAGCACTACATGAACTGCTATGCCTGTGCTGGGACGAGGGAGCAGTACCTCAGGACATGCGCGAAGACAATATCATCACCCTCTATAAAAACAAAGGTGACCGCGGTGACTGCAACAACTACCGTGGAATGTCCCTGCTCAGCATAGTGGGGAAAGTCTTTACTCGAGTTGCTCTAAACAGGCTCCAGAAGCTGGCCGAGCGTGTCTACCCTGAGGCACAGTGTGGCTTTCGTGCAGAGAGATCGACCATTGACATGCTGTTCTCCCTTCGTCAGATACAGGAGAAATGCCGCGAACAACAGATGCCCCTCTACATTGCTTTCATTGATCTCACCAAAGCCTTTGACCTCGTCAGCAGACGTGGTCTCTTCAGAATACTAGAAAAGATTGGATGTCCACCAAAGCTACTAAGTATCATCACCTCATTCCATGACAATATGAAAGGCACAATTCAACATGGCGGCACCTCATCAGACCCCTTTCCTATCCTGAGTGGCGTGAAACAGGGCTGTGTTCTCGCACCCACACTTTTTGGGATTTTCTTCTCCCTGCTGCTTTCACATGCGTTCAAGTCTTCTGAAGAAGGAATTTTCCTCCACACAAGATCAGGGGGCAGGTTGTTGAACCTTGCCCGTCTAAGAGCAAAATCCAAAGTACGGAAAGTCCTCATCAGGGAACTCCTCTTTGCAGACGATGCTGCTTTAACATCTCATACTGAAGAGTCCTTGCAGAGTCTCATCGACAGGTTTGCGGCTGCCTGCAATGAATTTGGCCTAACCATCAGCCTCAAGAAAACGAACATCATGGGGCAGGACGTCAGAAATGCTCCATCCATCAATATTGGCGACCACGCTCTGGAACTGGTTCAAGAGTTCACCTACCTAGGCTCAACTATCACCAGTAACCTGTTTCTAGATGCAGAAATCAACAAGTGCATGGGAAAGACTTCCACTGCTATGTCCAGACTGGCCAAGAGAGTGTGGGAAAATGGCGCACTGACACGGAACACAAAAGTCCGAGTGTATCAAGCCTGTGTCCTCAGTACCTTGCTCTATGGCAGCGAGGCCTGGACAACGTATGTCAGCCAAGAGCGACGTCTCAATTCATTCCATCTTCGCTGCCTCCAGAGAATACTTGGCATCAGGTGGCAGGACCGTATCTCCAACACAGAAGTCCTCGAGGCGGCCAACATCCCCAGCTTATACACACTACTGAGTCAGCGGCGCTTGAGATGGCTTGGCCATGTGAGCCGCATGGAAGATGGCAGGATCCCCAAAGACACATTGGACAGCGAGCTCGCCGCTGGTATCAGACCCACCGGCCGTCCGTGTCTCCGCTTTAAAGACGTCTGCAAACGCGACATGAAGTCCTGTGACATTGATCATTAGTCGTGGGAGTCAGTTGCCAGCGTTCGCCAGAGCTGGCGGGCAGCCATAAAGGCGGGGCTAAAGCGTGGCGAGTCGAAGAGACTTAGCAGTTGGCAGGAAAAAAGACAGAAGCGTAAGGGGAGAGCCAACTGTGTAACAGCCCCGACAAACAAATTTTTTCTGCAGCACCTGTGGAAGAGCCTGTCACTCTAGAATTGGCCTTTATAGCCACTCCAGGTGCTGCTCCACACACCACTGACCACCTCCAGGCGCTTACCCATTGTCTCTCGAGATAAGGAGGCCAAAGAAGGCAATCATTCCTAGTGCAGGCTTCAACTCCTTTACCAAGATGGCATCTTCCACTAAATGCAGGCTAAACTGGCGTTTCACCACAGAACCCCATCTTGGCTACCTTGGAGGCTCTTTAACACCTGGATGCACTGCCAAAAGTCAGCAACTTTGCAAATATACATCACATTTCACATTCTCAGGACATCCCAACATGTTTCACAGTCAATACATTACATATGAAATGTTGCCAATGATGTTGCAAAGGGAAATGCAGTTGTTTATTTTTGAACAGCAAGGTCCCACTAATGACAATGAGATGAAGACCCAATAAACTGTTTGAGTGATGATGTTTGAGCACACTGGGAGAACTCCCTTGCTCTTGTTCTAACATTAGGAGAAGGATGATGTAGGTGTAGAGATCAGGGAGGGGGATTGTGATATACTTGAACATATTCGCTTTGAAAGGGAGGAAATTTTAGCTGTTTCAGCAGGCTTAAAAGTGGATAAATCTCCAGGCCCAGATGAGATGTATCCCAAGCTGTTATGTGAGGCAAGGGAGGAGATAGCAGGGGCTCTGACACAAATTTTCAAATCCTCTCTGGCTACAGGAGAGGTACCAGAGGACTGGAGGACTGCAAATGTGGTACCATTATTCAAGAAGGGTAGCAGGGATAAACCAGGTAATTACAGGCCGGTGAGTCTAACATCAATGGTTGGGAAAATATTGGGAAAAATTCTGAGGGACAGGACTAATCTCCACTTGGAGAGGCAGGGAATAATCATGGATAGTCAGCATGGCTTTGTCAGGGGGAGATCATGTCTAACTAACTTGATTGAATTTTTCGAGGCAGTGACTAGATGTGTGGATGAGGGTAAAGCAGTTGATGTAGTCTACATGGACTTCAGTAAGGCTTTTGATAAGGTACCTCATGGGAGATTGGTTAAGAGGGTAAGAGCCCATGGGATCCAGGGCAATTTGGCAAAGTGGATCCAAAATTGGCTTAGTGGCAGGAGGCAGAGGGTGACGGTCAGGAGTTGTTTCTGCAAGTGGAAGCCTGTGACCAGTGGTGTACCGCAGGAATCGGTGCTGGGACCCTTGCTGTTTGTAGTGTACATTAATAATTTAGACGTGAATATAGGAGCCATTATAAGTAAGTTCGCAGATGACACGAAAATTGATGGTGTCGTAAATAGTGAGGAGGAAAGCCTTAGATTACAGGGAGATATAGATGGGCTGTTAAGATGGGCGGAGCAGTGCCAAATGGAATTTAATCCTGAGAACTGTGAGATGATGCATTTTGGGCGGACTAACAAGGCAAGGGAATATACAATGGATGGTAGGACCCTAGGAAGTACAGAAGGTCAGAGGGACCTTGGTGTACTAGTCCACTAGTCCATAGATCACTGAAGGCAGCAGCACAGGTAGATAAGGTGATTAGGAAGGCATATGGGATACTTGCCCTTATCAGCCGAGGCATAGAATATAAGCGAAGAGAGGTTATGATGGAGCTGTATAAAATGCTAGTTAGGCCACAGATGGAGTATTGTGTACAGTTCTGGGCACCACATTATAGGATGGATGTGATTGCACTGGAGAGGGTGCAGAGGAGATTCACCAGGATGTTGCCTGGGCTGGAGCATTTCAGCTATCAAGAGAGACTGAAAAGGCTAGGGTTGTTTTCCTTAGAGCAGAGAAGGCTGAGGGGGGACATTATTGAGATATACAAAATTATGATAGGTTAGATAGGAAGAAACTATTTCCCTTAGCGGAGGGGTCAATAACCAGGGGGCAGAGATTTAAGGTAAGGGGCAGGAGGTTTAAAGGGGATTTGAGGAAAAAAAATTTCACCCAGAGGGTGGTTGGAATCTGGAACGCACTGCCTGAAGAGGTGGTAGAGGCAGGAACCCTCACAACATTTAAGAAGTATTTAGATGAGCACTTGAAATGCCATAGCACACAAGGCTACGGGCCAAGTGCTGGAAAATGGGATTAGAATAGTTAGGTGCTTGATGGCCGGCACGGACGCAATGGGCCGAAGGGCCTGTTTCTGTGCTGTATAACTCTATGACTCTATTACCTGAGAGGTCTTTTTTTCTAATTCATTCATGGGATGTGGGCGTCACTGGCTATGTCAGCATTTATTGCCCATCCCTAACTGCCCTTGAGAAGGTGGTGGTGAGCTGCCTTCTTGAACTGCTGCAGTCCATTTGGGGTAGGTACACCCACAGTGCTGTTAGGAAGGGAGTTCCAGGATTTTGACCAGCGACAGTGAGGGAATGACGATATAGTTCCAAGTCAGGATGGTGTGTGATTTGGATGGGAACTTGCAGGTGGTGATGTTCCCATGCATCTGCTTCTCTTGTCCTTTGAGGTGGTAGAGGTCGCGGGTTTGGAAGGTGCTGTCTAAGGAGCCTTGGTGCATTGCTGCAGTGCATCTTGCAGATGGTTCATACTGCTGCCACTGTGCGTCGGTGGTGGAGGGAGTGAATGTTTGTGGATGGTGTGCCAATCAAGCGGACGGCTTTGTCCTGGATGGTGTCGAGTTTCTTGAGTGTTGTTGGAGCTGAAGCCATCCAGGCAAGTGGAGAGTATTCTATCACACTTCCATCACAAAGTGGACAGGCTTTGGGGAGTCAGGAGGTGACTTACTCGCCACAGGATTCCTAGCCTCTGACCTGCTCTTGTAGCCACGGTATTTATATGGCTACTCCAGTTCAGTTTCTGGTCAATGGTAGCCCCTAGGATGTTGATAGTGAGGAATTCAGCAATGGTAATGCCATTGAATGTCAAGGAGAGATGCTTAGATTCTCTCTTGTTGGAGATAGTCATTGCCTGGCACTTGTGTGGCGCAAATGTTACTTGCCACTTATCAGCCCAAGCCTGGATATTGTCCAGGTCTTGCTGCATTTCTACACGGACTGCTTCAGTATTTGAGGTGTCGCGAATGGTGCTGAACATTGTACAATCATCAGCGAACGTCCCCAATTCTGACCTTATGATTGAAGGAAGGTCTTTGATGAAGCAGCTGAAGATGGTTGGGCCTAGGGCACTACCCTGAGGAACTCCTGCAGTGATATCCTGGAGCTCAGATGATTGATCTCCAACAACCACAGTCATGTCAGTATCTTGGTTTAACATCTCATTTGAAAGATGACACCTCTAATAATGCAGCCCTCCCTCCATATTGCATTAAAGTGTCAGCCTAGACTATTTACTCAAGACACTGATATGGAGCTTGAACCCACAATGTTCTAGCTACATTCCTCCTTACAGTTTTCTGTGCCCTCTAATTTGGCAGCAGCATCACATTTCGGTATCATTCTTCTAAGCATCTTCAAATCTTTTAGAGAAATGGAAAGCGAAAGAGACTTGAACACATGCCTCCCAGGGCGCATTATTACCCATATCCCGTCAATCATAAACCATTCATTTATCTGACTTTCTGCTTGATTCCCTAGTCATCCCTCTATTTAGATGGCTATATTTCCTTTAATATGTACCTCAAATTTTATAAAGGCTCATTTGTCTCATCTTATCAAACACCTTCTGAAAATCGACATATACAATGTGCATCACATTCCCTTTATCTATACAACTGGACATCTTCTAATAGTTCTATTAAATTAGTTAAGCACAAACTGCTCCATGCTGATTGCCTCTGATTACCCTGCACCCTGCTAATGATTCACTAATTCAATGTATTATAGACTCAAGAGGGCTGACAGTTCTGAAGAAAGGTCAGACCTGAAACGTTAACTCTGTTTCTCTCTCCACAGATGCTGCCAGACCTGCTGAGTGTTTCCAGCACTTTCTGTTTTTATTTCTAACTTTCCTCTGCCCTGCTCCCGAATAGTGCTCAGAAATGGGTATAATACAGATGTCGGTACTTGGCTCCGATTTTGCTCCTGAATTGCAATGGGCATGAACGCACTGGCTCTTCTGGTATCTGCACCTAATTGAGCACAGCAATGTAAATAGCATGCAAATGAATATCCGAACCCTGCATGCAAATGTCCTCTGACAGCAAACTGCTCTTTAACAAAAAAAACTGCTGTAACTGATTCCAGTTTCAATTTTTTTTAAATTGGGTTTTTTTTTGCTTCTATACCTGTTGCACAATACTGTTAGTTTTTTTATTCATTTGTGGACATGGGCATCACTGGCTAGGCCAGCATTTGCTGCCCATCCCTAATTGCCCTTGAACTGAGTGGCTTGTTAGGCCATTTCAGAGGGCAGTTAAGAGTCAACCACATTGCCGTGGGTCTGGAGTCACATGTAGGCCAGACCAGGTCAGGATAGCAGATTTCCCTCCCTAAAGGACATTAGTGAACCAGATGGGTTTTTACAACGATCGACAATGGTTTAATCGTCACTATTAGACTAGCTTTTTAATTCCAGATCTATTAATTGAATTCAAATTTCACCATCTGCCATGGTGGGATTTGAACCCATGTCCCTACGGCATTAGCCTGGGCTCTGGATTACTAGTCCAATGACATTACCCTACGCCACCACCTACCCTAAAGTGCATTAGTGAGCCAGATGGTTTTTATGATTATTAAATGAGCCTAGTATTTTATTCCAAATTTATTATTTAATTGAATTTAAATTCCTCCAGCTGCTGTAGGATTTGAACTCACGTCTCTGAAGCATTAGTCTGGGCCTGTGGATTACTAATCCAGTAACATTACTGTTACCCTACCGTCCCTCACTGTCAGACCTTTACAATTAGTGATAGAGGCTGTGTTCAGTACTGTGCCACCCCCTTTGATTTGGAGGGAGATGAAAGAAAGCAGCCACAAGCTCTGCTGACAGCAGCTGAGGAAGCTTGCCTGGTTCTGTCTGCATGCAGTAGTAAATGTCCCCCTACCACAGAGCAAGGATTCCCTCCCACTCCTGAGCGTACAACTGTTCCATGCCACCTAAATTTGTTTTTATTCCTTCTTGGGATGTGAGCATCGCTGGCTACAATTGAGTGGTTTGCTATGCCTTTTCAGAGGGCAGTTAAGAGACAACCACATTGCTGTGGGTCAGGAGTCACATGTGGGCCAGATCAGTTAAAGATGGCAGATTTCCTTCCCTAAAGTGCATTAGTGAACCAGATGGGTTTTTATGACAATCTAGTAGTTCAATAGTTTACAAATCCTTGGGTGACATCTTAGGTTTCTCCAGCTGCTGTGGGATTTGAACTTATGTCTCTGGCCTCTAGATTACGAGTCCAATGACATTACTGTTACGCCACTGTCCCTCACTGTCAGACCAGCACCTCCTCCTATTTCCACAACCTCATTCATCACTTGTCTTCCCTATTGCTTCACCTACTGTTTAGCACCACTGTGTTGCCCCGTCAGTGGTAGGGAAATTATTAGAGAGGATTCTGAGGGACAGGATTTACTCCCATTTGGAAACAAACAAACTTATTAGCGAGAGGCAGCATGGTTTTGATTGAGTTTTTTGAGGAAGTGACAAAGATGATTGATGAAGGAGGGACAGTGGATGTTATCTATATGGACTTCAGTAAAGCCTTTGACAAGGTCCCTCATGGCAGACTGATACAAAAGGTGAAGTCACACGGGATCAGAGGTGAGCTGGCAAGATGGATACAGAACTGGCTCAGTCATAGAAGACAGAGGGTAGCAGTGGAAGGGAGCTTTTCTGAATGGAGGTATGTGACTAGTGGTGTTCCGCAGGGATCTGTGCTGGGACCTTTGCTGTTTGTAGTATATATAAATGATTTGGAGGAAAATGTAGCTGGTCTGATTAGTAAGTTTGCGGACGACACAAAGGTTGGTGGAGTTGCGGATAGTGATGAAGATTGTCAAAGGATACAGCAGGATATAGATCGGTTGGAGACTTGGGCGGAGAAATGGCAGATGGAGTTTAATCCGGACAAATGTGAGGTAATCCATTTTGGAAGGTCTTATGCAGGTGGGAGATATACAGTAAATGGCAGAACCCTTAGGAGTATTGACAGGCAGAGAGATCTGGGCGTACAGGTCCACAGGTCACTGAGGTGGCAACACAGGTGGATAAGGTAGTAAAGAAGGCATGCCTAGTAAAGAAGGCATGCTTGCCTTCATCGGTCGGGGCATAGAGTATAAATATTGGCAAGTCATGCTGCAGCTGTACAGAACTTTAGTTAGGCCACACTGAGAATATTGCGTGCAATTCTGGTCGCCACACTACCAGAAGGACGTGGAGGCTTTGGAGAGGGTACAGAAGAGGTTTACCAGGACGTTGCGTGGTCTGGAGGGCATTAGCTATGAGGAGAGGTTGGATAAACTTGGTTTGTTTTCACTGGAACGACGGAGGTGGAGGGGTGACATGATAGAGGTTCACAAAGTTATGAGCAGCATGGACAGAGTGGATAGTCAGAAGCTTTTTCCCAGGGTGGAAGAGTCAGTGACTAGGGGACATAGGTTTAAGGTGAGAGGGGCAAAGTTTAGAGGGGATGTGCGAGGAAAGTTCTTTACACAGAGGGTGGTGAGTGCCTGGAACTTGCTGCCGGGGGAGGTGGTGGAAGCAGGTACAATAGTGACGTTTAAGATGCATCTTGACAAATACATGAATAGGATGGGGATAGAGGGATATGGTCCCTGGAGTGCAGAAGGTTTTAGTTTAGGCAGGCATCAAGATCGGCGCAGGCTTGGAGGGCCGAATGGCCTGTTCGTGTGCTGTATTGTTCTTTGTTCTTTGTTCTTTGACAGAATGGTAGGCACACATTTGCAGAGCACAGAAATGCAAATTGTAGTTTTGGCATGTATTTCTAAACTCTTCAAGCTTCATTAATAACTGGTTGTTTTAAAACCCACTGTTCCATACACCCTCAAATTCCCCAAAATCTATTTTTTGAACTCTTCTCCTGCCACCTGGCACAAAGCAGCAGTAGTTAATGGTGGTAAGGAAAACATTGGCAGTAAACAGCTAAATTGGAACATGAAAACTTGGAAAAGGGAAGCTGGAGAATAATTATAGGCTTTAATTCACTCAGATCTAAGCAGCCAGATTTCCCTCTCCTCCTGAAGCACCACCAATAATGTAACCCCTGCCCTTCCCTCTCCTCACTGCATGCTTGGCTGTTTTGTTTTAATGAGACCCAACTGAAGGTTTGAGAGCCGCGATCATGTTCCAGGTACAGCACATTTCTGATGCACTGCATCCACATTAGTTCGAGACAATGTCAGGATAGAAAGATTGGTGCAGAGTTTACCCATAGCTGAGAGGCCTATGATTTTTGGGTTTGATTTTCTCCAGTCTTAAGCAGTGGTGTAAATATTTGGGACCCTTCCATCCTTTGGAACAATTCCCATATCTCAACCATCTCTTCCCCAAACAAAGTAAACAGTGACTTATTTGTACTTCTTTTAATTTAGTATACTGTTTTCGCTGTTCACAATGGGATCTCCCTTACATTGGGGAGACCAAACCCAGATTGGGTGATCACTTTGCTGAACACCTCCTTTCAGTCTGCAAGCATCACCCTGAGCTACCAGTCATTTGCCATTTGAATTCTCCATCTCACTCCCAACCTGACCTCTCTGTCCTCGGCCTCCTACACTATTCCAATGAAGCTCAATGAACAAAACCTCATTTTTCGATGGGCTGCTTGACAATTGTTTGGACTCGACATCGAGCTCAGCAATTTCAGATCATAACCATTGCTCTCTTTTTTTTTGGACAGTAGATGCTGGTAATAATTCTCATGTCAGCTGTGGCTCAGTTGGTAGCACTCTCACCTCTGATTCACAAGGTTCTGGATTTAAGCACAAAAATTAGGGCTGACACTCCAGAGCAGGACTAAGGGGGTGCTGCACTGTCAGCAATGCTGGGTGGAATTTTGTGCTGGTGGTGTGGGTCTAGACGTCAGGGGAAACCGATGCCGAGATCCCCGCATCAGCTCTTGTGTGGAAGGCCCACTGAATTTAGTGCTAATCAGGCACTTAACTAGACAGTGGTCGGGCTTCCATACAATTTAGGACCCCGCTGCCGGAAGTCCCGGCCTTGCGAGGAGCGGGGCTGGAACCAGGCTCAAGGTAGTTCAGAGCGGGAGGGGGCTCATGGGGTGGGGGTCGCAGAGAGTGGGGGGTAGGGGGGCCAGCAGCAAGGGCAGGGGTTGGACCTCAGCAGGCCCTCCCCTTCCCGATGCCAGGTCCCTCGTTCAGGCTCTAAGTGCCTTTAAACGGGGGACCATCCCCCTCAACCCCGGTGCCAGGAGGCAGCCCATACGGTTTTTCATGCCTTGCTTCCCGTGTGGCCACAGGGTTGCCTGCTGCACAGGTAATTGCAGCTGCGACGGAAGAGGCCCTTAATTAGGGGTTAATTACCCAGTTAAGGGTCTCAATTGGCGGTGAGGTGGGAAGGTCATTCACAGGCCTTCCCGCCCCAAACTAAATCTAAGTGAAGGCGCCACCATCCCACCTGATTTTATGCTCTCCCCGCCTCCAAACACGTCACGGGGGAGAGCATAAAATTCCACCTGCTATCTTTTGGATGAGATGTTAAACCAAAGTCCTATCTGCTTGCTCAGGTGGATGTCCCATGGCCCTATTTCAAAGAAGAACAGAGGAGTCATCTCTGGTGTCCTGGCCAATATTTATTCCTCAGTCAACATCACAGAAGCAGATTATCTGATCATTATCACATTGCTGTTTGTGGGAGTTTGTTGTGTGTAAATTAGCTGTCGCGTTTCCTGCATTACAACAGTGACTACATTTTAAAAATTACCTCATTGGCTGTAAAGTTCTTTGAGACATCCAGGGGTCGTGAATGGTAAATGCAAGACTTTTTTCTTTTTTGATGCTCATAATCTCTCCTGCCTTCCACTTTATCACAGACCTTCCCTTTTGTTCTTTCTTCCTCTCCCCTTTCCCTGTACTTGCTTTAAAACTGTTACACCTCTATTCTTTTCCAGTTCTGATGAAAGGTCGTCGACCTGAAGCGTTGGGCTGAATTTTGCCGCCAGCAAGTCAATCCCGATGTTGGGATTAATTCCGGGTCAGGAACCAGGAAGTGGCTGTGGTGGGCCATCGGGTAGGATCTTTCCAGAGGCAACCAATTATGAAGCTGCCGCCGGGAACCCTGTCTAATTAGGGTCGGTGACCAGGTTCAATCAGGAGGACCATTTAATGCGGCCTGTGGGTAGGGTTGCTGGCTGGCCTTGTAGTGTGGGCGATGCCTGGCTATCAGTAGCAGCAGCAGTGGCGCCATGGAGGCACCTTCAGTGGGAGGGAAGCAGCTCTCATTGCAGCAAGGCAAGCATTAGGAGAGACATCAATGTCTGTGAAGTGACTGCAAGGGCATGCCTGCTGCCTGGGGATAGATCCCTTTTGTGAATTACAGTTGGCAAATAAATTTAAACCCTTAAATGAGTCACAGCTTGTGCCTCCTGCTGTAAAGCCACCTCTGATCCATTTCGGGCTCCTGACACAGAGGGGGGTCCGTGCATCCCAGGGAAAATCTCTTGTGCCATGGAAAAATTGCAGATAAGTGGCTCATTAACAGCCTTGATTGGCTTCCACCTCTGCTGGGCAGGTTGCATCTCCGGGAATAGCTCATGGAGGTGGGAACGTGTTGGGGAGCTGACCCAATGCGCATCTTTCCAAATTTCCTCATGCCTATTGTTGTGTTTAGTCTGGGTTTAGTTTGTAATATCTGATTTAATTCAGAGCAATGCAGATATCACACTTGTGTTAAATAACCAACTGGTTTATTTAAAGCCGTGAACACAGATAATGAACAGACCGACACAATCAAACACTGACCGATCAAACACTACACCCCTGCCTCCAAAGCCGACGCCTGGGAGCTGGGAAAATTCAGCCCCTTAACTTTGTTTCTCTCTCCACTGATGCTGCCTGGCCTGCTGACTATTTCCAGCATTTTCTGTTTCTATTTCTTCCCGACCATCTTCACTATTTTCTTATGTGTACCAGGCAGGCATCATGATTTTTCTACTTTTAGTCTTTTGTAACAGTATCTTTTTGAACATTTGTCTCCAGGAGTAGCTGTTCCAAATCCACGTCAGGTACTCCTATAGTCCCACTTTCATCTTCCTCTATAAAAACTCAGACAAAATTCTTCTAAAGCATCTGTCATTCCATTCAAGTACAAGGTACGTCTCATCACCTTTAAGTGCTCCCATAACTTATTTGACTATCCTTTTAATTCAAATGTGCTTTTGAAGCCCTTGCAATTTTTATTTATCTTGACTGCTAGTCTTTTATCACCTACACTCTTAGACTTTTTAATCTCTCTGTTTGTTTCCTTTCTATATCTTTTATAATTCTCATGGGTTTTATTCTTTGTCATTTCCTCCCATAATTACCATAATCTCTTTCTTAGGTCTCATTCTTTCTCTAGACTCTCTATTTATCAATGGCATCCTACTGTTGAAGTTTCTCCTTTTCTCCTGGTCAGAATGAATTCAACCTTTACCTGACAGAAATAAAAATAGAGAGATAATTAAATATCTCATAATGCTGGGTCTCTGTTTAATTCTCCCTGTCATCTTCATTCTTCAGCTGGGTTGCAGTCCCAGCAGTGGCCACTGCTCCCGGTCGCGTTGCTGGGACTATGAGCTGCCAGCCCGCTGATTGGCTGGCAGCTCCATTAGATGTGACATCCTGCCTCAATGAGGTGGAAGTTCCACCCAAGACCAATTAAGGGCCTGGGGGCAGTAAAATTTGGTCTGAGCCCCAGGCCCGGCAGAGACGGGATCGCCACTGACTTTTTGGTCAGTGTAGTTCCCCCCTGCCCACTGTAAAATCCAGCAAAAACTCTTAAAAATCAAGAGGTTTGGTATAAAAATCACAAGTTGCTACTTTTTTCAAACACAAACCAATATAAATTGACAACGGGTTTATAAACCTCATTAATATCTTATTTAATCTCAAACAGACCAGAGCTCTTTGCATCTGAAAATCCTTTACAAAAATTTTTTACTGAGCCCACACATGGAGCAGGAAGATCCCAGGCTCCATTCCCAGTCTGTTCTCACCCAGCACCTTCCTGTGGGAGTGCCCAGTTAAATAATCAGAACAAGGAACCACGGTGATTTTTAATCTCCCAAACCCAGGAATTCTGACACCAATTCTGGCATTCCTATTACCAACCTGAATCCGATCTGAAAATGCAGCACAGACACCAACTTGCATTTATGTATCACCTTTAATGTCCCAAGGTGCTTCACGGGAGTTTTATAAAGTATAGGGAGGGCATTCCAGAGCTCAGGGCCCTGGCAGCTGAAGGCATGACCACCAATGGTGGAATGATAAAAATCAGGGATGCACAAGAGGCCTGAATTAAAGGAGCACCAGAGTTAAAGGAGCACAGATACCTCAGAGGGTTGTGGGGCTGGAGGAGATTACACAGATAGAGAGGAGTGAGGCCATGGAGGAACATTCCTGACCTGTGGGACTTGGAACTCATTGGGAACACTTTCTTAACCAATGGAGGAATTAGAGCTCAGGTGTTGATTCAGGGATCTCAAATTTCCCAAAACAAAACATGCAGGTGCCACACTTAGCCAGATAGAGGAGAGGATGGCAAGTCTGAGTTTAAGGAAACATGTTCAAATAACAAAAACAGGCATTTAAAGAACATTCGCCTTTCAGAGAAAGGACAAATGGAATGGATTATTAAACAGACGAAAAATACTACAACTGGCTTTACTGTACTTAGAATCAAATCAAAAGAATTTGCCCATTTTCATAAACGGCTGGTGCCCCGTATAGTATTTAGGGTTCAGGATGCTTTTTAAACACATTCCCATACTGCTCGCAGACTGAAATAAGGCCCTGGTTTTCAGCAGGTGTTTTTTGCCCCCTCCTCCGATTGTCTTGTTTAAGGTCATGTTTTAGAGTCCAAGCTTGCTAATATTATGTATGAATGCCTCTGAAGGCATTCCATTTGCCCTTGACTGAGGCATTAAGCAGTTTACACCCAGTCAATTTGGTTTAGTTCATCCCCTGGTAATTGGTCTTTGTTAAATTGAGTCCTCAGCAGCACTAAATCCCAAAGCATATCAAATTTAATCATGTTGTTATTGCTATTATTCAAGAAGTGTTTCAACTCCCACTTTTGAATGCTGTTGGAGTCATTACCATTATATAGAATTTCATACAATACGCAGTACAGGCCACTTGGCCTAAAAGGTCCACATGAGCCTCCTTCCACCCTTAGTCATCTAACCCTAACAGCAGAACCATGACTAATTCAAGCTAAAAACTGCTACTTGTGGTTTTCCTGAAACATTCGGTCCCTGTTAGGTGGGGAATGTACCAGAGGAGGCCACGGGCCAGAAGCAGGTAGGCAGCCTGCAGCTCATTTAGTGGTAGTGTGGCGGGGTGGTGGGGGAGGGTTGTTGGATTTTGGGGGTGTTTCCAATCCTGGGGGTGAGGGGTCCTATCTTTGGTGCGGGGTGGGGTGGGGGGGGGGGGGTTGTGGAGTGGACTCTGATCCAGGGAGCAAGGGTTTGATCACTGGGGGGGATGGTGATCCCAGGGTGGGGAGGGGCCTTTGGATCCTAGAGGGGGGCATATAGTGGGCAGTGAAGTAGGTGTACCTGGTCGGCTGAAAGGAAGCACTCCCGCTCTTCTTGGCCCATGAGCAGTGCTGTAAAGGCACTTACCTCTTCCATGAACAGTTCTCACCTTCCTTTAGCTGCAGGGTTCCCCAAGGCCTGGGAAACCCAGCCGGCCAAAGTTAAAAGGTTACATCTGAGGTATGCAGCCTCATCATAATATTTAAATGACGAAACAGCCTTCTGCGCCAACCCTGCCCCCCACCCCACCACACCCTTGTCCCCTCTCCATTAGAACATGACGTGTGGTGGTTGGAGATGGATTGAGGCCAGGTTTGAGATTTTTTTAATTTTTACATCTCACCCAACCCAATCCCACCTTAATGAAATTGTAGTTCAAATGATTGCAAACAGGCTGATTTAATTAATCCATGAGAGACCTTCTTTGATAAAGATGCCCTCAGGAATGACACAAAAGCATATTCTAGCGCGGGTGTGCTGCAGAGATTTTATTTTATATAATTTCTCTTACTGGGAAGTGCTATTTGAAAATATATATATAGCTAAAGGTCTTTTCAGATTTTAAATTATTAATGATGAAGAGAATGTACCATATGTTTTTGCTCAGACTTGTTTTGGAATTTATATAAGGCATCACACAAAAATGGTTACACGATATAAATGTGCAAATACTTAACTGAAGTTTCTGTCTATTATTTTGTTGGAGGTGTTAAACCATTTAAAATAAATGAGCTAATAACACTGCTAAAAGAGCAAGAGAGGAATTTCATACAAGCATATTAAGGGCCAGTGTGTTTCTATATCTGTGGTGTACTATGATGTTTCTAATGAGGAGTTAATGAAGGCTTCTCTCTCACTGTCTCTCCCACACAAACTCGATAGCCAGAAAATATAGCCCAGTGACATCCAATGAATTGTTTGCACTGGTATATTAGCCATGTTGCAGCCTCCTCAGATTCTCATAAAACCTTCTGCTATAGTGTGACTTAGGCAGCAGCTTTTAAGAGGTGAAAATCAATTGACCGTTTTTACAGAGCAGGTAAAGAAACAAACAGCATTCTGTTGCCTCCCATTCGAGAAGGGCTGGGTTTGGGAACTCCTGCCTGTGGCCCTGATGCAACCAGACCAATGGCACTGTACCAGGGTGATGTGGTAGTGCTGCAGCACAGGACCCAACTGCAGCACCAGAAGAGGAGGAGACAGTCTTAAAGAAGGTAGAAGTTCTCTCTAAAGACTGCAGCAGCGTTTTAACTGAAGGCCTCAGACAAGCTGCAGCCCTGGCTCAGCCTCTCTTTGGTATTTAACAGACAGGGAAGGGGCAGCTGGTAGCCTTCCCAGCAGAGCGAGGGTGTAAAGGAAAACTGAGGCCAGGAGGGCATCGGTAGGTCTCACGTTCTATTTTTCTGTTGTTCATATTTGCTGTCCTGCTGATTTAGGATAGAAATGTACTGTGCTGTAAAAGTGATCTGCCCAAGGATAGAACTTCTTTTTCTCCACCCAGTAGAGATGAGCATGACTAGGGAAGAGGGTACATGAGGTGGTTTCCCATTGTCTTTCTCGGATCAGAATGGGAATTGAACCCACACGATTAAAATTAGTCTGAACCACATGCTAGCCATCTAGCCAGCTGAGCCGTCTGGTCCCCCTAATTTGAGATAATGGGGGGAAAATCCCAGCCTTGGGTGTAAACTTCATCCCAGCCCCCTACCAAGCTAATTAGTCTAATATTCTGCAGAATGGTAGAAAAGGCTGGAGAGGCTGAATGGTCTATTCCCATTCCATAGTCCTACGTTTCTATGGATGTTACTGGCATGATTCAGGAATTTTGATCATTTCTGCAAGGCAATGAGAGCCAGTTATCTTTACCCCAGGTCCATTAAGCCAAGATGAACCCTATTTATTTTGAGAATTCCACAGGATGTTTTCTTTATATCCGTAACGGTAGGAGCGGGAGGAATATTAGACAGTCCAACTGGCAAGCCCACTGTAAAATAATCAAATGGGAAAGCAACTTTGGAGAGGACAGGGACTTTGGAGTTGGGGGCAATAGTCTGCAAGGATAGAGGTGTTGAGGGAGGATTTATCAATTTGCAGGGTGATGAAGACATGGTGGAAGGAGCATGGGGAGAGAGAGTTAAGGAGATGAGAAGCCAAGATTTATCTTTATTTTCCAATATAGTTCTGGGGCACTAAGTGGTTTGGGCAGAGGAGAGCAAGGCTCAATAGTACTTGATGTGGTCCAGTCATTTCTGACAATGGATGATGAAACCAATTGTTCACCAGATATGCTCATGTCTGTGAGGCAGCGAAGATGAGAGTGAAGCCAGGAGAGAGTAAGGGTTTCACTGAGAAAAGTGTATCAAAGCTACAGGTGAGGGAGCAGTTCAGCAGATCAACTGCTACAGATGTCTTGTGCTGAATGGAGGGCCAAAGGCTAGACTATTGGGAGTTTGAAAATGCAGTGATTTGGGGAGAGTGGTTTTTTACCAAGGGCAGAAGAAAGCAGTATGGGAAGAGGATGTGGGTGGTGAGGTGCACTAGGAAGTGATCGGAGATGGCCTTGCCTATGATCAAAACAGCCTCAGACTCAGGTTTTCTTTAAACTCATACACCACTGAGTATTTTATTGATACAAACAAAAAGACTGAGATAAAATTACCAGGACCCAAACTGCCCATTTTCCAGTGTATTCCTGTAAACCCTGCCGCACATTCTTCAGCTGATTTTCTAATCTAGTCCTGTAGAGTTCCCTGCTATATGACTGATAAAATTCACCAGGTGCTGGCATTTGCCCCAGCACAACAAACTAATTCATGCTGACCTTTTATTTTTGATGAAGCAGGTTGGCATTGTGCTGTCAGTAATCACTTGCATTCTCACATTAACGCCTGTTCTCGACTTAAACATAAATCAGAAGCTAGAAAGCTAATAACTGGCATATTGATAGTTATGTTCTTCTGGTGGCATTCACACACTGATAGGAAAGCTATAAAAAAGGTTAACCAACATGAAATTTTCAATATATTTATGTGTTAATTCATTGGCACTTTGTAAAGTTCAAAAGAAGTCGATATAGGTTCCCTGTTATGTTTTATTGGGCTTTTGTAAATGGCATGCTGCAATCTCCTTCAAAAAGTACTCAAAAACCAAGATACAAAAAATGCACAGCAATAAACCTGTGCAGTAACCAAACAAATAAACCCCAGTGTGAACACAGCAAATGAGTGAGAGAGAGAGAGAGAGAGAGACATGGACATAGAGATATGGAGACAGAGAGCGAGAGAGACAGATATGCTCTAGCTTTTCTGAAGTCAACTTTAAACTCAAGTTTATTTTTTAGGTGCGTTCAGTTGGGGCATATTTGAGGTGATCAGCCTTACAGTCCCATTCTTTATTTTTAATACCTCAAAACCATCCAAAAATGAATGGGCATTAGGAGGAAAATCCAGCCCAATAACTCTGGAGAAGAAATTAAAATATCTGAATGAATCACAGGGTAATCCACAAGAAGCAAAAGAATTGAATTCAATTGTTGTAAGAAATGTAGCCTAAAGGACAAATCAGAGCTGAGGATAAGAGCATTACAAACTCCTCCTGAGAAACAGAACTTAATTGGCAATCCCTCTGAGAAATGACAGCACTATCACATATCCCTGTGTAAAATGATAATGTCACAACGAATTGCTGTGTAAAGGAAATATGTATTGCCAACACATTCTGGAAAAATGGTACAGTTTACAGGGCAGGGGAAATGGGAATTTGTCAAGGGAAGGGAGGAAGATTCCTCAAGATTCTTTATCCAGAGAGTGATTAGAACATGGAACCTGCTGCCATATGGAGTAGTTGAAGTGATTAGCATGGATGCCTTTAAGGAGAAGCTAGCTCAGAACATGAGGGAGAAAGTAAGAGAAGGATATACTGATATGGTTAGATCAAGTCGGGTGGGTGGAGGTTCGTGTGCAACATAAACACCAGCCTAAGCTAATAGGGGCAAATGGCCAGTTTCTGTGCTGTAAATATAATGAAATTCTATGTAAAAGTAATTTAGATTAGGAATCATTTATTCTCTCTCGAAATAGCACTTACACAACTGTCACGTGGGTGTGAAACAGCTTTGTACCAATCAGGTACTATTAGTGTAAATGCAGCTTGCTTTCTTTCTTTTTATTGAGAAGTCATGGTCTGACCTGACTTTGGGACTAAGTTGGGGAGGACGTCTCACTCCTCCTCACTGAGGAGTTATTTCCGGTCCGAATTCATAGGCCAGAAGTGGAGCTGGGTGAAGGAGGAGGGAAGTGGAGCTGGGTGAAGGAGGCGGGTAGTGGAGCAGGGTGAAGGAGGAGGGAAGTGGAGCAGGGTGAAGGAGGTGGGAAGTGGAACAGGGTGAAGGAGGCTGGGAAGTGCAGCAGGGAGAAGGAGGAGGGAAGTGGAGCTGGGTGAAGGAGGAGGGAAGAGGAGCAGGGTGAAGGAGGAGGGAAGTGGAGCAGGGTGAAGGAGGCGGGAAGTGGAGCAGAGTGAAGGAGGAGGGAAGTGGAGCTGGGTGAAGGAGGCGGGAAGCGGAGCTGGGGGAAGGAGGCTGGGAAGTGGAGCAGGGTGAAGGAGGAGGGAAGTGGAGCAGGGTGAAGGAGGAGGGAAGTGGAGCAGGGTGAAGGAGGCGGGAAGTGGAGCAGGGTGAAGGAGGAGGGAAGTGGAGCAGGGTGAAGGAGGCTGGGAAGTGGAGCAGGGTGAAGGAGGAGGGAAATGGAGCAGGGTGAAGGAGGCTGGGAATGGAGCACGGTCAGGGAGGCTTGGAATGGAGCAGGGTGAAGGAGGCTGGGAATGGAGCAGGGTGAAGGAGGCCGGGAAGTGGAGCAGGGTGAAGGAGGCTGGGAATGGAGCAGGGTGAAGAGGCTGGGAATGGAGCAGGGTGAAGGAGGCCAGAAATGGGGCAGGGTGAAGGAGGCTGGGAAGTGGAGCAGGGTGAAGGAGGCCGGGAATGAAGCACGGTGAAGGAGGCCGGGAATGAAGCAGAGTGAAGGAGGCTGGGAAGTGGAGCAGGGTGAAGGAGGCCAGGAATGGAGCAGGGTGAAGGAGGCTGGGAATGAAGCAGGGTGAAGGAGGCCGGGAATGGAGCAGGGTGAAGGAGGCTGGGATTGGAGCAGGGTGAAGGAGGCCAGGAATGAAGCAGGGTGAAGGAGGCCGGGCATGGAGCAGGGTGAAGGAGGCCGGGAATGAAGCAGGGTGAAGGAGGCCGGGAATGGAGCAGGGTGAAGGAGGCTGGGATTGGAGCAGGGTGAAGGAGGCCAGGAATGATGCAGGGTGAAGGGGGCCGGGAATGGAGCAGGGTGAAGGAGGCTGGGAATTGGGCAGGGTGAAGGAGGCTGGGAATGGAGCAGGGTGAAGGAGGAGGGAAGTGGCGCTGGGAGAAGGAGGCTGGGAAGTGGAGCAGGGTGAAGGAGGCTGGGAATGGTGAAGGAGGCCGGGAAATGGAGCAGGGTGAAGGAGGCTGGGAATGGTTAAGGAGGCCGGGAAGTTGAGCAGGGTGAAGGAGGCTGGGAATGGAGCAGGGTGAAGGAGGCTGGGAAGTGGAGCAGAGCGAAGGAGGCTGGGAAGTGGAGCAGGGTGAAGGAGGTGGGAATGGAGCAGGGTGAAGGAGGAGGGAAGTGGAGCAGGGTGAAGGAGGAGGGAAGTGGAGCAGGGTGAAGGAGGAGGGAAGTGGAGCAGGGTGAAGGAGGCGGGAAGCGGAGCAGGGTGAAGGAGGAGGGAAGTGGAGCAGGGTGAAGGAGGCGGGAAGTGGAGCAGGGTGAAGGAGGAGGGAAATGGAGCAGGGTGAAGGAGGCTGGGAAGTGGAGCAGGGTGAAGGAGGAGGGAAATGGAGCAGGGTGAAGGAGGCCGGGAATGGAGCAGGGTGAAGGAGGCTGGGAATGGAGCAGGGTGAAGGAGGTGGGAATGGAGCAGGGTGAAGGAGGCTGGGAATGGAGCAGGGTGAAGGAGGTGGGAATGGAGCAGGGTGAAGGAGGAGGGAAGTGGAGCAGGGTGAAGGAGGTGGGAATGGAGCAGGCTGAAGGAGGAGGGAAATGGAGCAGGGTGAAGGAGGCCGGGAATGGAGCAGGGTGAAGGAGGCCGGGAATGGAGCAGGGTGAAGAAGGCCGGGAATGGAGCAGGGAGAATGAGGCTGGGAATGGAGCACGGTCAGGGAGGCTTGGAATGGAGCAGGGTGAAGGAGGCTGGGTAGTGCAGCAGGGTGAAGGAGGCCGGAAATGCAGCAGGGTGAAGGAGGCCGGGAATGAAGCAGAGTGAAGGAGGCTGGGAAGTGGAGCAGGGTGAAGGAGGCCGGGAATGGAGCAGGGTGAAGGAGGCGGGAAAGGAGCAGGGTGAAGGAGGCGGGAATGGAGCAGGGTGAAGGAGGCTGGGAATGGAGCAGGGTGAAGGAGGCCGGGAACGAAGCAGGTGAAGGAGGCCGGGAATGGAGCAGGGTGAAGGAGGCTGGGAATGGAGCAGGGTGAAGGAGCCCAGGAATGAAGCAGGGTAAAGGAGGCCGGGAACGGAGCAGGGTGAAGGAGGCTGGGATTGGAGCAGGGTGAAGGAGGCCAGGAATGAAGCAGGGTGAAGGAGGCCGGGAATGGAGCAGGGTGAAGGAGGCCGGGAATGAAGCAGGGTGAAGGAGGCCGGGAATGGAGCAGGGTGAAGGAGGCTGGGATTGGAGCAGGGTGAAGGAGGCCAGGAATGAAGCAGGGTGAAGGAGGCCGGGAATGGATCAGGGTGAAGGAGGCTGGGAATGGGGCAGAGTGAAGGAGGCCGGGAAGTGGAGCATGGTGAAGGAAGCTGGGAAGTGAGGCAGAGTGAAGGAGGCCGGGAATGAAGCAGGGTGAAGGAGGCTGGGAATGGAGCATGGTGAAGCAGGCTGGGAATGGAGCAGGGTGAAGGAGGAGGGAAGTGGAGCTGGGTGAAGGAGGCTGGGAAGTGGAGCAGGGTGAAGGACGCTGGGATTGGAGCAGGGTGAAGGAGGGCAGCAATGAAGCAGGGTAAAGGAGGCCGGGAATGGAGCAGGGTGAAGGAGGCTGGGATTGGAGCAGGGTGAAGGAGGCCAGGAATGAAGCAGGGTGAAGTAGGCCGGGAATGGAGCAGGGTGAAGGAGGCCTGGAATGCAGCAGGGTGAAGGAGGCCGGGAATGAAGCAGAGTGAAGGAGGCTGGGAGGTGGAGCAGGGTGAAGGAGGCCGGCAATGGAGCAGGGTGAAGGAGGCGGGAAAGGAGCAGGGTGAAGGAGGCTGGGATTGGAGCAGGGTGAAGGAGGCCAGCAATGAAGCAGGGTAAAGGAGGCCGGGAATGGAGCAGGGTGAAGGAGGCTGGGATTGGAGCAGGGTGAAGGAGGCCAGGAATGAAGCAGGGTGAAGGAGGCCGGGAATGGAGCAGGGTGAAGGAGGCCTGGAATGCAGCAGGGTGAAGGAGGCCGGGAATGAAGCAGAGTGAAGGAGGCTGGGAGGTGGAGCAGGGTGAAGGAGGCCGGGAATGGAGCAGGGTGAAGGAGGCGGGAAAGGAGCAGGGTGAAGGAGGCTGGGATTGGAGCAGGGTGAAGGAGGCCAGCAATGAAGCAGGGTAAAGGAGGCCGGGAATGGAGCAGGGTGAAGGAGGCTGGGATTGGAGCAGGGTGAAGGAGGCCAGGAATGAAGCAGTGTGAAGGAGGCTGGGTAGTGCAGCAGGGTGAAGGAGGCCGGGAAAGCAGCAGGGTGAAGGAGGCCGGGAATGAAGCAGAGTGAAGGAGGCTGGGAAGTGGAGCAGGGTGAAGGAGGCCGGGAATGGAGCAGGGTGAAGGAGGCGGGAAAGGAGCAGGGTGAAGGAGGCGGGAATGGAGCAGGGTGAAGGAGGCTGGGAATGGAGCAGGGTGAAGGAGGTGGGAATGGAGCAGGGTGAAGGAGGCTGGGAATGGAGCAGGGTGAAGGAGGTGGGAATGGAGCAGGGTGAAGGAGGAGGGAAGTGGAGCAGGGTGAAGGAGGTGGGAATGGAGCAGGGTGAAGGAGGAGGGAAATGGAGCAGGGTGAAGGAGGCCGGGAATGGAGCAGGGTGAAGGAGGCCGGGAATGGAGCAGGGTGAAGAAGGCCGGGAATGGAGCAGGGAGAATGAGGCTGGGAATGGAGCACGGTCAGGGAGGCTTGGAATGGAGCAGGGTGAAGGAGGCTGGGTAGTGCAGCAGGGTGAAGGAGGCCGGAAATGCAGCAGGGTGAAGGAGGCCGGGAATGAAGCAGAGTGAAGGAGGCTGGGAAGTGGAGCAGGGTGAAGGAGGCCGGGAATGGAGCAGGGTGAAGGAGGCGGGAAAGGAGCAGGGTGAAGGAGGCGGGAATGGAGCAGGGTGAAGGAGGCTGGGAATGGAGCAGGGTGAAGGAGGCCGGGAACGAAGCAGGTGAAGGAGGCCGGGAATGGAGCAGGGTGAAGGAGGCTGGGAATGGAGCAGGGTGAAGGAGCCCAGGAATGAAGCAGGGTAAAGGAGGCCGGGAACGGAGCAGGGTGAAGGAGGCTGGGATTGGAGCAGGGTGAAGGAGGCCAGGAATGAAGCAGGGTGAAGGAGGCCGGGAATGGAGCAGGGTGAAGGAGGCCGGGAATGAAGCAGGGTGAAGGAGGCCGGGAATGGAGCAGGGTGAAGGAGGCTGGGATTGGAGCAGGGTGAAGGAGGCCAGGAATGAAGCAGGGTGAAGGAGGCCGGGAATGGATCAGGGTGAAGGAGGCTGGGAATGGGGCAGAGTGAAGGAGGCCGGGAAGTGGAGCATGGTGAAGGAAGCTGGGAAGTGAGGCAGAGTGAAGGAGGCCGGGAATGAAGCAGGGTGAAGGAGGCTGGGAATGGAGCATGGTGAAGCAGGCTGGGAATGGAGCAGGGTGAAGGAGGAGGGAAGTGGAGCTGGGTGAAGGAGGCTGGGAAGTGGAGCAGGGTGAAGGACGCTGGGATTGGAGCAGGGTGAAGGAGGGCAGCAATGAAGCAGGGTAAAGGAGGCCGGGAATGGAGCAGGGTGAAGGAGGCTGGGATTGGAGCAGGGTGAAGGAGGCCAGGAATGAAGCAGGGTGAAGTAGGCCGGGAATGGAGCAGGGTGAAGGAGGCCTGGAATGCAGCAGGGTGAAGGAGGCCGGGAATGAAGCAGAGTGAAGGAGGCTGGGAGGTGGAGCAGGGTGAAGGAGGCCGGCAATGGAGCAGGGTGAAGGAGGCGGGAAAGGAGCAGGGTGAAGGAGGCTGGGATTGGAGCAGGGTGAAGGAGGCCAGCAATGAAGCAGGGTAAAGGAGGCCGGGAATGGAGCAGGGTGAAGGAGGCTGGGATTGGAGCAGGGTGAAGGAGGCCAGGAATGAAGCAGGGTGAAGGAGGCCGGGAATGGAGCAGGGTGAAGGAGGCCTGGAATGCAGCAGGGTGAAGGAGGCCGGGAATGAAGCAGAGTGAAGGAGGCTGGGAGGTGGAGCAGGGTGAAGGAGGCCGGGAATGGAGCAGGGTGAAGGAGGCGGGAAAGGAGCAGGGTGAAGGAGGCTGGGATTGGAGCAGGGTGAAGGAGGCCAGCAATGAAGCAGGGTAAAGGAGGCCGGGAATGGAGCAGGGTGAAGGAGGCTGGGATTGGAGCAGGGTGAAGGAGGCCAGGAATGAAGCAGTGTGAAGGAGGCCGGGAATGGAGCAGTGTGAAGGAGGCGGGAAAGGAGCAGGGTGAAGGAGGCTGGGATTGGAGCAGGGTGAAGGAGGCCGGGAATGGAGCAGGGTGAAGGAGGCCTGGAATGCAGCAGGGTGAAGGAGGCCGGGAATGAAGCAGAGTGAAGGAGGCTGGGAGGTGGAGCAGGGTGAAGGAGGCCGGGAATGGAGCAGGGTGAAGGAGGCGGGAAAGGAGCAGGGTGAAGGAGGCTGGGATTGGAGCAGGGTGAAGGAGGCCAGCAATGAAGCAGGGTAAAGGAGGCCGGGAATGGAGCAGTGTGAAGGAGGCTGGGTAGTGCAGCAGGGTGAAGGAGGCCGGGAATGCAGCAGGGTGAAGGAGGCCGGGAATGAAGCAGAGTGAAGGAGGCCGGGAATGGAGCAGGGTGAAGGAGGCGGGAAAGGAGCAGGGTGAAGGAGGCTGGGATTGGAGCAGGGTGAAGGAGGCCAGCAATGAAGCAGGGTAAAGGAGGCCGGGAATGGAGCAGGGTGAAGGAGGCTGGGATTGGAGCAGGGTGAAGGAGGCCAGGAATGAAGCAGGGTGAAGGAGGCCGGGAATGGAGCAGGGTGAAGGAGGCCTGGAATGCAGCTGGGTGAAGGAGGCCGGGAATGAAGCAGAGTGAAGGAGGCTGGGAGGTGGAGCAGGGTGAAGGAGGCCGGGAATGGAGCAGGGTGAAGGAGGCGGGAAAGGAGCAGGGTGAAGGAGGCTGGGATTGGAGCAGGGTGAAGGAGGCCAGCAATGAAGCAGGGTAAAGGAGGCCGGGAATGGAGCAGTGTGAAGGAGGCTGGGTAGTGCAGCAGGGTGAAGGAGGCCGGGAATGCAGCAGTGTGAAGGAGGCTGGGTAGTGCAGCAGGGTGAAGGAGGCCGGGAATGCAGCAGGGTGAAGGAGGCCGGGAATGAAGCAGAGTGAAGGAGGCCGGGAATGGAGCAGGGTGAAGGAGGCGGGAAAGGAGCAGGGTGAAGGAGGCTGGGATTGGAGCAGGGTGAAGGAGGCCAGCAATGAAGCAGGGTAAAGGAGGCCGGGAATGGAGCAGGGTGAAGGAGGCTGGGATTGGAGCAGGGTGAAGGAGGCCAGGAATGAAGCAGGGTGAAGGAGGCCGGGAATGGAGCAGGGTGAAGGAGGCCTGGAATGCAGCAGGGTGAAGGAGGCCGGGAATGAAGCAGAGTGAAGGAGGCTGGGAGGTGGAGCAGGGTGAAGGAGGCCGGGAATGGAGCAGGGTGAAGGAGGCGGGAAAGGAGCAGGGTGAAGGAGGCTGGGATTGGAGCAGGGTGAAGGAGGCCAGCAATGAAGCAGGGTAAAGGAGGCCGGGAATGGAGCAGTGTGAAGGAGGCTGGGTAGTGCAGCAGGGTGAAGGAGGCCGGGAATGCAGCAGGGTGAAGGAGGCCGGGAATGAAGCAGAGTGAAGGAGGCCGGGAATGGAGCAGGGTGAAGGAGGCGGGAAAGGAGCAGGGTGAAGGAGGCTGGGATTGGAGCAGGGTGAAGGAGGCCAGCAATGAAGCAGGGTAAAGGAGGCCGGGAATGGAGCAGGGTGAAGGAGGCTGGGATTGGAGCAGGGTGAAGGAGGCCAGGAATGAAGCAGTGTGAAGGAGGCTGGGTAGTGCAGCAGGGTGAAGGAGGCCGGGAATGCAGCAGGGTGAAGGAGGCCGGGAATGAAGCAGAGTGAAGGAGGCTGGGAAGTGGAGCAGGGTGAAGGAGGTCGGGAATGGAGCAGGGTGAAGGAGGCGGGAAAGGAGCAGGGTGAAGGAGGCGGGAATGGAGCAGGGTGAAGGAGGCTGGGAATGGAGCAGGGTGAAGGAGGTGGGAATGGAGCAGGGTGAAGGAGGCTGGGAATGGAGCAGGGTGAAGGAGGTGGGAATGGAGCAGGGTGAAGGAGGAGGGAAGTGGAGCAGGGTGAAGGAGGTGGGAATGGAGCAGGGTGAAGGAGGCCTGGAATGCAGCAGGGTGAAGGAGGCCGGGAATGAAGCAGAGTGAAGGAGGCTGGGAGGTGGAGCAGGGTGAAGGAGGCCGGGAATGGAGCAGGGTGAAGGAGGCGAGAAAGGAGCAGGGTGAAGGAGGCGGGAATGGAGCAGGGTGAAGGAGGCTGGGAATGGAGCAGGGTGAAGGAGGCCGGGAATGAAGCAGGGCGAAGGAGGCCGGGAATGGAGCAGGATGAAGGAGGCTGGGATTGGAGCAGGGTGAAGGAGGCCAGCAATGAAGCAAGGTAAAGGAGGCCGGAAATGGAGCAGGGTGAAGGAGGCTGGGATTGGAGCAGGGAGAAGGAGGCCAGGAATGAAGCAGGGTGAAGGAGGCCGGGAATGGAGCAGGGTGAAGGAGGCCGGGAATGAAGCAGGGTGAAGGAGGCCGGGAATGGAGCAGGGTGAAGGAGGCTGGGATTGGAGCAGGGTGAAGGAGGCCAGGAATGAAGCAGGGTGAAGGAGGCCGGGAATGGATCAGGGTGAAGGAGGCTGGGAATGGGGCAGAGTGAAGGAGGCCGGGAAGTGGAGCATGGTGAAGGAAGCTGGGAAGTGAGGCAGAGTGAAGGAGGCCGGGAATGAAGCAGGGTGAAGGAGGCTGGGAATGGAGCAGGGTGAAGCAGGCTGGGAATGGAGCAGGGTGAAGGAGGAGGGAAGTGGAGCTGGGTGAAGGAGGCTGGGAAGTGGAGCAGGGTGAAGGAGGCTGGGATTGGAGCAGGTTGAAGGAGGCCAGCAATGAAGCAGGGTAAAGGAGGCCGGGAATGGAGCAGGGTGAAGGAGGCTGGGATTGGAGCAGGGTGAAGGAGGCCAGGAATGAAGCAGGGTGAAGGAGGCCTGGAATGCAGCAGGGTGAAGGAGGCTGGGAATGAAGCAGAGTGAAGGAGGCTGGGAAGTGGAGCAGGGTGAAGGAGGCCGGGAATGGAGCAGGGTGAAGGAGGCGGGAAAGGAGCAGGGTGAAGGAGGCTGGGATTGGAGCATGGTGAAGGAGGCCAGCAATGAAGCAGGGTAAAGGAGGCCGGGAATGGAGCAGGGTGAAGGAGGCTGGGATTGGAGAAGGGTGAAGGATGCCACGAATGAAGCAGGGTGAAGGAGGCTGGGTAGTGCAGCAGGGTGAAGGAGGCCGGGAATGCAGCAGGGTGAAGGAGGCCGGGAATGAAGCAGAGTGAAGGAGGCTGGGAAGTGGAGCAGGGTGAAGGAGGCCGGGTATGGAGCAGGGTGAAGGAGGCTGGGATTGGAGCAGGGTGAAGGAGGCCAGGAATGAAGCAGGGTAAAGGAGGCCGGGAATGGAGCAGGGTGAAGGAGGCTGGGATTGGAGCAGGGTGAAGGAGGCCAGGAATGAAGCAGGGTGAAGGAGGCCGGGAAGGGAGCAGGGTGAAGGAGGCCGGGAATGAAGCAGGGTGAAGGAGGCCGGGAATGGAGCAGGGTGAAGGAGGCCGGGAATGGAGCAGGGTGAAGGAGGCTGGGATTGGAGCAGGGTGAAGGAGGCCAGGAATGAAGCAGGGTAAAGGAGGCTGGGAATGGAGCAGGGTGAAGGAGGCTGAGATTGGAGCAGGGTGAAGGAGGCCAGGAATGAAGCAGGGTGAAGGAGGCCGGGAAAGGAGCAGGGTGAAGGAGGCGGGAATGGAGCAGGGTGAAGGAGGCTGGGAATGGAGCAGGGTGAAGGAGGCCGGGAATGAAGCCGGGTGAAGGAGGCCGGGAATGGAGCAGGGTGAAGGAGGCTGGGATTGGAGCAGGGTGAAGGAGGCCAGGAATGAAGCAGGGTAAAGGAGGCCGGGAATGGAGCAGGGTGAAGGAGGCTGGGATTGGAGCAGGGTGAAGGAGGCCAGGAATGAAGCAGGGTGAAGGAGGCTGGGAAGGGAGCAGGGTGAAGGAGGCCGGGAATGAAGCAGGGTGAAGGAGGCCGGGAATGGAGCAGGGTGAAGGAGGAGGGAAGTGGAGCTGGGAGAAGGAGGCTGGGAAGTGGAGCAGGGTGAAGCAGGCTGGGAATGGTGAAGGAGGCTGGGAATGGTGAAGGAGGCCGGGAAGTGGAGCAGGGTGAAGGAGGCTGGGAATGGAGCAGGGTGAAGGAGGCTGGGAAGTGGAGCAGAGTGAAGGAGGCTGGGAAGTGGAGCAGGGTGAAGGAGGTGGGAATGGAGCAGGGTGAAGGAGGCCGGGAATGGAGCAGGGTGAAGGTGGCTGGGAAGTGGAGCAGGGTGAAGGAGGCCGGGAATGGAGCAGGGTGAAGGAGGCCATGAATGAAGCAGGGTGAAGGAGGCCGCGAATGAAGCAGGGTGAAGGAGGTCGGGAATGAAGCAGAGTGAAGGAGGCTGGGAAGTGGAGCAGGGTGAAGGAGGCTGGAATGGAGCAGGGTGAAGGAGGCCAGAATGGAGCAGGGTGAAGGAGGTCGGAAATGGAGCAGGGTGAAGGAGGCTGGGAAGTGGAGCAGGGTGGAGGCCGGACTGGAGCAGGGTGAAGGAGGCTGGAATGGAGCAGGGTGAAGGAGGCCGGAATGGAGCAGGGTGAAGGAGGTCGGAAATGGAGCAGGGTGAAGGAGGCTGGGAAGTGGAGCAGGGTGGAGGCCGGACTGGAGCAGGGTGAAGGAGGCTGGAATGGAGCAGGGTGAAGGAGGCCGGAATGGAGCAGGGTGAAGGAGGCTGGGAATGGAGCAGGGTGAAGGAGGTGGGAATGGAGCAGGGTGAAGGAGGCTGGGAATGGAGCAGGGTGAAGGGGGTGGGAATGGAGCAGGGTCAAGGAGGAGGGAAGTGGAGCAGGGTGAAGGAGGTGGGAATGGAGCAGGGTGAAGGAGGAGGGAAGTGGAGCAGGGTGAAGGAGGCGGGAAGTGAAGCAGGGTCAAGGAGGAGGGAAGTGGAGCAGGGTGAAGGAGGCTGGGAAGTTGTGCAGGGTGAAGGAGGAGGGAAATGGAGCAGGGTGAAGGAGGCCGGGAATGGAGCAGGGTGAAGAAGGCCGGGAATGGAGCAGGGTGAAGGAGGCCTGGAATGCAGCAGGGTGAAGGAGGCCGGGAATGAAGCAGAGTGAAGGAGGCTGGGAGGTGGAGCAGGGTGAAGGAGGCCGGGAATGGAGCAGGGTGAAGGAGGCTGGGAATGGAGCAGGGTGAAGAAGGCCAGGAATGGAGCAGGGTGAAGGAGGCTGGGAATGGAGCAGGGTGAAGAAGGCCGGGAATGGAGCAGGGTGAAGGAGGCTGGGAATGGAGCAGGGTGAAGAAGGCCGGGAATGGAGCAGGGTGAAGGAGGCCTGGAATGCAGCAGGGTGAAGGAGGCCGGGAATGAAGCAGAGTGAAGGAGGCTGGGAGGTGGAGCAGGGTGAAGGAGGCCGGGAATGGAGCAGGGTGAAGGAGGCGAGAAAGGAGCAGGGTGAAGGAGGCGGGAATGGAGCAGGGTGAAGGAGGCTGGGAATGGAGCAGGGTGAAGGAGGCCGGGAATGAAGCAGGGCGAAGGAGGCCGGGAATGGAGCAGGATGAAGGAGGCTGGGATTGGAGCAGGGTGAAGGAGGCCAGCAATGAAGCAAGGTAAAGGAGGCCGGAAATGGAGCAGGGTGAAGGAGGCTGGGATTGGAGCAGGGAGAAGGAGGCCAGGAATGAAGCAGGGTGAAGGAGGCCGGGAATGGAGCAGGGTGAAGGAGGCCGGGAATGAAGCAGGGTGAAGGAGGCCGGGAATGGAGCAGGGTGAAGGAGGCTGGGATTGGAGCAGGGTGAAGGAGGCCAGGAATGAAGCAGGGTGAAGGAGGCCGGGAATGGATCAGGGTGAAGGAGGCTGGGAATGGGGCAGAGTGAAGGAGGCCGGGAAGTGGAGCATGGTGAAGGAAGCTGGGAAGTGAGGCAGAGTGAAGGAGGCCGGGAATGAAGCAGGGTGAAGGAGGCTGGGAATGGAGCAGGGTGAAGCAGGCTGGGAATGGAGCAGGGTGAAGGAGGAGGGAAGTGGAGCAGGGTGAAGGAGGCTGGGAAGCGGAGCAGGGTGAAGGAGGCTGGGATTGGAGCAGGGTGAAGGAGGCCAGCAATGAAGCAGGGTAAAGGAGGCCGGGAATGGAGCAGGGTGAAGGAGGCTGGGATTGGAGCAGGGTGAAGGAGGCCAGGAATGAAGCAGGGTGAAGGAGGCCGGGAATGGAGCAGGGTGAAGGAGGCCTGGAATGCAGCAGGGTGAAGGAGGCTGGGAATGAAGCAGAGTGAAGGAGGCTGGGAAGTGGAGCAGGGTGAAGGAGGCCGGGAATGGAGCAGGGTGAAGGAGGCGGGAAAGGAGCAAGGTGAAGGAGGCTGGGATTGGAGCATGGTGAAGGAGGGCAGCAATGAAGCAGGGTAAAGGAGGCCGGGAATGGAGCAGGGTGAAGGAGGCTGGGATTGGAGAAGGGTGAAGGATGCCACGAATGAAGCAGGCTGAAGGAGGCTGGGTAGTGCAGCAGGGTGAAGGAGGCCGGGAATGCAGCAGGGTGAAGGAGGCCGGGAATGAAGCAGTGTGAAGGAGGCTGGGAAGTGGAGCAGGGTGAAGGAGGCCGGGAATGGAGCAGGGTGAAGGAGGCTGGGATTGGAGCAGGGTGAAGGAGGCCAGGAATGAAGTAGGGTAAAGGAGGCCGGGAATGGAGCAGGGTGAAGGAGGCTGGGATTGGAGCAGGGTGAAGGAGGCCAGGAATGAAGCAGGGTGAAGGAGGCCGGGAAGGGAGCAGGGTGAAGGAGGCCGGGAATGAAGCAGGGTGAAGGAGGCCGGGAATGGAGCAGGGTGAAGGAGGCCGGGAATGGAGCAGGGTGAAGGAGGCTGGGATTGGAGCAGGGTGAAGGAGGCCAGGAATGAAGCAGGGTAAAGGAGGCTGGGAATGGAGCAGGGTGAAGGAGGCTGGGATTGGAGCAGGGTGAAGGAGGCCAGGAATGAAGCAGGGTGAAGGAGGCCGGGAAAGGAGCAGGGTGAAGGAGGCGGGAATGGAGCAGGGTGAAGGAGGCTGGGAATGGAGCAGGGTGAAGGAGGCCGGGAATGAAGCCGGGTGAAGGAGGCCGGGAATGGAGCAGGGTGAAGGAGGCTGGGATTGGAGCAGGGTGAAGGAGGCCAGGAATGAAGCAGGGTAAAGGAGGCCGGGAATGGAGCAGGGTGAAGGAGGCTGGGATTGGAGCAGGGTGAAGGAGGCCAGGAATGAAGCAGGGTGAAGGAGGCCGGGAAGGGAGCAGGGTGAAGGAGGCCGGGAATGAAGCAGGGTGAAGGAGGCCGGGAATGGAGCAGGGTGAAGGAGGAGGGAAGTGGAGCTGGGAGAAGGAGGCTGGGAAGTGGAGCAGGGTGAAGCAGGCTGGGAATGGTGAAGGAGGCTGGGAATGGTGAAGGAGGCCGGGAAGTGGAGCAGGGTGAAGGAGGCTGGGAATGGAGCAGGGTGAAGGAGGCTGGGAAGTGGAGCAGAGTGAAGGAGGCTGGGAAGTGGAGCAGGGTGAAGGAGGTGGGAATGGAGCAGGGTGAAGGAGGCCGGGAATGGAGCAGGGTGAAGGTGGCTGGGAAGTGGAGCAGGGTGAAGGAGGCCGGGAATGGAGCAGGGTGAAGGAGGCCATGAATGAAGCAGGGTGAAGGAGGCCGCGAATGAAGCAGGGTGAAGGAGGTCGGGAATGAAGCAGAGTGAAGGAGGCTGGGAAGTGGAGCAGGGTGAAGGAGGCTGGAATGGAGCAGGGTGAAGGAGGCCAGAATGGAGCAGGGTGAAGGAGGTCGGAAATGGAGCAGGGTGAAGGAGGCTGGGAAGTGGAGCAGGGTGGAGGCCGGACTGGAGCAGGGTGAAGGAGGCTGGAATGGAGCAGGGTGAAGGAGGCCGGAATGGAGCAGGGTGAAGGAGGTCGGAAATGGAGCAGGGTGAAGGAGGCTGGGAAGTGGAGCAGGGTGGAGTCCGGACTGGAGCAGGGTGAAGGAGGCTGGAATGGAGCAGGGTGAAGGAGGCCGGAATGGAGCAGGGTGAAGGAGGCTGGGAATGGAGCAGGGTGAAGGAGGTGGGAATGGAGCAGGGTGAAGGAGGCTGGGAATGGAGCAGGGTGAAGGGGGTGGGAATGGAGCAGGGTCAAGGAGGAGGGAAGTGGAGCAGGGTGAAGGAGGTGGGAATGGAGCAGGGTGAAGGAGGAGGGAAGTGGAGCAGGGTGAAGGAGGCGGGAAGTGGAGCAGGGTCAAGGAGGAGGGAAGTGGAGCAGGGTGAAGGAGGCTGGGAAGTGGAGCAGGGTGAAGGAGGAGGGAAATGGAGCAGGGTGAAGGAGGCCGGGAATGGAGCAGGGTGAAGGAGGCCGGGAATGGAGCAGGGTGAAGAAGGCCGGGAATGGAGCAGGGAGAATGAGGCTGGGAATGGAGCACGGTCAGGGAGGCTTGGAATGGAGCAGGGTGAAGGAGGCTGGGAATGGAGCAGGGTGAAGGAGGCCAGGAAGTGGAGCAGGGTGAAGGAGGCTGGGAATGGAGCAGGGTGAAGGAGACTGGGAATGGAGCAGGGTGAAGGAGGCCAGGAATGGGGCAGGGTGAAGGAGGCTGGGAAGTGGAGCAGGGTGAAGGAGGCCGGGAATGAAGCAGGGTGAAGGAGGCTGGGTAGTGCAGCAGGGTGAAGGAGGCCGGGAATGCAGCAGGGTGAAGGAGGCCGGGAATGAAGCAGAGTGAAGGAGGCTGGGAATGGAGCAGGGTGAAGGAGGCCGGGAATGGAGCAGGGTGAAGGAGGCGGGAAAGGAGCAGGGTGAAGGAGGCGGGAATGGAGCAGGGTGAAGGAGGCTGGGAATGGAGCAGGGTGAAGGAGGCCGGGAATGAAGCAGGGTGAAGGAGCCCGGGAATGGAGCAGGGTGAAGGAGGCCGGGAATGGAGCAGGGTGAACGATGCCGGGAATGAAGCAGGGTGAAGGAGGCCGGGAATGGAGCAGGGTGAAGGAGGCAGGGAATGGAGCAGGGTGAAGGGGTCTGGGAAAGGAGCAGGGTGAAGGAGGCCGGGAATGAAGCAGTGTGAAAGAGGCTGGGAAGTGGTGCAGGGTGAAGGAGGCCGGGAATGGAGCAGTGTGAAGGAGGCCGGGAATGGAGCAGGGTGAAGGTGGCCGGGAATGGAGCAGGGTGAAGGAGGCTCTGAATGGAGCACGGTCTGGGACGCTGGGAATGGAGCAGGGTTAAGCAGACTGGGAATGGAGCAGGGAGAAGGAGGCCGGGAAGTGGAGCAGGTTGAAGGAGGTTGGGAATGGAGCAGGGTGAAGGAGCCTGGGAATGGAGCAGGGTGAAGGAGGCCAGGAATGGGGCAGGGAGAAGGAGGCTGGGAAGTGGAACATGGTGAAGGAGGCCGGGAATGAAGCATGGTGAAGGAGGCTGGGAACTGGAGCAGGGAGAAGGAGGCCGGGAATGGAGCAGGGTGAAGGAGGCCGGGAATGGAGCAGGGTGAAGGAGGCTGGGAAGTGGAGCAGGGTGAAGGAGGCCGGGAATGAAGCAGGGTGAAGGAGGCCAGGAATGGAGCAGGGTAAAGGAGGCTTGGAATGGAGCAGGGTGAAGGAGGACGGAGTGGAGCAGTGTGAAGGAGGCCGGGAATGGAGCAAGGTGAAGGAGGCTGGGAATGGAGCAGGATGAAGGAGCCGGGGAATGGAGCAGGGTGAAGGAGGCCGGGAATGAAGCAGGGTGAAGAAGGCTGGGAATGTAGCAGGGTGAAGGAGGCTGGGAATGGAGCAGGGTGAAGGAGGCCGGGAATGAAGCAGGGTGAAGGAGGCTGGGAAGTGAGGCAGAGTGAAGGAGGCCGGGAATGAAGCAGGGTGAAGAAGGCCGGGAATGGAGCAGGGTGAAGGAGGCTGGGAATGGAGCAGGGTGAAGGAGGCCGGGAATGGAGCAGGGTGAAGGAGACCGGGAATGGAGCAGGGTGAAGGAGGCCGGGAAATGGTGCAGGGTGAAGGAGGCTGGGAATGGAGCAGGGTGAAGGAGGCTGGGAGTGGAGCAGGGTGAAGGAGGCTGGGAATGGAGCAGAGTGAAGGAGGCCGGGAATGGAGCAGGGTGAAGGAGGCTGGGAATGGAGCAGGAGGAAGGAGCCGGGGAATGGAGCAGGGTGAAGGAGGCCGGGAATGAAGCAGGGGGAAGGAGGCTGGGAAGTGGAGCAGAGTGAAGGAGGTTGGGAATGGAGCAGGGTGAAGAAGGCTGGGAATGGAGCAGGGTGAAGGAGGCCGGGAATGGAGCAGGGTGAAGGAGGCTGGGAATGGAGCAGGGTGAAGGAGGCTGGGAATGGAGCAGGGTGAAGGAGGCCGGGAATGGAGCAGGGTGAAGGAGGCTGGGAATGGAGCAGGGTGAAGAAGGTGGGAATGGAGCAGGGTGAAGGAGGCTGGGAATGGAGCAGGGTGAAGGAGCCCGGGAATGGAGCAGGGTGAAGGAGGCCGGGAATGGAGCAGGGTGAACGATGCCGGGAATGAAGCAGGGTGAAGGAGGCCGGGAATGGAGCAGGGTGAAGGAGGCTGGGAATGGAGCAGGGTGAAGGGGGCTGGGAAAGGAGCAGGGTGAAGGAGGCCGGGAATGAAGCAGGGTGAAGGAGGCTGGGAAGTGGTGCAGGGTGAAGGAGGCCGGGAATGGAGCAGTGTGAAGGAGGCCGGGAATGGAGCAGGGTGAAGGTGGCCGGGAATGGAGCAGGGTGAGGGGGGCTCTGAATGGAGCACGGTCAGGGAGGCTGGGAATGGAGCAGGGTTAAGGAGACTGGGAATGGAGCAGGGTGAAGGAGCCTGGGAATGGAGCAGGGTGAAGGAGGCCAGGAATGGGGCAGGGAGAAGGAGGCTGGGAAGTGGAGCAGGGTGAAGGAGGCCGGTAATGAAGCATGGTGAAGGAGGCTGGGAAGTGGAGCAGGGAGAAGGAGGCCGGGAATGGAGCAGGGTGAAGGAGGCCGGGAATGGAGCAGGGTGAAGGAGGCTGGGAAGTGGAGCAGGGTGAAGGAGGACGGGAATGAAGCAGGGTGAAGGAGGCCAGGAATGGAGCAGGGTGAAGGAGGCTGGGAATGGAGCAGGGTGAAGAAGGCCGGGAATGGGGCAGGGTGAAGGAGGCTGGGATGTGAAGCTCGGTGAAGGAGGAGGGAAGTGGAGCAGGGTAAAGGAGGCTTGGAATGGAGCAGGGTGAAGGAGGACGGAGTGGAGCAGGGTGAAGGAGGCCGGGAATGCAGCAGGGTGAAGGAGCCCGGGAATGGAGCAGGGTGAAGGAGGCCAGGAATGGAGCAGGGTGAACGATGCCTGGAAGGAAGCAGGGTGAAGGTGGCCAGGAATGGAGCAGGGTGAAGGAGGCTGGGTATGGAGCAGGGTGAAGGGGGCTGGGAAATGAGCAGGGTGAAGGAGGCCGGGAATGAAGCAGGGTGAAGGAGGCCGGGAAAGGAGCAGGGTGACGGAGGCTGGGAATGGAGCAGGGTGAAGGAGGTCGGGAAAGAAGCAGGGTGAAGGAGGCCGGGAAGTGGAGCAGGGTGAAGGAGGCCGGAATGGAGCAGGGTGAAGGAGGCTGGAATGGAGCAGGCTGAAGGAGGCCGGAAATGGAGCAGGGTGAAGGAGGCCAGAAATGCAGCAGGATGAAGGAGGACGGAATGGAGCAGGGTAAAGGAGGACGGGAATAGAGCAGGGTGAAGGAGGCCAGGAATGGAGCTGGGTGAAGGAGGCCGGGAATGGAGCAGGGTGAAGGAGGCCGGAATGGAGCAGGGTGAAGGAGGCCGGAATGGAGCAGGGTGAAGGATGCTGGGAAGTGGAGCAGGGTGCAGGAGGCCGGGAATGAAGCAGAGTGAAGGAGGATGGGAAGTGGAGCAGGGTGAAGGAGGCCGGGAATGGAGCAGGGTGAAGGAGGCTGTGAATGGAGCAGGGTGAAGGAGGCCGGGAATGAAGCAGGGTGAAGGAGGCCGGGAATGGAGCAGGGTGAAGGAGGCGGGAATGGAGCAGGGTGAAGGAGGCTGGGAATGGAGCAGGGTGAAGGAGGCCGGGAATGAAGCCGGGTGAAGGAGGCCGGGAATGGAGCAGGGTGAAGGAGGCTGGGATTGGAGCAGGGTGAAGGAGGCCAGGAATGAAGCAGGGTAAAGGAGGCCGGGAATGGAGCAGGGTGAAGGAGGCTGGGATTGGAGCAGGGTGAAGGAGGCCAGGAATGAAGCAGGGTGAAGGAGGCCGGGAAGGGAGCAGGGTGAAGGAGGCCGGGAATGAAGCAGGGTGAAGGAGGCCGGGAATGGAGCAGGGTGAAGGAGGAGGGAAGTGGAGCTGGGAGAAGGAGGCTGGGAAGTGGAGCAGGGTGAAGCAGGCTGGGAATGGTGAAGGAGGCTGGGAATGGTGAAGGAGGCCGGGAAGTGGAGCAGGGTGAAGGAGGCTGGGAATGGAGCAGGGTGAAGGAGGCTGGGAAGTGGAGCAGAGTGAAGGAGGCTGGGAAGTGGAGCAGGGTGAAGGAGGTGGGAATGGAGCAGGGTGAAGGAGGCCGGGAATGGAGCAGGGTGAAGGTGGCTGGGAAGTGGAGCAGGGTGAAGGAGGCCGGGAATGGAGCAGGGTGAAGGAGGCCATGAATGAAGCAGGGTGAAGGAGGCCGCGAATGAAGCAGGGTGAAGGAGGTCGGGAATGAAGCAGAGTGAAGGAGGCTGGGAAGTGGAGCAGGGTGAAGGAGGCTGGAATGGAGCAGGGTGAAGGAGGCCAGAATGGAGCAGGGTGAAGGAGGTCGGAAATGGAGCAGGGTGAAGGAGGCTGGGAAGTGGAGCAGGGTGGAGGCCGGACTGGAGCAGGGTGAAGGAGGCTGGAATGGAGCAGGGTGAAGGAGGCCGGAATGGAGCAGGGTGAAGGAGGTCGGAAATGGAGCAGGGTGAAGGAGGCTGGGAAGTGGAGCAGGGTGGAGTCCGGACTGGAGCAGGGTGAAGGAGGCTGGAATGGAGCAGGGTGAAGGAGGCCGGAATGGAGCAGGGTGAAGGAGGCTGGGAATGGAGCAGGGTGAAGGAGGTGGGAATGGAGCAGGGTGAAGGAGGCTGGGAATGGAGCAGGGTGAAGGGGGTGGGAATGGAGCAGGGTCAAGGAGGAGGGAAGTGGAGCAGGGTGAAGGAGGTGGGAATGGAGCAGGGTGAAGGAGGAGGGAAGTGGAGCAGGGTGAAGGAGGCGGGAAGTGGAGCAGGGTCAAGGAGGAGGGAAGTGGAGCAGGGTGAAGGAGGCTGGGAAGTGGAGCAGGGTGAAGGAGGAGGGAAATGGAGCAGGGTGAAGGAGGCCGGGAATGGAGCAGGGTGAAGGAGGCCGGGAATGGAGCAGGGTGAAGAAGGCCGGGAATGGAGCAGGGAGAATGAGGCTGGGAATGGAGCACGGTCAGGGAGGCTTGGAATGGAGCAGGGTGAAGGAGGCTGGGAATGGAGCAGGGTGAAGGAGGCCAGGAAGTGGAGCAGGGTGAAGGAGGCTGGGAATGGAGCAGGGTGAAGGAGACTGGGAATGGAGCAGGGTGAAGGAGGCCAGGAATGGGGCAGGGTGAAGGAGGCTGGGAAGTGGAGCAGGGTGAAGGAGGCCGGGAATGAAGCAGGGTGAAGGAGGCTGGGTAGTGCAGCAGGGTGAAGGAGGCCGGGAATGCAGCAGGGTGAAGGAGGCCGGGAATGAAGCAGAGTGAAGGAGGCTGGGAATGGAGCAGGGTGAAGGAGGCCGGGAATGGAGCAGGGTGAAGGAGGCGGGAAAGGAGCAGGGTGAAGGAGGCGGGAATGGAGCAGGGTGAAGGAGGCTGGGAATGGAGCAGGGTGAAGGAGGCCGGGAATGAAGCAGGGTGAAGGAGCCCGGGAATGGAGCAGGGTGAAGGAGGCCGGGAATGGAGCAGGGTGAACGATGCCGGGAATGAAGCAGGGTGAAGGAGGCCGGGAATGGAGCAGGGTGAAGGAGGCAGGGAATGGAGCAGGGTGAAGGGGTCTGGGAAAGGAGCAGGGTGAAGGAGGCCGGGAATGAAGCAGTGTGAAAGAGGCTGGGAAGTGGTGCAGGGTGAAGGAGGCCGGGAATGGAGCAGTGTGAAGGAGGCCGGGAATGGAGCAGGGTGAAGGTGACCGGGAATGGAGCAGGGTGAAGGAGGCTCTGAATGGAGCACGGTCTGGGACGCTGGGAATGGAGCAGGGTTAAGCAGACTGGGAATGGAGCAGGGAGAAGGAGGCCGGGAAGTGGAGCAGGTTGAAGGAGGTTGGGAATGGAGCAGGGTGAAGGAGCCTGGGAATGGAGCAGGGTGAAGGAGGCCAGGAATGGGGCAGGGAGAAGGAGGCTGGGAAGTGGAACATGGTGAAGGAGGCCGGGAATGAAGCATGGTGAAGGAGGCTGGGAACTGGAGCAGGGAGAAGGAGGCCGGGAATGGAGCAGGGTGAAGGAGGCCGGGAATGGAGCAGGGTGAAGGAGGCTGGGAAGTGGAGCAGGGTGAAGGAGGCCGGGAATGAAGCAGGGTGAAGGAGGCCAGGAATGGAGCAGGGTAAAGGAGGCTTGGAATGGAGCAGGGTGAAGGAGGACGGAGTGGAGCAGTGTGAAGGAGGCCGGGAATGGAGCAAGGTGAAGGAGGCTGGGAATGGAGCAGGATGAAGGAGCCGGGGAATGGAGCAGGGTGAAGGAGGCCGGGAATGAAGCAGGGTGAAGAAGGCTGGGAATGTAGCAGGGTGAAGGAGGCTGGGAATGGAGCAGGGTGAAGGAGGCCGGGAATGAAGCAGGGTGAAGGAGGCTGGGAAGTGAGGCAGAGTGAAGGAGGCCGGGAATGAAGCAGGGTGAAGAAGGCCGGGAATGGAGCAGGGTGAAGGAGGCTGGGAATGGAGCAGGGTGAAGGAGGCTGGGAATGGAGCAGGGTGAAGGAGACCGGGAATGGAGCAGGGTGAAGGAGGCCGGGAAATGGTGCAGGGTGAAGGAGGCTGGGAATGGAGCAGGGTGAAGGAGGCTGGGAGTGGAGCAGGGTGAAGGAGGCTGGGAATGGAGCAGAGTGAAGGAGGCCGGGAATGGAGCAGGGTGAAGGAGGCTGGGAATGGAGCAGGAGGAAGGAGCCGGGGAATGGAGCAGGGTGAAGGAGGCCGGGAATGAAGCAGGGGGAAGGAGGCTGGGAAGTGGAGCAGAGTGAAGGAGGTTGGGAATGGAGCAGGGTGAAGAAGGCTGGGAATGGAGCAGGGTGAAGGAGGCCGGGAATGGAGCAGGGTGAAGGAGGCTGGGAATGGAGCAGGGTGAAGGAGGCTGGGAATGGAGCAGGGTGAAGGAGGCCGGGAATGGAGCAGGGTGAAGGAGGCTGGGAATGGAGCAGGGTGAAGAAGGTGGGAATGGAGCAGGGTGAAGGAGGCTGGGAATGGAGCAGGGTGAAGGAGCCCGGGAATGGAGCAGGGTGAAGGAGGCCGGGAATGGAGCAGGGTGAACGATGCCGGGAATGAAGCAGGGTGAAGGAGGCCGGGAATGGAGCAGGGTGAAGGAGGCTGGGAATGGAGCAGGGTGAAGGGGGCTGGGAAAGGAGCAGGGTGAAGGAGGCCGGGAATGAAGCAGGGTGAAGGAGGCTGGGAAGTGGTGCAGGGTGAAGGAGGCCGGGAATGGAGCAGTGTGAAGGAGGCCGGGAATGGAGCAGGGTGAAGGTGGCCGGGAATGGAGCAGGGTGAGGGGGGCTCTGAATGGAGCACGGTCAGGGAGGCTGGGAATGGAGCAGGGTTAAGGAGACTGGGAATGGAGCAGGGTGAAGGAGCCTGGGAATGGAGCAGGGTGAAGGAGGCCAGGAATGGGGCAGGGAGAAGGAGGCTGGGAAGTGGAGCAGGGTGAAGGAGGCCGGTAATGAAGCATGGTGAAGGAGGCTGGGAAGTGGAGCAGGGAGAAGGAGGCCGGGAATGGAGCAGGGTGAAGGAGGCCGGGAATGGAGCAGGGTGAAGGAGGCTGGGAAGTGGAGCAGGGTGAAGGAGGACGGGAATGAAGCAGGGTGAAGGAGGCCAGGAATGGAGCAGGGTGAAGGAGGCTGGGAATGGAGCAGGGTGAAGAAGGCCGGGAATGGGGCAGGGTGAAGGAGGCTGGGATGTGAAGCTCGGTGAAGGAGGAGGGAAGTGGAGCAGGGTAAAGGAGGCTTGGAATGGAGCAGGGTGAAGGAGGACGGAGTGGAGCAGGGTGAAGGAGGCCGGGAATGCAGCAGGGTGAAGGAGCCCGGGAATGGAGCAGGGTGAAGGAGGCCAGGAATGGAGCAGGGTGAACGATGCCTGGAAGGAAGCAGGGTGAAGGTGGCCAGGAATGGAGCAGGGTGAAGGAGGCTGGGTATGGAGCAGGGTGAAGGGGGCTGGGAAATGAGCAGGGTGAAGGAGGCCGGGAATGAAGCAGGGTGAAGGAGGCCGGGAAAGGAGCAGGGTGACGGAGGCTGGGAATGGAGCAGGGTGAAGGAGGTCGGGAAAGAAGCAGGGTGAAGGAGGCCGGGAAGTGGAGCAGGGTGAAGGAGGCCGGAATGGAGCAGGGTGAAGGAGGCTGGAATGGAGCAGGCTGAAGGAGGCCGGAAATGGAGCAGGGTGAAGGAGGCCAGAAATGCAGCAGGATGAAGGAGGACGGAATGGAGCAGGGTAAAGGAGGACGGGAATAGAGCAGGGTGAAGGAGGCCAGGAATGGAGCTGGGTGAAGGAGGCCGGGAATGGAGCAGGGTGAAGGAGGCCGGAATGGAGCAGGGTGAAGGAGGCCGGAATGGAGCAGGGTGAAGGATGCTGGGAAGTGGAGCAGGGTGCAGGAGGCCGGGAATGAAGCAGAGTGAAGGAGGATGGGAAGTGGAGCAGGGTGAAGGAGGCCGGGAATGGAGCAGGGTGAAGGAGGCTGTGAATGGAGCAGGGTGAAGGAGGCCGGGAATGAAGCAGGGTGAAGGAGGCCGGGAATGGAGCAGGGTGAAGGAGGCCGGGAATGAAGCAGGGTGAAGGAGGCCGGGAATGGAACAGGGTGAAGGAGGCTGGGAATGGAGCAGGGTGAAGGAGTCCGGGAAGTGGAGCAGGGTGAAGGAGGCTGGGAAGTGAGGCAGAGTGAAGGAGGCCGGGAATGAAGCAGGGTGAAGAAGGCCGGGAATGGAGCAGGGTGAAGGAGGCTGGGAATGCAGCACGGTGAAGGAGGCTGGGAATGGAGCAGGGTGAAGCAGACCGGGAATGGAGCAGGGTGAAGGAGGCCGGGAAATGGAGCAGGGTGAAGGAGGCTGGGATTGGAGCAGGGTGAAGGAGGCCAGGAATGAAGCAGGGTGAAGGAGGCCGGGAAGGGAGCAGGGTGAAGGAGGCCGGGAATGAAGCAGGGTGAAGGAGGCCGGGAATGGAGCAGGGTGAAGGAGGAGGGAAGTGGAGCTGGGAGAAGGAGGCTGGGAAGTGGAGCAGGGTGAAGCAGGCTGGGAATGGTGAAGGAGGCTGGGAATGGTGAAGGAGGCCGGGAAGTGGAGCAGGGTGAAGGAGGCTGGGAATGGAGCAGGGTGAAGGAGGCTGGGAAGTGGAGCAGAGTGAAGGAGGCTGGGAAGTGGAGCAGGGTGAAGGAGGTGGGAATGGAGCAGGGTGAAGGAGGCCATGAATGAAGCAGGGTGAAGGAGGCCGCGAATGAAGCAGGGTGAAGGAGGTCGGGAATGAAGCAGGGTGAAGGAGGCTGGGAAGTGGAGCAGGGTGAAGGAGGCTGGAATGGAGCAGGGTGAAGGAGGCCAGAATGGAGCAGGGTGAAGGAGGTCGGAAATGGAGCAGGGTGAAGGAGGCTGGGAAGTGGAGCAGGGTGGAGGCCGGACTGGAGCAGGGTGAAGGAGGCTGGAATGGAGCAGGGTGAAGGAGGCCGGAATGGAGCAGGGTGAAGGAGGTCGGAAATGGAGCAGGGTGAAGGAGGCTGGGAAGTGGAGCAGGGTGGAGGCCGGACTGGAGCAGGGTGAAGGAGGCTGGAATGCAGCAGGGTGAAGGAGGCCGGAATGGAGCAGGGTGAAGGAGGCTGGGAATGGAGCAGGGTGAAGGTGGCTGGGAAGTGGAGCAGGGTGAAGGAGGCCGGGAATGGAGCAGGGTGAAGGAGGCCATGAATGAAGCAGGGTGAAGGAGGCCGCGAATGAAGCAGGGTGAAGGAGGTCGGGAATGAAGCAGGGTGAAGGAGGCTGGGAAGTGGAGCAGGGTGAAGGAGGCTGGAATGGAGCAGGGTGAAGGAGGCCAGAATGGAGCAGGGTGAAGGAGGTCGGAAATGGAGCAGGGTGAAGGAGGCTGGGAAGTGGAGCAGGGTGGAGGCCGGACTGGAGCAGGGTGAAGGAGGCTGGAATGGAGCAGGGTGAAGGAGGCCGGAATGGAGCAGGGTGAAGGAGGTCGGAAATGGAGCAGGGTGAAGGAGGCTGGGAAGTGGAGCAGGGTGGAGGCCGGACTGGAGCAGGGTGAAGGAGGCTGGAATGCAGCAGGGTGAAGGAGGCCGGAATGGAGCAGGGTGAAGGAGGCTGGGAATGGAGCAGGGTGAAGGAGGTGGGAATGGAGCAGGGTGAAGGAGGCTGGGAATGGAGCAGGGTGAAGGGGGTGGGAATGGAGCAGGGTCAAGGAGGAGGGAAGTGGAGCAGGGTGAAGGAGGTGGGAATGGAGCAGGGTGAAGGAGGAGGGAAGTGGAGCAGGGTGAAGGAGGCGGGAAGTGGAGCAGGGTCAAGGAGGAGGGAAGTGGAGCAGGGTGAAGGAGGCTGGGAAGTGGAGCAGGGTGAAGGAGGAGGGAAATGGAGCAGGGTGAAGGAGGCCGGGAATGGAGCAGGGTGAAGGAGGCCGGGAATGGAGCAGGGTGAAGAAGGCCGGGAATGGAGCAGGGAGAATGAGGCTGGGAATGGAGCACGGTCAGGGAGACTTGGAATGGAGCAGGGTGAAGGAGGCTGGGAATGGAGCAGGGTGAAGGAGGCCGGGAAGTGGAGCAGGGTGAAGGAGGCTGGGAATGGAGCAGGGTGAAGGAGACTGGGAATGGAGCAGGGTGAAGGAGGCCAGGAATGGGGCAGGGTGAAGGAGGCTGGGAAGTGGAGCAGGGTGAAGGAGGCCGGGAATGAAGCAGGGTGAAGGAGGCTGGGTAGTGCAGCAGGGTGAAGGAGGCCGGGAATGCAGCAGGGTGAAGGAGGCCGGGAATGAAGCAGAGTGAAGGAGGCTGGGAATGGAGCAGGGAGAAGGAGGCCGGGAATGGAGCAGGGTGAAGGAGGCGGGAAAGGAGCAGGGTGAAGGAGGCGGGAATGGAGCAGGGTGAAGGAGGCTGGGAATGGAGCAGGGTGAAGGAGGCCGGGAATGAAGCAGGGTGAAGGAGGCCGGGAATGGAGCAGGGTGAAGGAGGCTGGGATTGGAGCAGGGTGAAGGAGGCCAGGAATGAAGCAAGGTAAAGGAGGCCGGGAATGAAGCAGAGTGAAGGAGGATGGGAAGTGGAGCAGGGTGAAGGAGGCCGGGAATAGAGCAGGGTGAAGGAGGCTGGGAATGGAGCAGGGTGAAGGAGGCCGGGAATGAAGCAGGTTGAAGGAGGCCGGGAATGGAGCAGGGTGAAGGAGGCTGGGAATGGAGCAGGGTGAAGGAGACCGGGAATGAAGCAGGATGAAGGAGGCCGGGAATGGAGCAGGTTGAAGGAGGCTGGGAATGGAGCAGGGTGAAGGAGTCCGGAAAGTGGAGCAGGGTGAAGGAGGCTGGGAAGTGAGGCAGAGTGAAGGAGGCCGGGAATGAAGCAGGGTGAAGAAGGCTGGGATTGGAGCAGGGTGAAGGAGGCTGGGAATGGAGCAGGGTGAAGGAGGCTGGGAATGGAGCAGGGTGAAGGAGACCGGGAATGGAGCAGAGTGAAGGAAGCCGGGAAAAGGAGCAGGGTGAAGGAGGCTGGGAATGGAGCAGGGTGAAGGAGGCTGGGAGTGGAGCAGGGTGAAGGAGGCTGGGAATGGAGCAGGGTGAAGGAGGCCGGGAATGGAGCAGGGTGAAGGAGGCTCGGAAGTGGAGCAGGGTGAAGGAGGCCGGGAATGAAGCAGGGTGAAGGATGCCAGGAATGGAGCAGGGTGAAGGAGGCTGGGAATGGAGCAGGGTGAAGAAGGCTGGGAATGGGGCAGGGTGAAGGAGGCTGGGATGTGAAGCTCGGTGAAGGAGGCGGGAAGTGGAGCAGGGTGAAGGAGGCTTGGAATGCAGCAGGGTGAAGGAGGACGGAGTGGAGCAGGGTGAAGGAGGCCGGGAATGGAGCAAGGTGAAGGAGGCTGGGAATGGAGCAGGATGAAGGAGCCGGGGAATGGAGCAGGGTGAAGGAGGCCGGGAATGAAGCAGGGGGAAGGAGGCTGGGAAGTGGAGCAGAGTGAAGGAGGCTGGGAATGGAGCAGGGTGAAGAAGGCTGGGAATGGAGCAGGGTGAAGGAGGCCGGGAATGGAGCAGGGTGAAGGAGGCTGGGAATGAAGCAGGGTGAAGGAGGCTGGGAATGGAGCAGGGTGAAGGAGGCCGGGAATGGAGCAGGGTGAAGGAGGCTGGGAATGGAGCAGGGTGAAGAAGGTGGGAATGGAGCAGGGTGAAGGAGGCCGGGAATGGAGCAGGGTGAAGGAGCCCGGGAATGGAGCAGGGTGAAGGAGGCCGGGAATGGAGCAGGGTGAACGATGCCGGGAATGAAGCAGGGTGAAGGAGGCCGGGAATGGAGCAGGGTGAAGGAGGCAGGGAATGGAGCAGGGTGAAGGGGTCTGGGAAAGGAGCAGGGTGAAGGAGGCCGGGAATGAAGCAGTGTGAAAGAGGCTGGGAAGTGGTGCAGGGTGAAGGAGGCCGGGAATGGAGCAGTGTGAAGGAGGCCGGGAATGGAGCAGGGTGAAGGTGGCCGGGAATGGAGCAGGGTGAAGGAGGCTCTGAATGGAGCACGGTCAGGGACGCTGGGAATGGAGCAGGGTTAAGCAGACTGGGAATGGAGCAGGGAGAAGGAGGCCGGGAAGTGGAGCAGGTTGAAGGAGGTTGGGAATGGAGCAGGGTGAAGGAGCTTGGGAATGGAGCAGGGTGAAGGAGGCCAGGAATGGGGCAGGGAGAAGGAGGCTGGGAAGTGGAGCATGGTGAAGGAGGCCGGGAATGAAGCATGGTGAAGGAGGCTGGGAACTGGAGCAGGGAGAAGGAGGCCGGGAATGGAGCAGGGTGAAGGAGGCCGGGAATGGAGCAGGGTGAAGGAGGCTGGGAAGTGGAGCAGGGTGAAGGAGGCCGGGAATGAAGCAGGGTGAAGGAGGCCAGGAATGGAGCAGGGTAAAGGAGGCTTGGAATGGAGCAGGGTGAAGGAGGACGGAGTGGAGCAGTGTGAAGGAGGCCGGGAATGGAGCAAGGTGAAGGAGGCTGGGAATGGAGCAGGATGAAGGAGCCGGGGAATGGAGGAGGGTGAAGGAGTCCGGGAATGAAGCAGGGTGAAGAAGGCTGGGAATGTAGCAGGGTGAAGGAGGCTGGGAATGGAGCAGGGTGAAGGAGGCCGGGAATGAAGCAGGGTGAAGGAGGCTGGGAAGTGAGGCAGAGTGAAGGAGGCCGGGAATGAAGCAGGGTGAAGAAGGCCGGGAATGGAGCAGGGTGAAGGAGGCTGGGAATGGAGCAGGGTGAAGGAGGCTGGGAATGGAGCAGGGTGAAGGAGACCGGGAATGGAGCAGGGTGAAGGAGGCCGGGAAATGGTGCAGGGTGAAGGAGGCTGGGAATGGAGCAGGGTGAAGGAGGCTGGGAGTGGAGCAGGGTGAAGGAGGCTGGGAATGGAGCAGAGTGAAGGAGGCCGGGAATGGAGCAGGGTGAAGGAGGCTGGGAATGGAGCAGGAGGAAGGAGCCGGGGAATGGAGCAGGGTGAAGGAGGCCGGGAATGAAGCAGGGGGAAGGAGGCTGGGAAGTGGAGCAGAGTGAAGGAGGCTGGGAATGGAGCAGGGTGAAGAAGGCTGGGAATGGAGCAGGGTGAAGGAGGCCGGGAATGGAGCAGGGTGAAGGAGGCTGGGAATGGAGCAGGGTGAAGGAGGCTGGGAATGGAGCAGGGTGAAGGAGGCCGGGAATGGAGCAGGGTGAAGGAGGCTGGGAATGGAGCAGGGTGAAGAAGGTGGGAATGGAGCAGGGTGAAGGAGGCTGGGAATGGAGCAGGGTGAAGGAGCCCGGGAATGGAGCAGGGTGAAGGAGGCCGGGAATGGAGCAGGGTGAACGATGCCGGGAATGAAGCAGGGTGAAGGAGGCCGGGAATGGAGCAGGGTGAAGGAGGCTGGGAATGGAGCAGGGTGAAGGGGGCTGGGAAAGGAGCAGGGTGAAGGAGGCCGGGAATGAAGCAGGGTGAAGGAGGCTGGGAAGTGGTGCAGGGTGAAGGAGGCCGGGAATGGAGCAGTGTGAAGGAGGCCGGGAATGGAGCAGGGTGAAGGTGGCCGGGAATGGAGCAGGGTGAGGGGGGCTCTGAATGGAGCACGGTCAGGGAGGCTGGGAATGGAGCAGGGTTAAGGAGACTGGGAATGGAGCAGGGTGAAGGAGCCTGGGAATGGAGCAGGGTGAAGGAGGCCAGGAATGGGGCAGGGAGAAGGAGGCTGGGAAGTGGAGCAGGGTGAAGGAGGCCGGGAATGAAGCATGGTGAAGGAGGCTGGGAAGTGGAGCAGGGAGAAGGAGGCCGGGAATGGAGCAGGGTGAAGGAGGCCGGGAATGGAGCAGGGTGAAGGAGGCTGGGAAGTGGAGCAGGGTGAAGGAGGACGGGAATGAAGCAGGGTGAAGGAGGCCAGGAATGGAGCAGGGTGAAGGAGGCTGGGAATGGAGCAGGGTGAAGAAGGCCGGGAATGGGGCAGGGTGAAGGAGGCTGGGATGTGAAGCTCGGTGAAGGAGGAGGGAAGTGGAGCAGGGTAAAGGAGGCTTGGAATGGAGCAGGGTGAAGGAGGACGGAGTGGAGCAGGGTGAAGGAGGCCGGGAATGCAGCAGGGTGAAGGAGCCCGGGAATGGAGCAGGGTGAAGGAGGCCAGGAATGGAGCAGGGTGAACGATGCCTGGAAGGAAGCAGGGTGAAGGAGGCCAGGAATGGAGCAGGGTGAAGGAGGCTGGGTATGGAGCAGGGTGAAGGGGGCTGGGAAATGAGCAGGGTGAAGGAGGCCGGGAATGAAGCAGGGTGAAGGAGGCCGGGAAAGGAGCAGGGTGACGGAGGCTGGGAATGGAGCAGGGTGAAGGAGGTCGGGAAAGAAGCAGGGTGAAGGAGGCCGGGAAGTGGAGCAGGGTGAAGGAGGCCGGAATGGAGCAGGGTGAAGGAGGCTGGAATGGAGCAGGCTGAAGGAGGCCGGAAATGGAGCAGGGTGAAGGAGGCCAGAAATGCAGCAGGATGAAGGAGGACGGAATGGAGCAGGGTAAAGGAGGACGGGAATAGAGCAGGGTGAAGGAGGCCAGGATTTGGAGCTGGGTGAAGGAGGCCGGGAATGGAGCAGGGTGAAGGAGGCCGGAATGGAGCAGGGTGAAGGAGGCCGGAATGGAGCAGGGTGAAGGATGCTGGGAAGTGGAGCAGGGTGCAGGAGGCCGGGAATGAAGCAGAGTGAAGGAGGATGGGAAGTGGAGCAGGGTGAAGGAGGCCGGGAATGGAGCAGGGTGAAGGAGGCTGGGAATGGAGCAGGGTGAAGGAGGCCGGGAATGAAGCAGGGTGAAGGAGGCCGGGAATGGAGCAGGGTGAAGGAGGCCGGGAATGAAGCAGGGTGAAGGAGGCCGGGAATGGAGCAGGGTGAAGGAGGCTGGGAATGGAGCAGGGTGAAGGAGTCCGGGAAGTGGAGCAGGGTGAAGGAGGCTGGGAAGTGAGGCAGAGTGAAGGAGGCCGGGAATGAAGCAGGGTGAAGAAGGCCGGGAATGGAGCAGGGTGAAGGAGGCTGGGAATGCAGCACGGTGAAGGAGGCTGGGAATGGAGCAGGGTGAAGCAGACCGGGAATGGAGCAGGGTGAAGGAGGCCGGGAAATGGAGCAGGGTGAAGGAGGCTGGGAATGGAGCAGGGTGAAGGAGGCTGGGAGTGGAGCAGGGTGAAGGAGGCTGGGAATGGAGCAGGGTGAAGGAGGCCGGTAATGGAGCAGGGTGAAGGAGGCTGCGAAGTGGAGCAGGGTGAAGGAGGCCGGGAATGAAGCAGGGTGAAGGAGGCCAGGAATGGAGCAGGGTGAAGGAGGCTGGGAATGGAGCAGGGTGAAGAAGGCCGGGAATTGGGCAGGGTGAAGGAGGCTGGGAATGGAGCAGGGTGAAGGAGGCCGGGAATGGAGCAGGGTGAAGGAGGCTGGGAATGGAGCAGGGTGAAGAAGGCGGGAATGGAGCAGGGTGAAGGAGGCTGGGAATGCAGCACGGTGAAGGAGGCTGGGAATGGAGCAGGGTGAAGCAGACCGGGAATGGAGCAGGGTGAAGGAGGCCGGGAAATGGAGCAGGGTGAAGGAGGCTGGGAATGGAGCAGGGTGAAGAAGGCTGGGAATGGAGCAGGGTGAAGGAGGCCGGGAATGGAGCAGGGTGAAGGAGGCTGGGAATGGAGCAGCGTGAAGGAGGCTGGGAATGGAGCAGGGTGAAGGAGGCCGGGAATGGAGCAGGGTGAAGGAGGCCGGGAATGGAGCAGGGTGAAGAAGGCGGGAATGGAGCCGAGTGAAGGAGGCCGGGAATGGAGCAGGGTGAAGGAGGCCAGGAATTGAGCAGGGTGAACGATGCCGGGAATGAAGCAGGGTGAAGGAGGCCGGGAATGGAGCAGGGTGAAGGAGGCTGGGAATGGAGCAGGGTGAAGGGGGCTGGGAAAGGAGCAGGGTGAAGGAGGCCGGGAATGAAGCAGGGTGAAGGAGGCTGGAATGGAGCAGGGTGACGGAGGCTGGGAATGGAGCAGGGTGAAGGAGGTCGGGAAAGAAGCAGGGTGAAGGAGGCTGGGAAGTGGTGCAGGGTGAAGGAGGCCGGGAAGTGGAGCAGGGTGAAGGAGGCCGGAATGGAGCAGGGTGAAGGAGGCCGGAATGGAGCAGGGTGAAGGAGGCCAGAAATGGAGCAGGATGAAGGAGGACGGAATGGAGCAGGGTAAAGGAGGCCGGGAATAGAGCAGGGTGAAGGAGGCCAGGAATGGAGCTGGGTGAAGGAGGCCGTGAATGGAGCAGGGTGAAGGAGGCCGGAATGGAGCAGGGTGAAGGAGGCCGGAATGGAGCAGGGTGAAGGATGCTGGGAAGTGGAGCAGGGTGCAGGAGGCGGGTAATGAAGCAGAGTGAAGGAGGATGGGAAGTGGAGCAGGGTGAAGGAGGCCGGGAATGGAGCAGGGTGAAGGAGGCTGGGAATGGAGCAGGGTGAAGGAGGCCGGGAATGAAGCAGGGTGAAGGAGGCCGGGAATGGAGCAGGGTGAAGGAGGCCGGGAATGAAGCAGGGTGAAGGAGGCCGGGAATGGAGCAGGGTGAAGGAGGCTGGAAATGGAGCAGGGTGAAGGAGTCCGGGAAGTGGAGCAGGGTGAAGGAGGCTGGGAAGTGAGGCAGAGTGAAGGAGGCCGGGAATGAAGCAGGGTGAAGAATGCCGGGAATGGAGCAGGGTGAAGGAGGCTGGGAATGGAGCAGGGTGAAGGAGGCTGGGAATGGAGCAGGGTGAAGGAGACCGGGAATGGAGCAGGGTGAAGGAGGCCGGGAAATGGAGCAGGGTGAAGGAGGCTGGGAATGGAGCAGGGTGAAGGAGGCTGGGAGTGGAGCAGGGTGAAGGAGGCTGGGAATGGAGCAGGGTGAAGGAGGCCGGGAATGGAGCAGGGTGAAGGAGGCTGGGAAGTGGAGCAGGGTGAAGGAGGCCGGGAATGAAGCAGGGTGAAGGAGGCCAGGAATGGAGCAGGGTGAAGGAGGCTGGGAATGGAGCAGGGTGAAGAAGGCCGGGAATGGGGCAGGGTGAAGGAGGCTGGGATGTGAAGCTCGGTGAAGGAGGAGGGAAGTGGAGCAGGGTGAAGGAGGCTTGGAATGGAGCAGGGTGAATGAGGACGGAGTGGAGCAGGGTGAAGGAGGCCGGGAATGGAGCAAGGTGAAGGAGGCTGGGAATGGAGCAGGATGAAGGAGCCGGGGAATGGAGCAGGGTGAAGGAGGCCGGGAATGAAGCAGGGTGAAGAAGGCTGGGAATGGAGCAGGGTGAAGGAGGCTGGGAATGGAGCAGGGTGAAGGAGGCCGGGAATGAAGCAGGGTGAAGGATGCCGGGAATGGAGCAGGGTGAAGGAGGCTGGGAATGGAGCAGGGTGAAGGAGTCCGGGAAGTGGAGCAGGGTGAAGGAGGCTGGGAAGTGAGGCAGAGTGAAGGAGGCCGGGAATGAAGCAGGGTGAAGAAGGCCGGGAATGGAGCAGGGTGAAGGAGGCTGGGAATGGAGCAGGGTGAAGGAGGCTGGGAATGGAGCAGGGTGAAGGAGACCGGGAATGGAGCAGGGTGAAGGAGGCCGGGAAATGGAGCAGGGTGAAGGAGGCTGGGAATGGAGCAGGGTGAAGGAGGCTGGGAAGTGGAGCAGAGTGAAGGAGGCTGGGAATGGAGCAGGGTGAAGAAGGCTGGAAATGGAGCAGGGTGAAGGAGGCCGGGAATGGAGCAGGGTGAAGGAGGCTGGGAATGGAGCAGGGTGAAGGAGGCTGGGAATGGAGCAGGGTGAAGGAGGCCGGGAATGGAGCAGGGTGAAGGAGGCTGGGAATGGAGCAGGGTGAAGAAGGTGGGAATGGAGCAGGGTGAAGGAGGCCGGGAATGGAGCAGGGTGAAGGAGCCCGGGAATGGAGCAGGGTGAAGGAGGCCGGGAATGGAGCAGGGTGAACGATGCCGGGAATGAAGCAGGGTGAAGGAGGCCGGGAATGGAGCAGGGTGAAGGAGGCTGGGAATGGAGCAGGGTGAAGGGGGCTGGGAAAGGAGCAGGGTGAAGGAGGCCGGGAATGAAGCAGGGTGAAGGAGGCCGGGAATGGAGCAGGGTGAAGGTGGCCGGGAATGGAGCAGGGTGAAGGAGGCTCTGAATGGTGCACGGTCAGGGAGGCTGGGAATGGAGCAGGGTTAAGGAGACTTGGAATGGAGCAGGGAGAAGGAGGCCGGGAAGTGGAGCAGGTTGAAGGAGGTTGGGAATGGAGCAGGGTGAAGGAGCCTGGGAATGGAGCAGGGTGAAGGAGGCCAGGAATGGGGCAGGGAGAAGGAGGCTGGGAAGTGGAGCAGGGTGAAGGAGGCCGGGAATGAAGCATGGTGAAGGAGGCTGGGAAGTGGAGCAGGGAGAAGGAGGCCGGGAATGGAGCAGGGTGAAAGAGGCCGGTAATGGAGCAGGGTGAAGGAGGCTGGAATAGAGCAGGCTGAAGGAGGCTGGGAAGTGGAGCAGGGTGAAGGAGGCCGGGAATGAAGCAGGGTGAAGGAGGCCAGGAATGGAGCAGGGTGAAGGAGGCTGGGAATGGAGCAGGGTGAAGAAGGCCGGGAATGGGGCAGGGTGAAGGAGGCTGGGATGTGAAGCTCGGTGAAGGAGGAGGGAAGTGGAGCAGGGTGAAGGAGGCTTGGAATGGAGCAGGGTGAATGAGGACGGAGTGGAGCAGGGTGAAGGAGGCCGGGAATGGAGCAAGGTGAAGGAGGCTGGGAATGGAGCAGGATGAAGGAGCCGGGGAATGGAGCAGGGTGAAGGAGGCCGGGAATGAAGCAGGGTGAAGAAGGCTGGGAATGGAGCAGGGTGAAGGAGGCTGGGAATGGAGCAGGGTGAAGGAGGCCAGGAATGAAGCAGGGTGAAGGATGCCGGGAATGGAGCAGGGTGAACGAGGCTGGGAATGGAGCAGGGTGAAGGAGTCCGGGAAGTGGAGCAGGGTGAAGGAGGCTGGGAAGTGAGGCAGAGTGAAGGAGGCCGGGAATGAAGCAGGGTGAAGAAGGCCGGGAATGGAGCAGGGTGAAGGAGGCTGGGAATGGAGCAGGGTGAAGGAGGCTGGGAATGGAGCAGGGTGAAGGAGACCGGGAATGGAGCAGGGTGAAGGAGGCCGGGAAATGGAGCAGGGTGAAGGAGGCTGGGAATGGAGCAGGGTGAAGAAGGCTGGAAATGGAGCAGGGTGAAGGAGGCCGGGAATGGAGCAGGGTGAAGGAGGCTGGGAAGTGGAGCAGAGTGAAGGAGGCTGGGAATGGAGCAGGGTGAAGAAGGCTGGAAATGGAGCAGGGTGAAGGAGGCCGGGAATGGAGCAGGGTGAAGGAGGCTGGGAATGGAGCAGGGTGAAGGAGGCTGGGAATGGAGCAGGGTGAAGGAGGCCGGGAATGGAGCAGGGTGAAGGAGGCTGGGAATGGAGCAGGGTGAAGAAGGTGGGAATGGAGCAGGGTGAAGGAGGCCGGGAATGGAGCAGGGTGAAGGAGCCCGGGAATGGAGCAGGGTGAAGGAGGCCGGGAATGGAGCAGGGTGAACGATGCCGGGAATGAAGCAGGGTGAAGGAGGCCGGGAATGGAGCAGGGTGAAGAAGGCTGGAAATGGAGCAGGGTGAAGGAGGCCGGGAATGGAGCAGGGTGAAGGAGGCTGGGAATGGAGCAGGGTGAAGGAGGCTGGGAATGGAGCAGGGTGAAGGAGGCCGGGAATGGAGCAGGGTGAAGGAGGCTGGGAATGGAGCAGGGTGAAGAAGGTGGGAATGGAGCAGGGTGAAGGAGGCCGGGAATGGAGCAGGGTGAAGGAGGCCAGGAATGGAGCAGGGTGAAGGAGGCCGGGAATGGAGCAGGGTGAAGGAGGCCGGGAATGAAGCATGGTGAAGGAGGCTGGGAAGTGGAGCAGGGAGAAGGAGGCCGGGAATGGAGCAGGGTGAAAGAGGCCGGTAATGGAGCAGGGTGAAGGAGGCTGGGAAGTGGAGCAGGGTGAAGGAGGACGGGAATGAAGCAGGGTGAAGGAGGCCAGGAATGGAGCAGGGCGAAGGAGGCTGGCAATGGAGCAGGGTGAAGAAGGCCGGGAATGGGGCAGGGTGAAGGAGGCTGGGATGTGAAGCTCGGTGAAGGAGGAGGGAAGTGGAGCAGGGTAAAGGAGGCTTGGAATGGAGCAGGGTGAAGGAGGACGGAGTGGAGCAGGGTGAAGGAGGCCGGGAATGGAGCAGGGTGAAGGAGCCCGGGAATGGAGCAGGGTGAAGGAGGCCAGGAATGGAGCAGGGGGAACGATGCCTGGAAGGAAGCAGGGTGAAGGAGGCCAGGAATGGAGCAGGGTGAACGATGCCTGGAAGGGAGCAGGGTGAAGGAGGCCAGGAATGGAGCAGGGTGAAGGAGGCTGGGTATGGAGCAGGGTGAAGGGGGCTGGGAAAGGAGCAGGGTGAAGGAGGCCGGGAATGAAGCAGGGTGAAGGAGGCCGGGAAAGGAGCAGGGTGACGGAGGCTGGGAATGGAGCAGGGTGAAGGAGGTCGGGAAAGAAGCAGGGTGAAGGAGGCTGGGAAGTGGTGCAGGGTGAAGGAGGCCGGGAAGTGGAGCAGGGTGAAGGAGGCCGGAATGGAGCAGGGTGAAGGAGGCTGGAATGGAGCAGGCTGAAGGAGGCTGGGAAGTGGAGCAGGGTGAAGGAGGCCGGGAATGAAGCAGGGTGAAGGAGGCCAGGAATGGAGCAGGGTGAAGGAGGCTGGGAATGGAGCAGGGTGAAGAAGGCCGGGAATGGGGCAGGGTGAAGGAGGCTGGGATGTGAAGCTCGGTGAAGGAGGAGGGAAGTGGAGCAGGGTGAAGGAGGCTTGGAATGGAGCAGGGTGAATGAGGACGGAGTGGAGCAGGGTGAAGGAGGCCGGGAATGGAGCAAGGTGAAGGAGGCTGGGAATGGAGCAGGATGAAGGAGCCGGGGAATGGAGCAGGGTGAAGGAGGCCGGGAATGAAGCAGGGTGAAGAAGGCTGGGAATGGAGCAGGGTGAAGGAGGCTGGGAATGGAGCAGGGTGAAGGAGGCCAGGAATGAAGCAGGGTGAAGGATGCCGGGAATGGAGCAGGGTGAACGAGGCTGGGAATGGAGCAGGGTGAAGGAGTCCGGGAAGTGGAGCAGGGTGAAGGAGGCTGGGAAGTGAGGCAGAGTGAAGGAGGCCGGGAATGAAGCAGGGTGAAGAAGGCCGGGAATGGAGCAGGGTGAAGGAGGATGGGAATGGAGCAGGGTGAAGGAGGCTGGGAATGGAGCAGGGTGAAGGAGACCGGGAATGGAGCAGGGTGAAGGAGGCCGGGAAATGGAGCAGGGTGAAGGAGGCTGGGAATGGAGCAGGGTGAAGGAGGCTGGGAAGTGGAGCAGAGTGAAGGAGGCTGGGAATGGAGCAGGGTGAAGAAGGCTGGAAATGGAGCAGGGTGAAGGAGGCCGGGAATGGAGCAGGGTGAAGGAGGCTGGGAATGGAGCAGGGTGAAGGAGGCTGGGAATGGAGCAGGGTGAAGGAGGCCGGGAATGGAGCAGGGTGAAGGAGGCTGGGAATGGAGCAGGGTGAAGAAGGTGGGAATGGAGCAGGGTGAAGGAGGCCGGGAATGGAGCAGGGTGAAGGAGCCCGGGAATGGAGCAGGGTGAAGGAGGCCGGGAATGGAGCAGGGTGAACGATGCCGGGAATGAAGCAGGGTGAAGGAGGCCGGGAATGGAGCAGGGTGAAGGAGGCTGGGAATGGAGCAGGGTGAAGGGGGCTGGGAAAGGAGCAGGGTGAAGGAGGCCGGGAATGAAGCAGGGTGAAGGAGGCCGGGAATGGAGCAGGGTGAAGGTGGCCGGGAATGGAGCAGGGTGAAGGAGGCTCTGAATGGAGCACGGTCAGGGAGGCTGGGAATGGAGCAGGGTTAAGGAGACTTGGAATGGAGCAGGGAGAAGGAGGCCGGGAAGTGGAGCAGGTTGAAGGAGGTTGGGAATGGAGCAGGGTGAAGGAGCCTGGGAATGGAGCAGGGTGAAGGAGGCCAGGAATGGGGCAGGGAGAAGGAGGCTGGGAAGTGGAGCAGGGTGAAGGAGGCCGGGAATGAAGCATGGTGAAGGAGGCTGGGAAGTGGAGCAGGGAGAAGGAGGCCGGGAATGGAGCAGGGTGAAAGAGGCCGGTAATGGAGCAGGGTGAAGGAGGCTGGGAAGTGGAGCAGGGTGAAGGAGGACGGGAATGAAGCAGGGTGAAGGAGGCCAGGAATGGAGCAGGGCGAAGGAGGCTGGCAATGGAGCAGGGTGAAGAAGGCCGGGAATGGGGCAGGGTGAAGGAGGCTGGGATGTGAAGCTCGGTGAAGGAGGAGGGAAGTGGAGCAGGGTAAAGGAGGCTTGGAATGGAGCAGGGTGAAGGAGGACGGAGTGGAGCAGGGTGAAGGAGGCCGGGAATGGAGCAGGGTGAAGGAGCCCGGGAATGGAGCAGGGTGAAGGAGGCCAGGAATGGAGCAGGGGGAACGATGCCTGGAAGGAAGCAGGGTGAAGGAGGCCAGGAATGGAGCAGGGTGAACGATGCCTGGAAGGGAGCAGGGTGAAGGAGGCCAGGAATGGAGCAGGGTGAAGGAGGCTGGGTATGGAGCAGGGTGAAGGGGGCTGGGAAAGGAGCAGGGTGAAGGAGGCCGGGAATGAAGCAGGGTGAAGGAGGCCGGGAAAGGAGCAGGGTGACGGAGGCTGGGAATGGAGCAGGGTGAAGGAGGTCGGGAAAGAAGCAGGGTGAAGGAGGCTGGGAAGTGGTGCAGGGTGAAGGAGGCCGGGAAGTGGAGCAGGGTGAAGGAGGCCGGAATGGAGCAGGGTGAAGGAGGCTGGAATGGAGCAGGCTGAAGGAGGCCGGAAATGGAGCAGGGTGAAGGAGGCTGGAATGGAGCAGGCTGAAGGAGGCCGGAAATGGAGCAGGGTGAAGGAGGCCAGAAATGCAGCAGGATGAAGGAGGACGGAATGGAGCAGGGTGAAGGAGGCCGGGAATGGAGCAGGGTGTAGGAGGCTGGGAATGGAGCAGGGTGAAGGGGGCTGGGAAAGGAGCAGGGTGAAGGAGGCCGGGAATGAAGCAGGGTGAAGGAGGCTGGGAAGTGGTGCAGGGTGAAGGAGGCCGGGAATGGAGCAGTGTGAAGGAGGCCGGGAATGGAGCAGGGTGAAGGTGGCCGGGAATGGAGCAGGGTGAGGGGGGCTCTGAATGGAGCAGGGTCAGGGAGGCTGGGAATGGAGCAGGGTTAAGGAGACTGGGAATGGAGCAGGGTGAAGGAGCCTGGGAATGGAGCAGGGTGAAGGAGGCCAGGAATGGGGCAGGGAGAAGGAGGCTGGGAAGTGGAGCAGGGTGAAGGAGGCCGGGAATGAAGCATGGTGAAGGAGGCTGGGAAGTGGAGCAGGGAGAAGGAGGCCGGGAATGGAGCAGGGTGAAGGAGGCCGGGAATGGAGCAGGGTGAAGGAGGCTGGGAAGTGGAGCAGGGTGAAGGAGGACGGGAATGAAGCAGGGTGAAGGAGGCCAGGAATGGAGCAGGGTGAAGGAGGCTGGGAATGGAGCAGGGTGAAGAAGGCCGGGAATGGGGCAGGGTGAAGGAGGCTGGGATGTGAAGCTCGGTGAAGGAGGAGGGAAGTGGAGCAGGGTAAAGGAGGCTTGGAATGGAGCAGGGTGAAGGAGGACGGAGTGGAGCAGGGTGAAGGAGGCCGGGAATGGAGGAGGGTGAAGGAGCCCGGGAATGGAGCAGGGTGAAGGAGGCCAGGAATGGAGCAGTGTGAACGATGCCTGGAAGGAAGCAGGGTGAAGGAGGCCAGGAATGGAGCAGGGTGAAGGAGGCTGGGTATGGAGCAGGGTGAAGGGGGCTGGGAAATGAGCAGGGTGAAGGAGGCCGGGAATGAAGCAGGGTGAAGGAGGCCGGGAAAGGAGCAGGGTGACGGAGGCTGGGAATGGAGCAGGGTGAAGGAGGTCGGGAAAGAAGCAGGGTGAAGGAGGCTGGGAAGTGGTGCAGGGTGAAGGAGGCCGGGAAGTGGAGCAGGGTGAAGGAGGCCGGAATGGAGCAGGGTGAAGGAGGCTGGAATGGAGCAGGCTGAAGGAGGCCGGAAATGGAGCAGGGTGAAGGAGGCCAGAAATGCAGCAGGATGAAGGAGGACGGAATGGAGCAGGGTAAAGGAGGACGGGAATAGAGCAGGGTGAAGGAGGCCAGGAATGGAGCTGGGTGAAGGAGGCCGGGAATGGAGCAGGGTGAAGGAGGCCGGAATGGAGCAGGGTGAAGGAGGCCGGAATGGAGCAGGGTGAAGGATGCTGGGAAGTGGAGCAGGGTGCAGGAGGCCGGGAATGAAGCAGAGTGAAGGAGGATGGGAAGTGGAGCAGGGTGAAGGAGGCCGGGAATGGAGCAGGGTGAAGGAGGCTGGGAATGGAGCAGGGTGAAGGAGGCCGGGAATGAAGCAGTGTGAAGGAGGCCGGGAATGGAGCAGGGTGAAGGAGGCCGGGAATGAAGCAGGGTGAAGGAGGCCGGGAATGGAGCAGGGTGAAGAAGGCTGGGAATGGAGCAGGGTGAAGGAGTCCGGGAAGTGGAGCAGGGTGAAGGAGGCTGGGAAGTGAGGCAGAGTGAAGGAGGCCGGGAATGAAGCAGGGTGAAGAAGGCCGGGAATGGAGCAGGGTGAAGGAGGCTGGGAATGCAGCACGGTGAAGGAGACTGGGAATGGAGCAGGGTGAAGCAGACCGGGAATGGAGCAGGGTGAAGGAGGCCGGGAAATGGAGCAGGGTGAAGGAGGCTGGGAATGGAGCAGGGTGAAGGAGGCTGGGAGTGGAGCAGGGTGAAGGAGGCTGGGAATGGAGCAGGGTGAAGGAGGCCGGTAATGGAGCAGGGTGAAGGAGGCTGCGAAGTGGAGCAGGGTGAAGGAGGCCGGGAATGAAGCAGGGTGAAGGAGGCCAGGAATGGAGCAGGGTGAAGGAGGCTGGGAATGGAGCAGGGTGAAGAAGGCCGGGAATTGGGCAGGGTGAAGGAGGCTGGGAATGGAGCAGGGTGAAGGAGGCCGGGAATGGAGCAGGGTGAAGGAGGCTGGGAATGGAGCAGGGTGAAGAAGGCGGGAATGGAGCAGGGTGAAGGAGGCCGGGAATGAAGCAGGGGGAAGGAGGCTGGGAAGTGGAGCAGAGTGAAGGAGGCTGGGAATGGAGCAGGGTGAAGAAGGCTGGGAATGGAGCAGGGTGAAGGAGGCCGGGAATGGAGCAGGGTGAAGGAGGCTGGGAATGGAGCAGCGTGAAGGAGGCTGGGAATGGAGCAGGGTGAAGGAGGCCGGGAATGGAGCAGGGTGAAGGAGGCCGGGAATGGAGCAGGGTGAAGAAGGCGGGAATGGAGCCGAGTGAAGGAGGCCGGGAATGGAGCAGGGTGAAGGAGCCCGGGAATGGAGCAGGGTGAAGGAGGCCAGGAATTGAGCAGGGTGAACGATGCCGGGAATGAAGCAGGGTGAAGGAGGCCGGGAAAAGAGCAGGGTGAAGGAGGCTGGGAATGGAGCAGGGTGAAGGGGGCTGGGAAAGGAGCAGGGTGAAGGAGGCCGGGAATGAAGCAGGGTGAAGGAGGCTGGAATGGAGCAGGGTGACGGAGGCTGGGAATGGAGCAGGGTGAAGGAGGTCGGGAAAGAAGCAGGGTGAAGGAGGCTGGGAAGTGGTGCAGGGTGAAGGAGGCCGGGAAGTAGAGCGGGGTGAAGGAGGCCGGAATGGAGCAGGGTGAAGGAGGCCGGAATGGAGCAGGGTGAAGGAGGCCAGAAATGGAGCAGGATGAAGGAGGACGGAATGGAGCAGGGTAAAGGAGGCCGGGAATAGAGCAGGGTGAAGGAGGCCAGGAATGGAGCTGGGTGAAGGAGGCCGGGAATGGAGCAGGGTGAAGGAGGCCGGAATGGAGCAGGGTGAAGGAGGCCGGAATGGAGCAGGGTGAAGGATGCTGGGAAGTGGAGCAGGGTGCAGGAGGCGGGTAATGAAGCAGAGTGAAGGAGGATGGGAAGTGGAGCAGGGTGAAGGAGGCCGGGAATGGAGCAGGGTGAAGGAGGCTGGGAATGGAGCAGGGTGAAGGAGGCCGGGAATGAAGCAGGGTGAAGGAGGCCGGGAATGGAGCAGGGTGAAGGAGGCCGGGAATGAAGCAGGGTGAAGGAGGCCGGGAATGGAGCAGGGTGAAGGAGGCTGGAAATGGAGCAGGGTGAAGGAGTCCGGGAAGTGGAGCAGGGTGAAGGAGGCTGGGAAGTGAGGCAGAGTGAAGGAGGCCGGGAATGAAGCAGGGTGAAGAATGCCGGGAATGGAGCAGGGTGAAGGAGGCTGGGAATGGAGCAGGGTGAAGGAGGCTGGGAATGGAGCAGGGTGAAGGAGACCGGGAATGGAGCAGGGTGAAGGAGGCCGGGAAATGGAGCAGGGTGAAGGAGGCTGGGAATGGAGCACGGTGAAGGAGGCTGGGAGTGGAGCAGGGTGAAGGAGGCTGGGAATGGAGCAGGGTGAAGGAGGCCGGGAATGGAGCAGGGTGAAGGAGGCTGGGAAGTGGAGCAGGGTGAAGGAGGCCGGGAATGAAGCAGGGTGAAGGAGGCCAGGAATGGAGCAGGGTGAAGGAGGCTGGGAATGGAGCAGGGTGAAGAAGGCCGGGAATGGGGCAGGGTGAAGGAGGCTGGGATGTGAAGCTCGGTGAAGGAGGAGGGAAGTGGAGCAGGGTGAAGGAGGCTTGGAATGGAGCAGGGTGAATGAGGACGGAGTGGAGCAGGGTGAAGGAGGCCGGGAATGGAGCAAGGTGAAGGAGGCTGGGAATGGAGCAGGATGAAGGAGCCGGGGAATTGAGCAGGGTGAAGGAGGCCGGGAATGAAGCAGGGTGAAGAAGGCTGGGAATGGAGCAGGGTGAAGGAGGCCGGGAATGAAGCAGGGTGAAGGATGCCGGGAATGGAGCAGGGTGAAGGAGGCTGGGAATGGAGCAGGGTGAAGGAGTCCGGGAAGTGGAGCAGGGTGAAGGAGGCTGGGAAGTGAGGCAGAGTGAAGGAGGCCGGGAATGAAGCAGGGTGAAGAAGGCCGGGAATGGAGCAGGGTGAAGGAGGCTGGGAATGGAGCAGGGTGAAGGAGCCTGGGAATGGAGCAGGGTGAAGGAGTCCGGGAAGTGGAGCAGGGTGAAGGAGTCCGGGAAGTGGAGCAGGGTGAAGGAGGCTGGGAATGGAGCAGGGTGAAGGAGGCTGGGAGTGGAGCAGGGTGAAGGAGGCTGGGAATGGAGCAGGGTGAAGGAGGCCGGGAATGGAGCAGGGTGAAGGAGGCTGGGAAGTGGAGCAGGGTGAAGGAGGCCGGGAATGGAGCAGGGTGAAGGAGGCTGGGAATGGAGCAGGATGAAGGAGCCGGGGAATGGAGCAGGGTGAAGGAGGCCGGGAATGAAGCAGGGGGAAGGAGGCTGGGAAGTGGAGCAGAGTGAAGGAGGCTGGGAATGGAGCAGGGTGAAGAAGGCTGGAAATGGAGCAGGGTGAAGGAGGCCGGGAATGGAGCAGGGTGAAGGAGGCTGGGAATGGAGCAGGGTGAAGGAGGCTGGGAATGGAGCAGGGTGAAGGAGGCCGGGAATGGAGCAGGGTGAAGGAGGCTGGGAATGGAGCAGGGTGAAGAAGGTGGGAATGGAGCAGGGTGAAGGAGACCGGGAATGGAGCAGGGTGAAGGAGCCCGGGAATGGAGCAGGGTGAAGGAGGCCGGGAATGGAGCAGGGTGAACGATGTCGGGAATGAAGCAGGGTGAAGGAGGCCGGGAATGGAGCAGGGTGAAGGAGGCTGGGAATGGAGCAGGGTGAAGGGGGCTGGGAAAGGAGCAGGGTGAAGGAGGCCGGGAATGAAGCAGGGTGAAGGAGGCCGGGAATGGAGCAGGGTGAAGGTGGCCGGGAATGGAGCAGGGTGAAGGAGGCTCTGAATGGAGCACGGTCAGGGAGGCTGGGAATGGAGCAGGGTTAAGGAGACTTGGAATGGAGCAGGGAGAAGGAGGCCGGGAAGTGGAGCAGGTTGAAGGAGGTTGGGAATGGAGCAGGGTGAAGGAGCCTGGGAATGGAGCAGGGTGAAGGAGGCCAGGAATGGGGCAGGGAGAAGGAGGCTGGGAAGTGGAGCAGGGTGAAGGAGGCCGGGAATGTAGCATGGTGAAGGAGGCTGGGAAGTGGAGCAGGGAGAAGGAGGCCGGGAATGGAGCAGGGTGAAAGAGGCCGGGAATGGAGCAGGGTGAAGGAGGCTGGGAAATGGAGCAGGGTATAGGAGGACGGGAATGAAGCAGGGTGAAGGAGGCCAGGAATGGAGCAGGGCGAAGGAGGCTGGCAATGGAGCAGGGTGAAGAAGGCCGGGAATGGGGCAGGGTGAAGGAGGCTGGGATGTGAAGCTCGGTGAAGGAGGAGGGAAGTGGAGCAGGGTAAAGGAGGCTTGGAATGGAGCAGGGTGAAGGAGGACGGAGTGGAGCAGGGTGAAGGAGGCCGGGAATGGAGCAGGGTGAAGGAGCCCGGGAATGGAGCAGGGTGAAGGAGGCCAGGAATGGAGCAGGGGGAACGATGCCTGGAAGGAAGCAGGGTGAAGGAGGCCAGGAATGGAGCAGGGTGAACGATGCCTGGAAGGGAGCAGGGTGAAGGAGGCCAGGAATGGAGCAGGGTGAAGGAGGCTGGGTATGGAGCAGGGTGAAGGGGGCTGGGAAAGGAGCAGGGTGAAGGAGGCCGGGAAGTGGAGCAGGGTGAAGGAGGCCGGAATGGAGCAGGGTGAAGGAGGCTGGAATGGAGCAGGCTGAAGGAGGCCGGAAATGGAGCAGGGTGAAGGAGGCTGGAATGGAGCAGGCTGAAGGAGGCCGGAAATGGAGCAGGGTGAAGGAGGCCAGAAATGCAGCAGGATGAAGGAGGACGGAATGGAGCAGGGTGAAGGAGGCCGGAATGGAGCAGGGTGAAGGAGGCCGGGAATGGAGCAGGGTGAAGGAGGCCGGAATGGAGCAGGGTGCAGGAGGCCGGGAATTAAGCAGAGTGAAGGAGGATGGGAAGTGGAGCAGGGTGAAGGAGGCCGGGAATGGAGCAGGGTGAAGGAGGCTGGGAATGGAGCAGGGTGAAGGAGGCCGGGAATGAAGCAGTGTGAAGGAGGCCGGGAATGGAGCAGGGTGAAGGAGGCCGGGAATGAAGCAGGGTGAAGGAGGCCGGGAATTGAGCAGGGTGAAGGAGGCTGGGAATGGAGCAGGGTGAAGGAGTCCGGGAAGTGGAGCAGGGTGAAGGAGGCTGGGAAGTGAGGCAGAGTGAAGGAGGCCGGGAATGAAGCAGGGTGAAGAAGGCCGGGAATGGAGCAGGGTGAAGGAGGCTGGGAATGGAGCACGGTGAAGGAGGCTGAGAATGGAGCAGGGTGAAGGAGACCGGGAATGGAGCAGGGTGAAGGAGGCCGGGAAATGGAGCAGGGTGAAGGAGGCTGGGAATGGAGCAGGGTGAAGGAGGCTGTGAGTGGAGCAGGGTGAAGGAGGCTGGGAATGGAGCAGGGTGAAGGAGGCCGGTAATGGAGCAGGGTGAAGGAGGCTGCGAAGTGGAGCAGGGTGAAGGAGGCCGGGAATGAAGCAGGGTGAAGGAGGCCAGGAATGGAGCAGGGTGAAGGAGGCTGGGAATGGAGCAGGGTGAAGAAGGCCGGGAATGGGGCAGGGTGAAGGAGGCTGGGAATGGAGCAGGGTGAAGGAGGCCGGGAATGGAGCAGGGTGAAGGAGGCTGGGAATGGAGCAGGGTGAAGAAGGCGGGAATGGAGCAGTGTGAAGGAGGCCGGGAATGAAGCAGGGGGAAGGAGGCTGGGAAGTGGAGCAGAGTGAAGGAGGCTGGGAATGGAGCAGGGTGAAGAAGGCTGGGAATGGAGCAGGGTGAAGGAGGCCGGGAATGGAGCAGGGTGAAGGAGGCTGGGAATGGAGCAGCGTGAAGGAGGCTGGGAATGGAGCAGGGTGAAGGAGGCCGGGAATGGAGCAGGGTGAAGGAGGCCGGGAATGGAGCAGGGTGAAGGAGGCCGGGAATGAAGCAGGGTGAAGGAGGCTGGGAAGTGGAGCAGGGTGAAGGAGGCTGGGAAGTGGAGCAGGGTGTAGGAGGCCGGGACTGAAGCAGGGTGAAGGAGGCTGGGAAGTGGAGCAGGGTGAAGGAGGATGGGAAGTGGAGCAGGTTGAAGGAGGAGGGAAGTAGAGCAGGGTGAAGGAGGCAGGAATGGAGCAGGGTGAAGGAGGAGGGAAGTGCAGCAGGGTGAAGGAGGCTGGAAAGTGGAGCAGGGTGAAGGAGGAGGGAAGTGGAGCAGGGTGAGGGAGGCTGGGAAGTGGAGCTGGGTGAAGGAGGCTGGGAAGTGGAGCAGGGTGAAGGAGGCCAGAAGTGGAGCTGGGTGAAGGAGGCTGGGAAGTGGAGCAGGGTGAAGGAGGCTGGGAAGTGAAGCAGGGTGAAGTAGGCTGGGAATGGAGCAGGGTGAAGGAGGCTGGGAATGGAGCAGGGTGAAGGAGGCCAGGAATGGGGCAGGGTGAAGGAGGCCGCGAATGGAGCAGGGTGAAGGAGGCTGGGAATGGAGTAGGGTGAAAGAGGCTGGGAAGAGGAGCAGGGTGAAGGAGGCCGGGAATGAAGCAGAGTGAAGGAGGCTGGGAATTGGAGCAGGGTGAAGGAGGCCGGGAATGGAGCAGGGTGAAGGAGGCGGGAATGGAGCAGGGTGAAGGAGGTTGGGAATGGAGCTGGGTGAAGGACGCTGGGAATGGAGCAGGGTGAAGGAGGCCGGGAATGGAGCATGGTGACGGAGGCCGGGAATGAAGCAGGGTGAAGGAGGCCGGGAATGGAGCAGCGTGAAGGATGGTGGGAAGTGGAGCAGGGTGCAGGAGGCCGTGAATGAAGCAGAGTGAAGGAGGATGGGAAGTGGAGCAGGGTGAACGAGGCCGGGAATAGAGCAGGGTGAAGGAGGCTGGGAATGGAGCAGGGTGAAGGAGGCCGCGAATGAAGCAGGGTGAAGGAGGCCGGGAAATGGAGCAGGGTGAAGGAGGCTGGGAATGGAGCAGGGTGAAGGAGGCCGGGAATGAAGCAGAGTGAAGGAGGCCGGGAAGTGGAGCAGGGTGAAGGAGGCTGGGAAGTGAGGCAGAGTGAAGGAGGCCGGGAATGAAGCAGGGTGAAGAAGGCTGGGAATGGAGCAGGGTGAAGGAGGCTGGGAATGGAGCAGGGTGAAGGAGGCTGGGAATGGAGCAGGGTGAAGGAGACTGGGAATGGAGCAGAGTGAAGAAGGCCGGGAAATGGAGCAGGGTGAAGGAGGCTGGGAATGGAGCAGGGTGAATGAGGCTGGGAGTGGAGCAGGGTGAAGGAGGCTGGGAAGTGAGGCAGAGTGAAGGAGGCTGGGAATGAAGCAGGGTGAAGAAGGCTGGGAATGGAGCAGGGTGAAGGAGGCTGGGAATGGAGCAGGGTGAAGGAGGCTGGGAATGGAGCAGGGTGAAGGAGACCGGGAATGGAGCAGAGTGAAGGAGGCCGGGAAATGGAGCAGGGTGAAGGAGGCTGGGAATGGAGCAGGGTGAAGGAGGCTGGAAATGGAGCAGGGTGAAGGAGGCCGGGAATGGAGCAGGGTGAAGGAGGCTGGGAATGGAGCAGGGTGAAGGAGGCCGGGAATGAAGCAGTGTGAAGGAGGCCGGGAATGGAGCAGGGTGAAGGAGGCCGGGAATGAAGCAGGGTGAAGGAGGCCGGGAATTGAGCAGGGTGAAGGAGGCTGGGAATGGAGCAGGGTGAAGGAGTCCGGGAAGTGGAGCAGGGTGAAGGAGGCTGGGAAGTGAGGCAGAGTGAAGGAGGCCGGGAATGAAGCAGGGTGAAGAAGGCCGGGAATGGAGCAGGGTGAAGGAGGCTGGGAATGGAGCACGGTGAAGGAGGCTGAGAATGGAGCAGGGTGAAGGAGACCGGGAATGGAGCAGGGTGAAGGAGGCCGGGAAATGGAGCAGGGTGAAGGAGGCTGGGAATGGAGCAGGGTGAAGGAGGCTGGGAGTGGAGCAGGGTGAAGGAGGCTGGGAATGGAGCAGGGTGAAGGAGGCCGGTAATGGAGCAGGGTGAAGGAGGCTGCGAAGTGGAGCAGGGTGAAGGAGGCCGGGAATGAAGCAGGGTGAAGGAGGCCAGGAATGGAGCAGGGTGAAGGAGGCTGGGAATGGAGCAGGGTGAAGAAGGCCGGGAATGGGGCAGGGTGAAGGAGGCTGGGAATGGAGCAGGGTGAAGGAGGCCGGGAATGGAGCAGGGTGAAGGAGGCTGGGAATGGAGCAGGGTGAAGAAGGCGGGAATGGAGCAGTGTGAAGGAGGCCGGGAATGAAGCAGGGGGAAGGAGGCTGGGAAGTGGAGCAGAGTGAAGGAGGCTGGGAATGGAGCAGGGTGAAGAAGGCTGGGAATGGAGCAGGGTGAAGGAGGCCGGGAATGGAGCAGGGTGAAGGAGGCTGGGAATGGAGCAGCGTGAAGGAGGCTGGGAATGGAGCAGGGTGAAGGAGGCCGGGAATGGAGCAGGGTGAAGGAGGCCGGGAATGGAGCAGGGTGAAGGAGGCCGGGAATGAAGCAGGGTGAAGGAGGCTGGGAAGTGGAGCAGGGTGAAGGAGGCTGGGAAGTGGAGCAGGGTGTAGGAGGCCGGGACTGAAGCAGGGTGAAGGAGGCTGGGAAGTGGAGCAGGGTGAAGGAGGATGGGAAGTGGAGCAGGTTGAAGGAGGAGGGAAGTAGAGCAGGGTGAAGGAGGCAGGAATGGAGCAGGGTGAAGGAGGAGGGAAGTGCAGCAGGGTGAAGGAGGCTGGAAAGTGGAGCAGGGTGAAGGAGGAGGGAAGTGGAGCAGGGTGAGGGAGGCTGGGAAGTGGAGCTGGGTGAAGGAGGCTGGGAAGTGGAGCAGGGTGAAGGAGGCCAGAAGTGGAGCTGGGTGAAGGAGGCTGGGAAGTGGAGCAGGGTGAAGGAGGCTGGGAAGTGAAGCAGGGTGAAGTAGGCTGGGAATGGAGCAGGGTGAAGGAGGCTGGGAATGGAGCAGGGTGAAGGAGGCCAGGAATGGGGCAGGGTGAAGGAGGCCGCGAATGGAGCAGGGTGAAGGAGGCTGGGAATGGAGTAGGGTGAAAGAGGCTGGTAAGAGGAGCAGGGTGAAGGAGGCCGGAAATGAAGCAGAGTGAAGGAGGCTGGGAATTGGAGCAGGGTGAAGGAGGCCGGGAATGGAGCAGGGTGAAGGAGGCGGGAATGGAGCAGGGTGAAGGAGGTTGGGAATGGAGCTGGGTGAAGGACGCTGGGAATGGAGCAGGGTGAAGGAGGCCGGGAATGGAGCATGGTGACGGAGGCCGGGAATGAAGCAGGGTGAAGGAGGCCGGGAATGGAGCAGCGTGAAGGATGGTGGGAAGTGGAGCAGGGTGCAGGAGGCCGTGAATGAAGCAGAGTGAAGGAGGATGGGAAGTGGAGCAGGGTGAACGAGGCCGGGAATAGAGCAGGGTGAAGGAGGCTGGGAATGGAGCAGGGTGAAGGAGGCCGGGAATGAAGCAGGGTGAAGGAGGCCGGGAAATGGAGCAGGGTGAAGGAGGCTGGGAATGGAGCAGGGTGAAGGAGGCCGGGAATGAAGCAGGGTGAAGGAGGCCGGGAATGGAGCAGGGTGAAGGAGGCTGGGAATGGAGCAGGGTGAAGGAGTCCGGGAAGTGGAGCAGGGTGAAGGAGGCTGGGAAGTGAGGCAGAGTGAAGGAGGCCGGGAATGAAGCAGGGTGAAGAAGGCTGGGAATGGAGCAGGGTGAAGGAGGCTGGGAATGGAGCAGGGTGAAGGAGGCTGGGAATGGAGCAGGGTGAAGGAGACTGGGAATGGAGCAGAGTGAAGGAGGCCGGGAAATGGAGCAGGGTGAAGGAGGCTGGGAATGGAGCAGGGTGAATGAGGCTGGGAGTGGAGCAGGGTGAAGGAGGCTGGGAAGTGAGGCAAAGTGAAGGAGGCTGGGAATGAAGCAGGGTGAAGAAGGCTGGGAATGGAGCTGGGTGAAGGAGGCTGGGAATGGAGCAGGGTGAAGGAGGCTGGGAATGGAGCAGGGTGAAGGAGACCGGGAATGGAGCAGAGTGAAGGAGGCCGGGAAATGGAGCAGGGTGAAGGAGGCTGGGAATGGAGCAGGGTGAATGAGGCTGGGAATGGAGCAGGGTGAAGGAGGCTGGAAATGGAGCAGGGTGAAGGTGGCCGGGAATGGAGCAGGGCGAAGGAGGCTGGGAATGGAGCAGGGTGAAGGAGGCCGGGAATGGAGCAGTGTGAAGGAGGCCGGGAAAAGAGCAGCTGAAGGAGGCCGGAGTGGAGGCCGGCGTGGAACAGTGTGAACGAGGCTGTAGTGGATCAGCCTATGCTTTGTGATTCTGAACCAAACTGGATGAAAATAATCACAAATTGACATTACAAGGCAAGACATCATGTTGGGTGAGTATCCCAGTAAGTTTTTAATTTCATCCAAATTCATCAACTATAAAGTAAGACTTGATCAATTAATTAGTATGAAAATAAAATCTAAAGCCAATTTTAAATGAATATGGTGAATGGTGGTGGACAATTAAACAACAAACTGGAGGAGGTGGCTCCACAAATATCCCCATCCTCATTGATGGGGGAGCACAGCACATCAGTGCAAAAGGCAAGGCTGAAGCATTTGCAACAATCTTCAGCCAGAAGTGTCAAGTGAATAATCCATCTCGTCCTCCTCCTGCAGTCCCCAGCATCACAGATGCCAGACTTCATCCAATTCGATTCACTCCGTGTGCTGTCAAGAAATGACTGAAGGCATTGGATACTGAAAAGGCTATGGGCCCTGACAACATTTTGGCAAGAGTACTGAAGACCTGTGCTCCAGAAATTGCTGCGCCCCTAGCAAAGCTGTTCCAGGGCAGCTGCAACACTGGCATCTACCCAGCAATGTGGAAAATTATCCAGGTATGCTCTGTACACAAAAAACAGGACAAGTCCAACCCGGGCAATTACCGCCCCATCAGTCTACTCTCAATCATCAGTAAAGTAATTGAAGTTGTCATCAACAGTGCTGTCAAGCGGCACATGCTTAGCAATAACCTGCTCAGTGACGCTCAATTTGGGTTCCACAAGGGCCACTCAGCTCCTGACCTCATTACAGCCTTGGTTCAAACTTGGACAAAAGAGCTGAACTCAAGAGGTGAGGTGAAAGGGACTGCCCTTGACATCAAGACAGCATTTGACTGAGTATGGCATCAAGGAGCCCTGGCAAACTGGAGTCAATGGGAATCAGGAGGAAAACTCCCCGCTGATTGGTGTCATACCCAGTTCAAAGGAAGATGGTTGTGGTTGTTGGAGGTCAATCATCTAAGCTACAGGACATCACTGCAGGAGCTCCTCAGGGTAGTGTTCTAGGGACAACCATCTTCACTTGCTTCATCAATTACCTTCTTTCAATCATAAGGTCAGAAGTGGGGATGTTCGCTGATGATTGCACAATGTTCAGCAGTATTCGTGACTCCTCAGATACTGAAGCAGTCCGTGTAGAAATGCAGCAAGATCCAGGGCGACAATATCCAGGCTTGGGCTGATAAGTGGCAAGTAACATTCGCACCACACGAGTGCCAGACAATGACCATCTCCAACAAGAGAGAATCTAACCATCTCCCCTTGACATTCAAAGGCATTACCATCGCTGAATCGCCCACTATCAACATCCTGGGGGTTACCATTGACCAGAAACTCAACTGGAGTAGCCATATAAATATTGTGGCCACTAGAGCAGGTCAGAGGTTAGGAATCCTGTGGTGAGTAACTCACCTCCTGACTCCCCAAAGCCTGTCCACTATCTATAAGGCACAAGTCAGGAATGTGATGGAATACTTTCCACTTGCCTAGATGGGTGCAGCTCCAACAACACTCAAGAAGCTCGACACCATCCAGGACAAAGCAGCCCGCTTGATTGGCACCCCATCCACAAACATTCACTCCCTCCACCGCCGATGCACAGTGGCAGCAGTGTGTACCATCTACAAGATGCACTGCGGCAATGCACCAAGGCTACTCAGGCAGCACCTTCCAAACCTGTGACCTCTACCACCTAGAAGGAAAAGGGCAGCAGATGCATGGGAACACGACCACCTGCAAGTTGCCCTCCAAGTCACACACCATCCTGACCTGGAACTATATCGCCGTTCCTTCACTGTCGCTGGGTCAAAATCCTGGCACCCCCTTCCTAACAGCACTGTTGGTGTACCTACCTCACATGGACTGCAGCTCACCACGACCTTCTCAAGGGCAATTAGGGATGGGCAATAAATGCTGGCCAGGCCAGCGATGTACACATCTCATGAACACATTAAAAAAATAATAATTTATTATATAATTTCAATTTGTGATGAACCAATTGATCAAATCTCAGGGATAAAGTTAAAATTAAATAACCAGGGATAGTAACACTAAAGAGTTTGAATTTTTCAGTAAATTAAAATCTAAATTAAAATAAAGTGACATCAGCACAAGAGAAGCAGCCGATTGGTGAATAGCTGGTGAATATTTATTTAAGTCGTAACAGTCTGATAAACAGAGACATGGCAGGGCAGCTCAGTCCCGTGGAATTCCGGGACACTTTCATGTCCTGGACAACCAGATGTGCATGAAGTGTTGAGCAGCAGCTGGTGTCACTGTGGTATATCTATGAGGCTGAGTTTCCTGGGTATCAGGTTTATAGATATAGTCACCCCGCAGCTTAAGGGTATACAGGCAGATCGGGAATGGTATCTGCCAGGCAGTCAAGTCTGCTCTGGAGTTGGTTACCCAAGCCATTTTCCGCTTTATCTGGGGATCTAAAATGGACCGGGTCTGGAGGTACGCAATGTTCAAGCCTCTGGATAAGGGCGGGAAAAATGTACCCAACGTCGCCCTCATCCTGATGGCTACTTTTGTGTGCGGCTGCATCAAGCTGTGCGTAGAGCCCCAGTACGCAAACACCAAGTGTCACTACATGCTGAGGTTTTATCTGCCCCTGATGTTACGAAGGATGGGCCTGGTCACATTGCCACAGAATGCTCCATCCGTACCAACTATCCTTCGTGGGAAAGTTTCTGTGGGAAAACACCTTTGACCACCAATCCATTGGGCAGTGGTCTGCACGGAATGTCCTCAAGACGCTGTGGGAAAAGGAGATGGTGGATCCTGTCGGATGATTCCCTGAGCAGACTGCCAAAGTAACCAGAACTTTCAAACAAGCACCAAGACATAGCTTGGCTGGTGGTGAGAAGGGCCCTCCCTGTCAGATTCTTCCTGCACACCTGGAGTCTCACCGCCTCCGCTCACTGCCCTCGAGGTGGCTGTGGTGGGGAAGAGACAGTTGCCTACCTCCTACTGGGATGTACCTTTGCAAAGCAGGTGTGAAAAGAGATGCAGTGGTTTTTGTCGAGGTTCATCCCAAGCAGCTCTGTAACACAGGAGTCTGTGCTCTACGGGCTGTTCCCAGGGACGCACACCAAGATAAACATCAACTGCTGCTGGAGGACTATCAATTCAGTGAAAGACGCTCTTTGGTCTGCCCGAAACTTGCTGGTCTTCCAGCGCAAAGAGTTGTCCACCACCGAGAGTTGCAGACTGGCACATTCCAATGTCCAGGACTACGTGCTGAGTGATGCACTAAAGTTTGGGGCAGCTGCTGCAAAGGCTCAATGGGGAAAGACCACTGTGTAAGGTCCCCCCACCACAGTGAACCAAGGGGCTGGACCCGTGGGAAACCCCTCGGGCTGTAGACTCAAAATATGGTTTTGCGCTAAAATGTACATTGTATGTAAAATGGAATGGAAGGGTTGTGAGGCCCTGTTGATTTCCTTTGCACTTTCTGGAATGTCAGCTGTTTTGAACTGTTTTGTATTGTATTTTTTACAGATTTTTATGAATAAAGTATATTTTTAGAAAAAAAAGACTAGTCAGGTTGTGAAGGAGTCCCCTGAGTGCATCACACTCTCCAAACAGTATTCTGTTCTGAATACTGGTGAGAGTGATAGTTCCTCTGGGGAGTACAGCCGGAGTCAAGTCCACGGGTGGCTCAGCTGTACAGGGGGGCAGAAGGAAGATCGGGAAAGCAATCGTGATCGGGGATTTGATAGGGAACAGACATACATTTCTATGGCTACAGTCAGGAATCCAGGATGGTATATTGCCTGCCTGCTACCAAGGTCAAGGATGTCACTGAGCAGCTGCAGAGAACTCTGAAGGGTGAAGCTGAACTGGCAACAGTCCATATCGGTACCAATGACATAGGTAGAAAGAAGGATGAGATCCTGCAGGCAGATTTTAGGGAGCTAGGAAAGAAACTAACAAACAGGACCTCAAAGGTAGTAAATAGAGTCAAAGAGTTATACAGCACAGAAACAGGCCCTTCGGCCCATCGTGTCCTTGCCAGCCATCAAGCACCTAACTATTCTAATCCCATTTTCCAGCACTTGGCTCGTAGCCTTGTATGCTGTGGCATTTTCAGTGCTCATCTAAATACTTCTTAAATGTTGTGAGGGTTCCTGCCTTCACCACCTCTTCAGGCAGTGCGTTCCAGATCCCAACAAACCTCTGGGTGAAAAAACTCTTCCTTAAATCCCCTTTAAACCTCCTGCCCCTTACCTTAAATCTCTGCCCCTTGGTTATTGACCCCTCCGCTCAGGGAAAAAGTTTCAACCTATCTAACCTATCAATGCCCCTCATAATTTTGGATACCTCCATCATGCACCCCCTCAGCCTTCTCTGCTCTAAGGAAAACAATCCCAGCCTTTTCAGTCTCTCTTCATAGCTGAAATGCTCTAGCCCAGGCAACATCCTGGTGAATCTCCTCTGAACCCTCTCCAGTGCAATCAGATCCTTCCTATAGTGTGGTGCCCATAACTGTACACAGTACTCCAGCTGTGGCCTAACTAGTGTTTTATACAGCTCCATCATAACCTCCCTGCTCTTACATTCTATGCCTCAGCTGATAAAGGCAAGTATCCCATATGCCTTCCTAACCACCATATCTACCTGTGCTGCTGCCTTCAGTGATCTATGGACAAGTACACCAAGATCCCTCTGACCTTCTGTACTTCCGAGGGTCCTACCATCCATTGTACATTACCTTGCCTTGTTAGTCCTCCCAAAATGCATTACCTCACACATCTCAGGATTAAATGCCATTTGCCAATGCTCCGCCCATCTTACCAACCCATTTATATCGTCCTGTAATCTAAGGCTTTCCTCCTCACTATTTACGACAACACTAATTTTTGTGTCATCTGTGAACTTGCTTATCATACCTCCTATATTCATGTCTAAATCATTAATGTACACTACAAACAGCAAAGGACCCAGCACTGAGCCCTGCGGTACACCACTAGTCACAGGCTTCCACTCGCAAAAATAACCCTCGACCATCACCCTCTGCCTCCTGCCACAAAGCCAATTTTGGATCCACTTTGCCAAATTGCCCTGGATCCAATGGACTCTTACCCTCTTAACCAATCTCCCATGCCGTACCTTATCAAAAGCCTTACTGAAGTTCATGTAGACTACATCAACTGCTTTACCCTCATCCACACATCTAGTCACTGCCTTGAAAAATTCAATCAAGTTAGTTAGACATGATCTCCCCCTGACAAAGCCATGCTGACTATCCCTTATTAATCCCTGCCTCTCCAAATAGCGATTAATGCTGTCCCTCAGAATTTTTTCCAATATTTTCCCAACCACTGATGTTAGACTCACCGGCCTGTAATTACCTGGTTTATCCCTGCTACCCTTCTTGAATAATGGCACCACATTCGCAGTCCTCCAGTCCTCTGGTACCTCTCCTGTGGCCAGAGAGGATTTGAAAATTTGTGTCAGAGCCCCTGCTATCTCCTCCCTTGCCTCACATAACAGTCTGGGATACATCTCATCTGGGTCTGGGGATTTATCCACTTTTAAGTCTGCTAAAACAGCTAATACTTCCTCCCTTTCAATGCTAATATGTTCAAGTATATCACAATCCCCCTCCCTGATCTCTACACCTACATCGTCCTTCTCCATAGTGAACACAGATACAAAGTAATCATTTAAAACCTCACCTATGTCACCCGGCTGCACACACAGATTGCCATTTTGGCTAGATCCTGTTTTATCATATTGAAATCGGCCTTCCCCCAATTCAGTACCTTTATTTCCGGCCCTTCTTTGTCCTTTTCCATAACTACCTTAAATCTTACAGAGTTACAGTCACTATCCCCGAAATGCTTCCCCACTGACCCTTCTACCACTTGTCCAGCTTTATTCCCTAGGATTAGGTCCAGTACTGCCACTTCTCTTGTAGGACTTTCTACGTACTGGCTCAAAAATATCTCCTGTATGCATTTTAAGAATTCCGCCCCTTTAAACCTTTTACACTAAGACTATCCCAGTTAATATTAGGTAAGTTGAAATCCCCTACTATGATTACCTTATTATTTTTGCACCTCTTCGGATTACTCCTGATACCATATGTTAGTGAGCATTTTAATAGCTGGATAGTGCAGATAAATGTGTGGCGGAAGAGGTGATGCAGGAGGGAGGGCTTCAGATTCCTGGGACATTGGGACCGGCTCTGGGGGAAATGGAACATGTACAGGCCACACACATTGCACCTGAACAGAGCTGGAACCAATGCCCTTGCAGGGTGGTTTGTTGGTGCTATTGGGGAGGGTTTCAACTAACTTGGCAGGGGTGTGGGAACCAGGAGGAAAAACAAGGAGCACAAAGAATTGGAAGAGACAGATAGCACTAGAGTAGGAAATAGTAAGGTATTAGGTGGGGTCAGAGTAAGGTGGAATGTGATTCGTTCTAAATTAGGTTTACTGTACATGTATGTGAATGCACAGAGTGTGGTAAATAAGCAATGTCAGAATATGATGTTGTGGCGATAACGGAGACCTGGCTCAAAAAGGGGCAGGACTGGGTACAAAATATTCCTGGATACAAGGTGTTCAGGAAAGATAGGGAAAGAAAGAAAGGAGGAGGGGTGGCAGTATTGATTAGGAGAACATTACAGTGCTGGAGAGCGAGGATGTCCTGGAGGAGAAAAGGACAGAATCTATTTAGTTAGAGCTGGAAACAATAGAGATACCAGTACACTACTGGGTAATTCTATAGGCCATCAACTAGTCCTCATCAATTAGAGGAACAAATTTGCAAGGAAATTACAGACAGGTGCAAGAATATAGAGTAGATATAATAGGGGACTTTAATTATCCTAATACAGACTGGCATAGTAATCGTGTAATTGCAGAGAGGGGGAAGAGTTTATGAAGTGTGTTCAGGAGAATTTTCTAGATCAGTATGTTTCTGCCCCAAAAAGGAAGGAGGCATTACTCTCTGTTTCCTGTCACTCAGCCAGTTTCATATCCATGCGGCTACTGTCCCATTTATTCCATGGGCTTTAACTTTGCCGGCAAACCTGTTATGTGACACTTAATCCATGTATACCTCATCTACCCTCTCTGTTACCTCATCAAAAAACTTAAGCAAGTTAGTTAAACACAATTTACCCTTAACAAATCTGTGCTGGCTTTCCTTAATTAGGCCACATTTGTCCAAGAGACTGTTAATTTCATCCCAAATTATTGTTTCTAAAAGCCTTCCCACCACCAAGGTTTAACTGACCAGCCTTTAGTTGCTGGGCTTATCCTTGTATCCTTTCTTGAACAAGAGTGTAATGTCTGCAATTCTCCAGCCCTCTGGTTTGAAAGATTATGGCTAGTGCCTCCACAATTTTAACACTTACTTTCCTCAGTATTCTTGGATGCTATTCATCAGGTCCTGGTGACTTATCAACTTAAGTACTACCAGTCTATTTACACCTTCTCTTTATCAAGTTTAGCCCATCCAGTGTCTCAACTACCTCCTCTTTCACTATGACTTGGGCAGCAGCTTCTTCCTTGGTAAAGTCAGATGCAAAGTACTCACTTAGTACCTCAGCCATGCCCCCTACTTCCATGCATAAATCCACTTTTCGGTCCCTAATCAGCCCAACTCCTCTTTTTACCCCTCTTTTACTATTTATATGCCTATAGAAGACTTTTGGATTCCCTTTTACATTAGCTACCAGTCTCTTATCATACTCTCTCTTTGCTTCTCTTATTTGTTTTTTCACTTCCCTTCTGAACCTTCTAAATTCAGCCTGGTTCTCACTTGTATTATCCATCTGTCATATGCACCCTTTTTCTGCTTAATCTTACTCTCTATTACTTTCGTCATTCAGGGAGCTCTGGATTTGTTTGCTCTACCTTCCCCTCCATGGTAATGTACCTTGACTGCACTCGAACTATCTCTTCTTTAAATACAGCCCATTTTTCTGTTCCAGTTTTGCCTGCCAATCTTTTCCAGTTTACCTGGGCCAGATCTGTTCTCAACCCATTGAAGTTGGCCCTCCCCCAATTAATTATTTTTACTCTGAATTGTTCCTTGTCCATTTCCATAGCTAACCTAAACTTTATGATACTATGGTCACTGTCCCCTAAATGTTCGCCCACTGACACTTGATTCATTTGACCCACCTCATTCCCCAGAACTAGGTCCAGCAATGCCTCCTTCCTTGTTGGACCTGTCAATGGTGTGGAAAGAGATGCAATGGTTTTTGTCGAGGTCCATCCCAAGCAGCTCTGTAACACAGGAGTCTGTGCTCTACGGGCTGTTCCTAGGGACACACACCGAGACAAACATCAACTGCTGCTGGAGGACTATGGATTCGGTGAAAGACGCCCTTTGGTCTGCCCGAAACTTGCTGGTCTTCCAGCGCAAAGAGTTGTCCACCACCGAATGTTGCAGACTGACACATTCCAAGGTCCAGGACTACATGCAGAGGGACGCACTAAAAGCTTGGGGCAGCCGCAGCAAAGGCTCAATGGGGAAAGACCACTGTGTAAGGTCCCCCCACAAAGCTGAACTGAGGGGCTGCATCCATGGGAAACCCCTCGAACTGTATCGGAAAATTTTCATTTGCTGTAAAATGTAAAAATGTAATTGGCATGACAAATGTGAAATGGAAGGGTTGCGAGGCAACTCATGATTGTAATGAAGCAAACGGGCCTCCTTTGCACTGTTTGTATTTTTTGACTTGGTGCTGTTTGAAACTGGTAATGTAATTTCTACAGATTTTTATGAATAAAGTATATTTTGGAAATATAAAAAAAAAACTGTCAATGGACAGAAACTTGCTGAATAAATAATGGCACGTGAACGATGCACACCAGTATTAATGTTCAAATCGGCTCACATATTCAGGGGATTAAGAGTTACGCTGTGAGTTGCAAATCTCCAGAACTTGCTGGTTGATTTACACCATTCCATTGTTTGCTTCACAAACAGTATCTCACCCTGAGCCTTCCCACTCACCCACTCTACTTCATCTGTCTTCTCAGTCCTTCCTCTGTTAATTTTCAATGCCTAAATTTAATTGGTTAAGGAGATGAACTTTTGGTCCCGCCATTCACTGATGTCCCAGGTGCCCTGTTGCCTTCATAGCGCCATTACCAGCTCACACTTCTATAAAGTTAGGACACAAACATATTTTGAGCTGAAGACTGCAGGATAAAGTCTAACAGCGTATCCTGCAAGATACCCTACTCCAGCAAGATGCCCCCAATGTATAGCATTAGGAATTGCATTTTTGACTAGGAATCAGCCGCATTCCATGTGGGTGGATTCCTATCTTCAGTCTCCAATGGAGCACACAACTCTCATCTATGGCTCCCAGATATCATTAATGCACAATGATGACCACACTCTCAGCAATGTGTCAGCTCACAGCCTAAACAAAGTAGAGGGTAGCTCTGGGGCGATGTACTTGAATAATGAGGAAACACCCATCTCCCTTGCTAGTGCACAAAGTTCACTGTGTTGAACCTTGTGGACCCAGCACATATATTAATTCTTCTGACTGAGGGGACACATTAACAAAGCAATGTGGATATGAGTGCACTGGGTACTATAGGCCATATATTACAACTGACATCCTCTCCAGCTATCTCGATTCTGTCTTGCCATTAGATCTAGATGAGGGAACCAGAGAGAGTGGAACAGATCTGATCAAAATTTCCTCACAAAAGTCCCATTCATGAGTTGGTGTCACTTTCATCCCCACAACACTAAACTCCTTCCCAAAGTCCTGTGATAATGGGTTACAGGTGCAGATTCACTGGAACTTGGAGTGGTGAACCTGGCCACAGGTGCATCAAAGATCACAGACTCATCTGAGCAAATCTGTATCTTTCAGATAGCTCCATTTCAAAGACAAGGTAGAAAACTCTGTACCAGATTAAATGTTGCCAAATCTCTTATGTTATTAAGTTTAAAGCAGCAGCAGTGGGAGATCATCTCAGCACTGTCAACAGAGCTTCTGGCAAACATGAAAAGGAACTGGAAAATCTTCAGGGATGCTTTGCATTCTGCACTCAGAAATTTGGCCTCACTATCAATCCAAAGAAGATGGAGTTTATATACCTGCCTGCCTTAGGAAAGCCTTATGTGTCACCCAGTTGAGGGGCATACTATGTCTGCATACTAAGTCAGGTGATGCGCTCTTAGAGGATGAGCTGATCCACAGATTGTTTAAACGCCAGCAGTGCTCTTGGAACGATTCATGTGTAGTTATGGATAAAAGGCCATTAAACTGACAACAAAACGTAAGGTCTACAAGGCAATGGTTAAAACATCTTTACTGTATGTATGTGATAGCTGGATTACTTACAGTTGCCACACCAGGAAACTCAAATCACTTCCATCTAGATTGTCTAAGAAAGTACATGAAAATTCAATGGTGGCATAAGACTCGGGCGACAAATATCCTCAGAAGAGAAATATGCCAGGCATAGAGGCAATGATAGTAAATGCACAGCTAAAATGGGCTGGTCGCTTAGCTCAAATGCTTGATACTAGACTATTCAAGAAGGTATTCTACGGTGAGATGAAGTTTGGCAAACACTCTTGTGGTGGTCAATTCGAAAGATATGAAGATTGTCTAAAGACTGAGCATTTCAACTGGCACATGGAGGCATGAGGCTTGTTACAGAAGAAAGTGGCAAAAAGTGATTCATGATTGTAAGGCAAAGCATGAAGCAAGTCATATCCAACTCGCCAAAAAAAAGAGAGCCCAAAAAAATCAAAGAACTATTAGCGTGCCAGCCAATCTGACGTCCGTTGACCTATGCATGAGAAACATTTCTCAAGAAAAATCAAACCTTGCAGTCATATGAGATGCCTTAATCTATATTAATTAGAGAGGAATCATAGACTGCCATCATTAATCTTATTTTATAAATTAACCCATAACCTACCAGGTAAAGCCTTATATAAAATTAAACAATGGCTAAAATGGGGTTAACAGTTATTAAGAGATGCACAGATAAAGATTAGTGAATGCTGTGTGAATGATAATAGTTTCTTGATCAGTTTCAACCATAGAAATGACTGACCAGGAAAGTTGTGCATTCAGAATGTTTAGTGTGTTAGTTCAGGATAATTTATCCACTCTGGAGCTTTGCTTGATTAGGTTTGGGGAGAACAGGGAGAGATTTTCCTCATGAGGTTAAATGAGTTGGGCAGAAGCAACAAGAAAGCAGATTGTACATGGTTTGTGTAAGGAAAAGGCTTTTCTTGTATCTTCTTCTTGTGTTCCTTTCTTCCTTCACAATGGGCTGGATTTTGTGTAGGAGCTGGGGCTCCCAACGCCGGGCCGAAAAGGCGGGGAAACCCCACCTCTGCATTTTCGCAGCCCCCCAGAGCCATCCTCCAGTGTTTTAAAATGTAGGTTTCAGGAGGCGGGATCCCTGTCCCTTTAAAGATCGGCCCATCAGAGGGCTGGTAGCTCAGTATCGGCAGCTTCACCGGTAACGGTGGCCACGCCCGGTACTGGAGAGTCTTCAGACCCAGGCCCAGTGGTGGAACCCTGGAACAGAGGTAGGTGAGGCGGGGTTGCAGGGGCCAGTCTGGAAGGCCCCGGCGATGGGGGACTGGGGGGTGGTCTTGCGGTCCGGGGGGTGGGGGTGAGGTTCCAGGGGGGTGAATTGGTTCCCCATGGGGGTCCTCCATGGGTCACAAATTGCCCACCGAGGAGGGACCCTCCTCCCCAAGCCTGCAGGGAGGGTGCCTCATTTTACGAGATGTTTATGAGGCCCCACTCCGCTGCTGGTAAGATCCCAGTGATGGCGGGAGGAGGCCCCCAGTTAGCCGTTAATAGGCCACTTAAGCGCCTCAATTGGCCTCTGGGTGGGAAGGCTGTCATCGGCCTACCCCGCCACCAGGAAGATCCACCCTTGCCACCCAACACGATACTCCGTGCCCCCACCTCCGTTCCTGCCTCAGTGGGGGCCCGTAAAATCCAGCCCAACATGTCCATACATCAGTAACATAATTCAGCACATCACCATTCAGATCAGCAGGACGTCTTCTGCCATTTACACCACCTCTGGAAATGTAACATGCCATACTTCATATCCATGCGCACAAAGCATATACATGGGCTACCCACAGATAAAGCATTCCTCCATCCAACATCTTTTTTGTCTTTAGTAAGGTGTTTGCTTGTATTTCTATAGGGGTTTCAGCACTGCCATGTCAAAAAGCTTTCAAAGTTGTGCATCGTTAAGTGCAGAATCAAAGCTTTTTAAAAAAAATGTTTCCAACGGATATCCTACCACCATCGCAGAGCTGAATTGAAAAAAAGCCAACAGCATAAGGGTAAAATCAATACAGAACAAGGCAATACTTGCAGACAATAGCCAGAAAGCAGGACAATGGCCTGATAAAGTAGAGAAAAAATATGAGGCAGGGTAAAAACTTGATGACAATATAGGAGCACTGGAGGCTGAGATTTTACCCTGCCCTATGGCGATGGGCTAGGAGACGGGTGTGCTGCTAATGTGGTGGAGGAAGATGTTTGGAGGGAAGCCCGATGTCTTCACACAGTCATGGCATTTTACCAGTTGTGGGAACCTCAGCAGCATGGCCACCCTATGGGCAGCCAATTCTACCACTTAAGGGCCCAATTAAGGGCCACTTCTCACACCCACCAGTATTTAGCCTGCGTTGGGAGAACCCACCTCTGCATGGGGAGAACGTCAGGCAAACCCTGGTGGCCTCTCAGTGGGTTTCTGGGGTGGGGGAGGGGCCTCCTTAATGGTTGCTCCATGGCTCACGGACGGTCCCGCTGGTGGCTATATTCGCCCCCATGACTGAGGCACCACCGCTGTCATATGATCCCTGCCCCCCCACCCCCACCCCGATCGGCGGAGCCTGCCTGCCAAGCCCCAGATTCCTGAAAGAAACTCACCAGTCTTTTTTTCCCCAAAAGTATACTTTATTCATAAAAATCTGTAAAAAAAAATTACAAAACAGTTCAAAACAATTCCAATTTGACATTCCAGAAAGTGCAAAAGAAATCCATTTCCTTCAATACACAATGTGCGTTGCCTCACAACCCTTCCATTTCATTTTACATGCAATGTACATTTACATTACACAGCAAAACCATATTTTGGTGCATACAGACCGAAGTGTTTTACACAGGTTCCAGACCCTCAGTTCACTATGGTGGGAGGACTTTACACCGTGGCCTTTCCCCATTGAGCCTTTGCGGCAGTTGCCCCAAGCTTTACTGTGTCCCTCAGCGCGTAGTCCTGGACCATGGAATGTGCCAGTCTGCGACACTCAGTCATAGACAACTCTTTGCACTGGAAGACCAGCAAGTTTCGGACAGACCAAAGAGCGTCACCCGTCTTCAAGGGCACCTCGGCATTGAGGTGTGCTCTTCATGCTGCAGCCATAGCAGTGGCCACCCCTAGCCACTCAATTGGACGGTGCTCCCAGCGGCAGCCTGTTAGGTGGCCACCTCCGGCAAAATGCCGCCCCAGGGTCCCGCCACCTGCCAGCTGGGGTCAACTCCTGCTTTTGCCCTGCTGGCGGGACTTCTAACATGGTGGAAAAATTCAGCCATGGGTTTGTGTTAGTGAGTAAATTACTGAAATGCATTATTTTACTGATAAACATTTTCAGGCACAACAACTATTTTGAACAGTATTGCATAGTAGAAATAATTTTGCCAAACAATTGCAATGCAAAGAGATAGAAAACTGGGTGGACTCCATTATAGACACAGAATCTCCCTCTACACGCTGCATCCGAGGGGTTTCTTTATGCCTCGAACAACAACAGGAAAATCTGCCCCTTTACACCTTCATGCTGTTGTTTCCCCTGTAGATTACAAGCTTCCTCATTTCCCTCCTCGCATTTACATGCAAGCAATTTCCCCTGCAAACTAAAGTTATTCTGATAGATAAAGGAGCACTGCAATTCTGTCCCAGGTGGTCCAAGCCACAAGCTGTTGTGTTCTAGAGAACTGCAGCTTGAAACATTTGCATTTGTCACGAAAGCAGAACTCCTGTGGGTAGGTGACATTACTGTGGAAATTCAGCTTGTCTTCCAGCATTTGCAGGACACAAAACCCCACAATCAAACAAAGCAATATATTTTAACCAACAAGAAATGCTTGATAGAAAATTGCAAATGTATACTGGATATTGTGCCGTATTTCCCTACTTTTATCTTGTATGCATTTCTGTGACTTGAAACCAGCAGGACATGGCCTGAAGGAGGAAAGAGTTTGAATAAGACTCTGCAGGTGAAATTATGCCACGATATGTTGCTCTAAAGAAACCCACAGATCTGACAGGGTTGTGCTAAAGGTCAGTCACCAGGAGCTCAAGCATTTTTTTTTTAAGTACAGGGAGCCTCGATGACAGTAGACAGCAGATTTTTTTAATGTAGTTTAATCAGATTATATCTAATCTTTGCAATAAATAGCTGCTCTGGGATTACGGGAGATTGGCAACTTTGACCTTCAGACTGGTAGATCCGAGGGAATTCCAGACTCCATGGTCCAGTCCTTTAATCAGCTCAGATGTCATATTACTGACAAATCAATACTGTTACAGTAATAAAGCTGTTCAAAATGTCAGGAAAAGCTTTATGACCATAATATTCCCCAACTAAAATAAACACTCAAAATACCATTTTTGATCAAAGATTTGGATGCTTCTTGCTTAGCCTTCTCTATTTCTTCCTTTTCTCTCTCTCAATTTTGCTGGTTATTTCTAATTACATCTTGTCTCAAATTAAACTATATTTTCATTTAATTTGTTAAAAGAAACATAGCTAAAAATTGGATAAGGCCCGTTATTGGACACGGGGATCATGATGCGCAATTACCACCCGTCCAATGGAAGTGATGCAGACTGCACCAAACTTCGTGCTGCTTGCTCATTGCCATGCTTGTGGCATGCAGTTCAGCAATAAACATGTTGCTGAGTGGCTGCATGTTCAGCAGGGGGCCAGCTTCATGCGAGGCTAATATCAGTTAAAGCTAGCCTACGCATCTTAAAATCAGCTGGGACCTCTTACAGGGGAGGCATACTCTGTCTGCAGGAGGGGCTAGAAGTGGCTGTGAAACAGCTTCAGAACAGAATGAAATCAGAGCTATGGAGCAACAGGCCAGAGAGAGGGTTCAGATGAAGCATTGAGGCCTTAATGTAGGAGGTGGAAAGGAGGAGAGAGTTCATCTTTCTGCAAGGGCCCAGTAGGCCCTCCAGCCAAGCTCTTAAAAGGGAATGGGAGCATTTAGGCATGGAGGTCAATGCCAGGAGTCTGGCTCTGAGGACCTGGCTAAGTGCCAAAAAACATTTAATAACCTCACATGTGTGTTCATGGTCAGTGAATGCATCTTCAAATGCCATCTCCTACCAATTGCACCACCAACCTCACACAATACTCAATGTGCCATTCCCCCATTACTCACCGATCGGCAATCTCTAGTAATCAGGACTCATGCCTTACTTTCTTAGGCTCCACCTCACACTCATGCATTTACCACTGCTGCAAGCCTCACATCCACACCTTGCAGCTTTCACATACTTCCAGCTATTCAGCTATGACAGGCACATGATGTAAACACATTACAACACACTCATTGACACTCTTATACATAGAGACACATACATAGAGAAAGGGATAAAAAAAGATGGGGTCACAATATTGGTTAAAGAAACAATTACAGCTGGGAGGAAGGATGTTATGCTAGAATGGTCATCAAATGAGGCCACATGGGTTGAACTGAAGAACAAAAAAGAGGCAATGACACTGCTGTGAGTGAACCATAGACCCCAAACAGTCAGAGAGAAATAAAAGAGCAAAAAGTAGGCACGTTTCAAAGAAGTGCAAAAATAGGACAGTAATAGTAGGAGATTTCAATTGTCTTAATATTAACTGAGATAGAATCAGTGTAGACAGTGTAAGAGGGTGCAGAATTCTTAAAATGCATTCAGGAGAACCTTTTTTAGCCAGTTTGGAGCAAGTGCAATGAGAGAAGGGGCAGTTCCAGACTTAATTTTAGGGCATGAAGCTGGGCAGGTGGAAGGGGTATCAGCGGGAGACCAATTTGGTGATTATAATTCAGTTAGATATAGCGTAGTTATGGAAAAGAATTACGATAGCAACAGAGTAAAAGTTCTCAATTGGGAAAAGGCCAATTTTAAGCAAAATGCGATTTAGCAAAAGAGGACAGGAAACAGCTACGAAGGTAAATCAGTGGTGGAGCAGTGGAAGGCATTCAAGGAAGAGATTGTAAGGGTGCAGAACAAATATGTTCCCACAAAGAAAAAGGATGGGGTCCCAAATCTTTCGCCCCTTGGATGTCAAGAAGCATGCAGGGTAGGATAAAGCTCAAAAGGGAAGCTATGTCAGATGCGAAGAGCTCAACACTGCAAAAAGCCTAGAGGAGTATAGAACGTGCAGGTGTGATATTTAAAAAGAAATGGGGAAAGCATAAAGAGGGTATGACAAAATATTGGCAAGTAAGATCAAGTAAAACCCAAAGATGTTTTGTAAATACCTAAAGAGCAAGACTATGGCCGGGATTTTATGGGCCCCCCTGAGGCGGGGATCGGAGGTGGGGCGGGGGGGGCATGGAATATCGCGATGGGTGGCACAGGAGGCGGCAGGGAGGAAAGCCCATTGCCTCCCCATCGCCAAGTGATCTTCCTGGGGGCAGGATAGACCGGCAACGGCCTTCCCACCCAAAGGCCAAGTGATGCTCTTAAGTGGCTTATTAATGGTCAATTAAGGGCCTGGTCCCATCGCTGCTGGGATCTTACCAGCAGCAGGGGTAGGGGTGTGGAGGGGCCTCTGCCATGTGGGGAGGATGCCTTGCAACTCGAGGCATTGTCCCTGCGGGCTTGGGGGGACCTCTTCCATGGGCTATTTGTGCCCCATGGAGGACCCCCACCAGGAACAATCTTACCCCCGGGACCCCCCTCCCCCTGGACTTCATGACCACCTCACTGCCCCACCTTGCTGAGGTTCCAATGCTGGGCCTGGGTCCAAGGCTTCTGCAGTACTGGCAGTGGCCGCCTCTCCTGGTGGCACTGCCCATACTGCTGAGCTGCCAGCCCCAATAGGTCAGCAGCTCATGGAGGCGGAACCCATCTTTAAAGGGACGGGGATCCCGGCTCATGAATCTTTAATTGAGAAACACTAGGGGATCATTCCAGGGGGCCGCGAAAATGCAGAGACAGAGGTCCCCCCACCTTCTCGGCCCGGCACTGGGAGCCCCGCCTCCTACATAAAATACAGTTCATAAATAAGGAAAGAGTAGGGCCAATTAGAGACTAAAAGGTAACTTGTTTGTGGAGGCGGAAGAAGTGGATATGGCTCTTAATCAATACTTTGTACCTATCTTTGCAAAAGAGGGGGTTGATGTAGACATTGTGGTTAATTGTGAAATATTGGATGGGATAAAAATAGCGCGAGAGTAAATATTAAGTGGTTTAGCATCTTTGAAAGTAGATAAATCTCCAAGCTGCTAAGCTAAGCAAGGGAGGAAATAAGGAAGCTCTGACCATCATTTTCCAATCCTTTCTGGCTAAAGCTGTTTTACCGAAGGATGGAAGGACTGTTGGTGTTGTATCGTTGTTTATAAAGAGAGGCAGAGATAGACCAGGTAATTACAGACCAGTCAGCCTAACCTCGGTGTTGGACAAATTATAGGAAAAAATTCTGAAGAACAGTATTAATCAGCATTTAGAAAGGCATAGATTAGGCAAGAACAGTCAGCATGAATTTGTTCAGGGCAGATTGTGTTTGACTAACTTGATTGAATTTTTTGAGGAGGATCGATGAGGATAGCACATTTGATGCAGTTTAAATGGATTTTAGCAAGGCTTTTGGCAAGGTCCCACATGGCAGACTGGTCAGGGGTGATGGGATGGGGTAAAGGACAAAGGTTCTGAACTTTGGGGATGGGGAGGAATGTTGTATATTCAAGTTAAGTATTTCAGGATGGGAAGGGCAGGAATGACATGTAATGCTATCGGTGGGTGGGAGAGGGGAAGGAAAGTTTTTTTAAATTAATTTTTATTAACTTTAAATTCATTGTCTCTTTAAAAATTTCCATTGTCATTTAGGGATCTAAGCCCTTTAAAAATGACACGGTGCCTGTGCTGTGGCACCGGATGCCATTGCCGGGGATGGCTCGCCTGCCCTCTCCACGTCATTGGTCTTTCTGTAACTACTGGAGAAGCTACTACATTCGCTCTGGCCAAATCATTCCTGTGGAGTAGGTCAACTCCTTCTACTTGCGAACAGTGGACAACTCCTACTGTTACCATTCCCAGACATTAAGTCACACTCCAGTGCTCCCAATACAAAGGTATGGATATATACTCCCCACCGATACCATTCACTAAAACCTTGGCAAGCAATGAGCTCTCTGGTGGAAAGGTTATGCCTTTCCCCAGCAAAAGAGTTTGGGTGGCTCCTGCATCCCTAAGTATAATTATCGGTTTATCTGCCTCACTTAAAGGATAAGGAGTTACTTTTCCTTTTGACAAGAATTCCCTATAACTCTCAGGTATTTTGTAGCTATACATTATACCCATTTTGCACCAACAAATGGGCAAAACACACACCAATTTCTATCCCAGTGGCCAGAATTTTCTGGGCCTTTTGGAAACGGGCTGAGAGGTGGGAAGGTTGGAAAAATAGCATGGGAAGGGAGCATGGCGTGCCCAGCATTTTCCCACCACCTTCCATTTTGCCAGCAGCGGGAAAGTTGGCGGCTTGGATGCCCGCCACGAAGCCAATTGAGTCACTTAAGTGGCCAATTAAGGGCCATGTTCCTTTTCCTTAGGCTTTTTGCCTGCATCAGGAGGGCCCACTACCATATGGGGAGACTGGTCAGTGAAACATGGCAGCCTCCCCAATGGGCTCAGGGGAGGGGTCCCTCCTTTAGAGTCACTCCATGGTCCATGGAGGGCTCACCTGGATGGCCGACCTTGTGGCAACGGTGCTGCTGGTGCTTCAAGAACCACCTGCCCTGCTCCAATTGCCGGGGCCTGGCAACCAGGCCCGGGCTACCCCCAACCCAACTTACCTGTCTCCAAGGGCACCCGACCATTGAGGCGCCCTGTCCTTGCAGCTGCAGCCGCAGCAATGGCACTGATGAGGCTGCTGAGCTCCCAGCCCTCTGCTTGAGCCAGCAGCTCATGGGGACAGGCTGCCATCCGTAAGTGGGCAGCAGGCCCGGCAGCGGCCTCTTAATTGGCCACTGCTAACAATATGCCACCTTGGCTCCCGCTACCCACTGAAGCCAGGTCGCCTTCCGCGTTCTGTCCCGGCGGAGGGACTTCTGCCGTCTCCAGAAAATTCAGCCCAGTATGTCTTTTAAAAGTAGCTCATGCCAAGTGGCAGCATATCGGATCAGGGCCACCATGTAAACTGAGTTTGACAATTGTGGGTTTATGTATAAAAACTTCTACCACTGTAGGAGCCACCTAAAATTATCAATATCACCACAGTTTTATTCTTTACCTGTCATCCTCACAATCACACCTTAATGATATTTTTTGTCTGCATTTTCTCTCCCTTCATTTGCAATCAAATTTTCTTTGTTTCTCTTGTACTAACAACGAATTACTGCTTTTATTTTTCTCTTTTTATAAATTGTTTATTTTCAGTTTCTCCAAGCGATGGTATCAGACAATAAAAGGTTTGCAATACAGAATGAGGCCTTTCAGCCCATCTTGTCATGTGCTAGCCCTTTGCTAAAGCAATTGATAACAAATTGCTCACTGCCTCAAGCAAGAGGACTTCTGAGACCTTGTCTAATGCCACTCTTTAGCTGGCAGCTAGGCAGCCAACAACATCAGCCAAGTTGCCATCCCTATCAGGAATCATTTGGCTTGGTGCTGTTGAGATTGGCATCTCACCTTGTAGAGAACTGAAGGTGTAAACCATCAACCAAAATATTCCACGGGGCAGCATGGTGAAGTTCCAACACACTGCGCCACTGACTGTGCCAACTTCCAGAATCTGAATAAACCAGAAAACTCCAATGCATCTCCATTGAGTCAAAAAGAAAAATCCTATTGTGATCTCAGAAGGATTAATATCCAAATAAATTAACTCTGCACAGTATCAGAAAGAATGGGCAAAAAATTATTCATACTAATCATGAGTTCATAAAGATGTGCGAGACCTGGAATAATATGGATACAGTAAATCCTGAACTGATTACCTGAATCATTCATGTTGCTAAGTCACTTCGGTGACAAGAACCCATTTCCTAAATCCATTCAATGGATATTTGATTAATCTGAAATTAAACTATATTGTTTGCTGGTTGCAGCTGTGCAGTCATCCTGGAGATCACAATGTGCTGAGCCTTCTGCTGAGCATCTAAAGTCCACAGTCAAAAGAAATGAATTGTCAAGAGCTGCTCAAACAGCAAAAATCCTGGGCAAGTCTTTTTTTTCTGGGAGTGTGCCAGAGAGAGGATCAGGAGACAGGGAGGGGGAGGGGGGGGGGGGGGGGGGTGCGGTGAGTGTGGAGTTGGGGGCAGTGAGGGGTGCAGGGAAGAGGCTGAAAGATAATACTTTCAATAGAAATGAAAGCAAAAGAAAAATAAACCTTTCAGTGTGCAAATTGGATTTTGCAGTTTGCTTTGGATTTAATTGAAATGGGACCTTACTGCACAAATAAGCAAATGTTTGTAATCAGAGTAATATTGTTCTCCTCATAAAATATTTATAATTCTCATAAAATAAAATTCTGAGATTTTGTAACTTGAAGATAATTACATTTCTGTACCATATGACACTGTATGAGCCTTTATCTTGAGTTTCCGTGTCAAGCCTCGAAGACTGCAGCCTCCAGCCTGCAGCCACAATGGCGTGTAGTGAACCAGCTACAGTGCAATGATCTGTTACTTTCAACTCAAGTGAACACATAGCCATACAGAAAGAAAAGTTCACAGTGCATCAGACATTTGGCACATTTAGGGCTGGATTGAAAAAAAAATTATCTAGCGCACGGTAGCTCAGGATAATATACAGGACGGCCGCAACCCCACCACCCCCAATCACGTTGCGGGGGCGGCCTCAGCGACGCTACCTGTTTCTGCGCGGGTGCTGGCGCCATTTTTAAAGGGCTGCCAAGCCTGTGTTGACAGATCAAAACTGACCCCCCCCAACTGCAACAAATATAAAGTTTGACCCCTCCCCTCCCCTCCCCAACTATTCCAGCAAAGCCCGGATTACCCCTTTTCCAGTCCCAACTGACCTAAGTGCAGAATTCAACCTTTCCCCCCCCCCCCACTACACTGACAATGCAGAGTTGACCCCTTCCCCTCGCACCCCCTACTTAACTACAAATACCCCAACTCGGTAGTGCCAGCTTTCCCTGGATAGGAAAGTGAAGGCGCTGGAGCGCCGCACATCGATCGGAATGTCCGGAACTGCCGGTAAGATCGCTCCGGCTGCCATTTAAATAGGTGATTTGAATATTGAAATCCAGGTCCCTCTGCAGAGCAATGAATGTGCTGCCACGGAACTACTCCGCTTCTGGGAAGATCGGGCACAACATTCCCAGTGTCGGGCTCCATGGCGAACTTCTGCCCCCCCCCCCCCCACCATGGAGCCCGACGTTGGGAGCCCAACCAAATTCAGTCCTGAGTGCAAACCATAAGGAACTGCAGGACATATTTTCCTCTTTAAATTTAGCCAAAAAATATACACTGTGGCAGATTACTGCTGGAAAGTGCTAACAGACTATGGTGATGCAGCAAAGCCTCAAAGTTGGAGAACCAGGGTTGTTCCCTTTTCCGACATTGTTGGAAATTCTGATATTTGTGGGCGGGTGTATTATAATTAAATGCAAATGAGGGAAATATGTCATACTGTGTATCTCCCTCAGATATACTCTTAACAACATTAGATGCCATGGGTATCTGTAGGTGCCTGGCATCCAGTGTTGTTAGGGCTGTGCAGGGAGGAGTTTCAAAAGCTACAGATGAGTTTACAATGTAATTGACTGATATGCTGAAACCAGTAGAAGATGGAGGAGGAGGAGTAAATGTCTGCCCATTTGAAGCCACTGCCACTTTTCCTTTCTGTCTTTTTTTTTATTCTTTCATGGATGTGGGTGTCACTGGCCAGGCCAGTATTTATTGCCCATCCCTAATTGCCCCTGAGAAGGTGGTGGTGAGCTGCCTTCTTGAACTGCTGCAGTCCACGTGGTGCAGGTACACCCATGGTGCTATTAGGAAGGGAGTTCCAGGATTTTGACCTACCGACAGTGAAGGAACGGTGATACAGTTCCAAGTCAGGATGGTGTGTGGCTTGGAGGGGAACTTGCAGGTGGTGGTATTCCCATGCATTTGCTGCCCTTTTTCTTCCAGCTGGTAGAGGTCGCGGGTTTGGAAGGTGCTGTTGAAGGAGGCTTGGTGAGTTGCTGCAGTGCATCTTGTAAATGGTACTGCTGCCACTGTGCGTCAGTGATGGAGGGAATGAATGTTGAAGGTGGTGGATGGGGTGCCAATCAAGCGGGCTGCTTTTTCCTGGATGGTGTCGAGCTTCTTGAGTGTTGTTGGAGCTGCGCTCATCCAGGCAAGTGGAGAGTATTCCATCACAGTCCTGACTTGTGCCTGGTAGCTGATGGACAAGCTTTGGGGAGTCAGGAGATGAGTTACTCGCTGCAGAATTCCCAATCTCTGTCCTGCTCTTGTAGCCATGGTATTTTTATGGCTGGTCCACTTCTGGTCAATGGTAATCCCCAGGATGTTGATAGTGGGGGATTCAAGTGAGCGTCAAGGGGAGATTGTTAGATTGTCTCTTGTTGAAGATGGCCATTGCCTGGCACTTGTGAGGTATAAATGTTACTTGCCACTTATCAGCCCAAGCTTGAATGTTGTCCAGGTCTTGCTGCATATGGACATGGACTGCTTCAGTATCTGAGGAGTCGTGAATGGTGCTGAACATTGTGCAATCATCAGCTAATATCCCCACTTCTGACCTTCTAATGGAGGGAAGGTCATTGATGAAGCAGCTGAAGATGGTTGGGCCTAGGACACTACCCTGAGGAACACCTGCAGTAATGTCCATTAGAAGGTCAGAAGTGGGGATATTAGCTGATGATTGCACAATGTTCAGCACCATTCACGACTCCTCAGATACTGAAGCAGTCCATGGACTATGATTGACCTCCAATGACCACAACAATCTTCCTTTGGGCTAGGTACGACTCCAGCGGAAATTTTTCCCCCGATTCCCATTGACCAGTTTTGCTAGGGCTCCTTGAAGCCATACTCAGTCAAATGCTGCCTTGATGTCAAGGGCAGTCACTCTCACCTCACCTCTTGAGTTCAGCTCTTTTGTCCATATTTGGACTGACTGTAATGAGGTCAGGAGCTGAGTGGCCCTGGCGGAACCCAAACTGAGCGTCACTAAGCAGGTTATTTCTGAGCAAGTGCCACTCGATAGCACTGTCAACGACCCCTTCCATCACTTTGCTGATGATCAAGAGTAGACTGATAGGGCGGTAATTGGGTTGGATTTGTCCGGCTTTTTGTGTACAGGACATACTTGGGTAATTTTCCATTTTGTTGGGTAGATGCCAATGTTGTAGCTGTACTGAAACAGCTTGGCTAGAGGCGCGGTCAGTTCTGGAGCACAGGTCTTCAATACTATTGCCGGAATGTTGTCAGGCCCTTAGCCTATGCTGTATCCAGTGTCTTCAGTCATTTCTTGATATCACATGGAGCGAATCGAATTGGCTGAAGACTGGCATCTGTGATGCTGGGGACCTCAAAAGGAGGCTGAGATGGATCCATCCAATCAGCACTCTGGCTGAAGATGGATGTAAATGCTTCAGCTTTGTTTTTTGCACTGATGTGCTGGGCTCCCCCGTCATTGAGGATGGGGATATTTGTGGAGCATCCTCCTCCTGTTAGTTACTTAATTGTCCACCGCCATTCATGATTGGATGTGCAGAGCTTAGACCTGATCCATAGGTTGTGGGATCGCTTAGCCCTGTCTATTGCATGCTGCTTCCACTGTTTGGCTTGCATTTAATCCTGTGTTGTAGCTTCACGAGAGTGACACCTCATTTTGAGGTAGGCCTGGTGCTGCTCCTGGCATGCCCTCCTGCACTTTTAATTGAATCAGGTTTGCTACCTTGGCTTGATGGTAGTGGTAGAGTGGGGGATATACCGGACCATGAGGTTACAGATTGTGGTTGAATTCAATTCTGCTGCTGCTGATGACCCACAGCCCCTCATGGATGCCCAGTTTTGAGTTGCTAGATCTGTTTGAAATCTATCCCATTTAGCACATTGTTAGTGCCACATAACACAAATGGAGGATATCCTCAATGTGAAGACGAAACGTTATCTCCACAAGGACTGTGCCGTGGTCGTTCCTACAATACTGTCTGCGTCTGCAACAGGTAGATTGGTGAGGACGAGGTCCAGTAGTTTTTTCCCTCTTGTTGGTTCCCTCCCCACCTGCCACAGACCCAGTCTAACAGCTATGTCCTTTAGAACTCAGCCAGCTCAGTCAGTAGTAGTGCTACCGAGCCACTCTTGGTGATGGACATCGAGGTCCCCATCCAGAGTACATTCTGTGCCCTTGATCCCCTCAGTGCTTCTTCCAAGTGGTGTTCAACATGGAGGAGTATTAATTCATCAGCTGAGGGAGGTGGTGGCAGTAGGTGGTAATCAGCAGGAGGTTTCCTTGCCCATGTTTGACCTGATGCCATGAGACTTCATGGGATCTGGAGTCGATGATGAAGACTCCCAGGGCAACTCCCTATCGACTTTATACCACTGTGCCGCCACCTCTGGTGGGTCTGTTCTATCGGTGGGACAGGACATACCCAGGAAGTGTAATGGTGGTGTCTGGGACTTTGTCTGTAAGGTATGATTCTGTGAGTATGACTATGTTAGGCTGTCGCTTGTCTTGTCTGTGGGATGACTCTCCCAATTTTGGCACAAGCTCCCAGATGTTAGGAAGGAGGACTTTGCAGGGTTGACAGGCTGGGTGTGCCCTGTCTCTCTTTTAATCTGTTATCAGCTTGCACTTCCAGCATGTTATGGTGCAAAATAATTTTGAGTTGAAGGTTGCAGAATAAAGTCTGACTAACGGGGCAAACCTTGAGATACCCTGTTCCAGCAAAATCTGACCCAACCTCAACTGGGCAAATGAAATTCAGAAAATTACCACAGGATTCCTACAATCTGTTGAGGGCTAGAAGCAGCTGATCTAAAAACTGGAGGTAAAGACTCATACAGTGTCATATTTTGCAGAAAGGTTACTTTTAGGAAACCAGTTCCATCAGAGTTATAAAGATTTATGAGGAGTACAGAACTAATCTGATTAGTAATGTTTGTCATGTAGTAATATCCCATTTTAATTAAATTCAAAGCAAACTGCAAAATCTAATTTGTGCACAGGCTTATTTTCCTTTTGTTTGTATTTCCACTGCACCCCTTGTAACTTCTTTTCCTTCAAATTGAAGGAAAGATCAGAAACAATCACTGCAAAGTATTTGTACTTTAATGTGACAGATGAAATCTAGTCTATTTACTCCTCCTTAGGGCTTTAATATTCAAGTAATGAATGATGCAGATTGAAATATCACCCGACTCAGGAGCAGGTTTTATTTGTAGCTGTGATGTTGATTGTATCAGATTTTCTAATTGGCAGGTGTGTACAACCCAAGGTTTGCTGCATTTTTCAAGGACATATTTTCAATGATAGTCCCAAATTATATATCCTGGACAAACTGCTGACTAACAAAAGACAATGGCTGGAATTTTACGCCCCCCCCCACACCAACGAGCGGGCATACAATTGAGTGGGAGGTGGGGGGGGTGCCATTCTCGACCCTCTCGCGCCCTCTCTGCAATTTTACGCGGGGCGGTGGCAGCGGAAAATGACCTGCCCACCAATCAAGACCTTTCAGTGGCCAATTAACTGGCACTTAAGGACCTCCTCCTGCCGCCGCAGGTGCTTTACCCACAGCAGGCGGACAGCAAAGGCTTCAGGAACCCCGCCTGGTAAAACCAGGTGGCTTTCTTGTGCACTGGGCAGTGTGGCCTCCTGATCGGGCACCCTGTAACCAACGGACGGCCTCATACAAAGCCCCAACCACCCCCAATGCACAACACTCCCCCCGCCCCCATAACCGACTCCCTTGCCTCGCCGGGGCCCGACCGATTGTCCCCAGTGAGGCCCTAAAAACATACCTTAGTTCCGGGGCCGTCCTTCCTGTTGCCTCCGATGCCTGGATCTAGTCCCAGCAGTGGCCACTGCTCCTGGTCGCGCTGCTGGGACTAAGAGCCACCGGCCCGCTGATTGGCCAGCAGCTCCATTAGGCAGGACTTCCTGCCTCAAGGAGGTGGAAGTGCCACCCAAGACCAATTCAGGGCCTGGGGAGCGAAAAATCCCGGCCTGGCTCCCCAGGCCCAGTGGAGGCGGGCTCACCACCGACGTTTTGGCCGGAGGGCAGGGCCTCCCACCCAACGGAAAATTCCAGCCAATGCATCAAAGAACCAATAGATATTGAAGGTGCAATTTATTAACTTCACTAGGGGGATAAAAATAATTTTATGTAGTTTTTGAATAATAGGATAGCAAAAATGAAAATATGCATTAAGTGCTATGTGGAAGATACATGTGATACAGCAGACTAGCTAAGTCTATCTTGTTTCGTACTGCCATGAGGTGTAGCTGTCTGGAACGCATCTGAAGGAAAGCAGAAGATAAACCTGCTGGTTGCCTGTGGTGTTAGATCTGGCTGCATGCAATATCTGATGGGCATGAGCTGTGCAATAGTTCATTGCCATTATCAAAAACATAGCACCAGGCTCTGTTGTTTTAGTTTGTTGCTGGCAGATCACAGTGTGTGCAGCACTATCTGAGAAGAGTTTACAGCATTTTCAGAAGTGTAACTGACCTTTAATTGACCTAAAGCTGCTACCTTTCTCTGAGCTCCATAAAGGGATTTAAGGACATAGTTCCCTGTTTTCTGATCCAAAGCCTGTTACATGAAGGTGAAAATGGCATTTCCACAGAAGTTTGAAGTTTGTCACTGTAATATATTCTGGTGGCACAAGCAGACAAAATGGACACCAAGCATGGCCAGTTCAAGGAAGTGATAGTTTACATCATTGCATCATCACGTCATTACGTCATTAGTATAATAAACAAATACATTACAGTGCTTACCCATTCAAAAGAAATGTTTCTTTTTGTTTCTCTACAATAAACTATATCTAAAAATAAAGTTTGATAACCGGGTTATGAAGTCTTTCTAATCTCCTTACAGGTTTTGGTGTAAAGTCAGGTTTGGGAATGCTTGGTTTTGGTTCAGTACTTGAAGATGATCCTGTTTCTTTCTCAGAAATCGGTACTTCAGACAGCAAGGTCTGAACTGGTTCAAATTCTGGCATGAGCTCATGATCCAGCAGCACAGGGCGGCACAGTGGCGCAGTGGTTAGCACCGCAGCCTCACAGCTCCAGCGACCTGGGTTCAATTCTGGGTACTGCCTGTGTGGAGTTTGCAAGTTCTCCCTGTGTCTGCGTGGGTTTTCTCCGGGTGCTCCGGTTTCCTCCCACATGCCAAAAGACTTGCAGGTTGGTAGGTAAATTGGCCATTATAAGTTGTCACTAGTATAGGTAGGTGGTAGGGAAATATAAGGACAGGTGGGGATGTGGTAGGAATATGCGATTAGTGTAGGATTAGTATAAATAGGTGGTTGATGGTCGGCACAGACTCGGTGGGCCGAAGGGCCTGTTTCAGTGCTGTATCTCTAAAAAAAAATCATGTTCACGTTTAGGTTCATTCCTTGCCAGGATCAAGTGACCTACATGGACTTTTCTCACTTTTCCCTCAATTTCAACCAAGTATCTTTTGGTTCCACATACTCCTACTACATTCCCACTCCCATTTGTGTGACTTATGAGGGGAACTCAAAACACATTTCGCCTGAAACTGCATTCTCTCTTGTTTGTGTTGAACTGATGTTTTTGACTGAGCTCTTTGTAGGACCAGACTTAAACGTGTCCTTAATGGTCTCTTCATCAAATCTCAGCAGGAACTCTTTGAAATGGTCCAGTTGGCCCTGGACATGATTGCAAAGGAGCTTTAGGTGGCTTATTGCTACCCAATGATTCTAGATCACAGTCTAGACCAGGCCAATAAACAAAACCTCTATCTATGAATTTCGTACTGACTCTATCTGTGTGCTCAGTATGGAGTTCTGCCAGAATCCTATCTCTCAAAGAACTAGGTATCACCACTCTATTACCCCACTTAATGCAGCTTGAGGGGAACAAGTGTGGGTCTAAGACTAGTGTTTTAAACCTGAATAAAGGTAATAATTACAAGGGTATGAAGGCAGGGCAAGCTAAAGTGAACTGGGGAACTAGGTTAAAAAGTAAGACAGTAGAGATGCAGTGGCAGATTTTTAAGGAGATATTTAATAATTCACAGCAAAGATTTAGCCCAGTGAAAAAGAAAGATTGTTTGAGAAGGATGCATCATCCATAGCTAAATAAAGAAGTTAAGGACAGTATCAAATTTAAAGAAACACTGTACAAATATGGAAAGATTAGTGGTAGGTCAGACGATTGGACAGATTTTAAGAACCAGCAAAGGATGACAAAAGAAAATAATTAAGAGGGAGGAAGTGGAGTATGAGAGAAAACTAGCTAGTAATATAAAAACAGATAGTAAGAGTTTCTACAAGTATTTCAATAGGAAAAGAGTAATGTTAGGAGAGTGCTTCTATTTTTTATAAAATATGTTTTTAAGGACATGGTTAAATTATGGACATTGATTCATCTGGAAGCTTGAAGAGATGCTGAACTTTGTGTTTTTTTAAAAGAGGTCACCAGAAGCCTTCCTGGACTTGGCTTGTAAACAAGCCCTTACTGGAAGGCAACTGTTTTCAAATAAAATACCAGCAGGGAGCTTGGTTTTTGCCTTGGAGAAGATGTTTACAGGTGACAGGTCAAGATTTATAGAGGTCAGGAAGCTTGACTTCTGGAATGTTTTTGGTTTCACTTTGAATTGTTAAAAAGACAGTCAGTTTTTGCCTGCCAAGAAATCCCAGCTCATCTCTTTCCGTCTTTTGGAAAGAAACCCTGCATATCCAGTGTGTCAGTCTCCTCTTTCCTCCTGTATTTGAAGAAACCCTGTGTATTGAATGTGTGGGAGCTGAAACCCCTGTCGCCACATTTCTGCTGTAAGGCCTATCGGAAGCCTCCGTAGCTGTATTTCTTGGAAAGCCTACTCAAACTGATCTTCAACATCGCCTGTAAAGAACTGTTCTAGGAAGATCCCAGTGACAGCTGTCCATACGCATTTGGGACGCCAAACCAAAACAAAGGACATCGTTACACATCTCTTTTTTTCTTCAAGAATAAGCAAGTATTCAACCAAAGTGGGTTTTTTGTCTTTTTTTTTGTAACTGCACTCTAAAACCAAAATCCCTTTTATGTTATGGTTAACCAATATATGTGTGTGTGTGTTTGCGGGCTGAATTATATTCGGGCACCGCACTGCACAGCAGCGCCCTTTAAACTTAGCGGGGTACCCGAATTTAGTGATATTACGCGCAGGGGCTCATTAGCATCACTGCGCCGAACTGTCCTCCCCCCCACCCCCCCAATTACAATGAGAGAGTTTTTGACAGCTGTGTAACAAGTGCTTGGGCCCTATTTAAAGCGCCCCAGCACCTGTTTCCTGACAGCTGTCAAAAAAATACTTACCTGACTGCTAAAGAGTGGAGCTGCTGTCAATCTGGCAGCAAAGCAGAAAGTGCTGGAGAAACTCAGCAGGTCTGGCAGCATCTGTGGAGAGAGAAGCAGAGTTAACTTGACCAAGTTCACAGACTTAAAAGTTAATGCTGCGTCTGTCTCCACAGATGCTGCCTGACCTGCTGAGTTACCCCAGCACTTTCTGCTTTGCTGCCACATACTTACCCTGCTGTGTCCCAGTATCCTATGAAGTTGCGATCCTCTTCTTCCACTCAAGTGTAACATTCCTTCTTGTAGGCGTGCCACACCTGGGTGAATAAACTTAATTTTGCACATTCCAGGACATGAGACTTAAATATACCACAAAAGGCAAATATACAACAGAAATAAAACCATAATTTAAGAATAATTGCCTACTATGAGCATCTAATCATCTGACTGTGAAAAACCGCAGACTAACACGCATTTGGAATCTGTATTCATTTCTCTGCTAACTGTTATGTGAAAATACATGTGACTGCAATTATACGATCTGTGTTTTAAAAAAAAAGGAAAATATGTTCATATTCTAGCTGCATTGCCAACTAGAAATGTTATACCAATAACTATGATCAGCTGCTGCAGAAGCAAAGTGCCCGTGAACATTTGTTGATGTGTAATAGTTGAAAAACCATGACAACAGCACAGATTTCCTCACCAGTCCTGCATTGGTTTTCAAACATGTGCAAGACAAACCTTGCAGCCAGATGTTACAGCAGTTACATGATGGAGTCAGCTTTGCATTTAAAGGACCACAGCAAAAGCCGAGGATGGCAGAGGGTTCTCTAGGGTGGCCCCACAGTGCAGCGAAGCCTCCCTGCTCACTCTCCTCCAGGCTGTGCGGACAAAGTAGGAGGTCCTTTTCACCAGCAATGGTAATAAGAGACCCTCCCATCTGCACAAGGCAGTCTGGCTGGAGATGGCAGAGGAGATGAATAGCCGTGGGGTCATCCGCCGTCAAAGGGTTCAATGCCGGAAGGGGATGAGCGAGCACTCTTCCAGCCAGCCAGGTCCCGCTAGGCCTCCTGTGCACAGGGTATGTGCGTCAAAGTCATCCACAGCCAAAGGGCAATCAAATTAGCAGCCTTCCTCCAGTCAGGCTGCTAGCGCAGAGGTTGCACCAAGAAGAGGCAACCTCTCCGTTTACAGAGAACACACTGACACAAATGGGAATGCCCTTCAGGAGAGCCAACGTATGTAATAACATAAAAGCAAAATACTGCGGATGCTGGAAATCTGAAATAAAAACAAGAAATGCTGGAAACACTTAGCAGGTCTGGCAGCATCTGTGGAAAGAGAAGCAGAGTTAGCGTTTCGGGTCAGTGACCCTTCGGAACTGACAAATATTAGAAAAGTCACAGGTTATAAGCAAGTGAGGTGGGGTTGGGGCAAGAGATAACAAAGGAGAAGGTGTAGATTGGACAAGGCCACATAGCTGACCAAAAGGTCATGGAGCAAAGGCAAACAATATGTTAATGGTGTGTTGAAAGACAAAGCATTAGTACAGAAAAGGTGTTAACGCACTGAATATTGAACAGCAGCAAGTGCAAACATGAAAAAAAAATAGTGGGTAAGCAAACTGAACAAACTAAGATGAAATGAAATAAATGCAAAAAAAGATTGTAAAAAATGTAAAAAAGAAAAAAGAAAAGCAACTAAAAATGAAAGTAAAATGGGGGGCTGTCATGCTCTGAAATTATTGAACTCAATGTTCAGTCCGGCAGGCTGTAGTGTGCCTAATCGGTAGATGAGATGCTGTTCCTTGAGCTTGCGTTGATGTTCACTGGAACACTGCAGCAATCCCAGGACAGAGATGTGTGCATGAGAGCAGGGGGGAGTGTTGAAATGGCAAGCAACCAGAAGCTCAGGGTCCTGCTTGCGGACTGAGCGGAGGTGTTCCGCAAAGCGGTCACCCAGTCTGCGCTTGGTCTCCCCAATGTAGAGGAGACCACATTGTGAGCTGTGAATACAGTATACTACATTGAAAGAAGTACAAGTAATGTATATAATAATATCTTGCCATGCCACCATTACTCAAGAGCCTCTCCACGGATGCAGTGACATGGGCATTGGCTCAGTCAGCTGCTGTCTTTAATGGTTTACACAAGGATGCTGCAGATGTGGACTGGTGCACAGTAGGTGAACGAGGGTAATGTGTAGCTTGCAGAGCTCATGTCGTTTCCTATGGTGCAGACAGCCTTTGTCTGATAAGCCACTTCTGTAGATCCCTACCTCACTGCTAGCCCTACGTGCAGAGCCTGGGTGCCATCTGCCCTCCCATGCGTCTTTCATGTTGTGGTTCTTCAGCGTCCTCACAGTCCAAGGAGGAATCCTGTTGACATCCCTCCTCATCATGCCAGGCCCGGCCCCTATTGGGTGCATAGTTGTGCAGAGCAGCAAAGAAAGGGGCTGGCCTTTTCGTCCCATAGTACAGGGCACCACCCTATCCATACAGGCATTGGAGGTGCTCTTTCAGCATGCTGATCTCCTGTTCAATGGTGGCTCTTGTAGCTCAGTGGCTGGCATTGTATCCCTCCTCTGCAGCAGTGGTGGAGTCTCTCACTGGTGTCGGGAGCCATATCTGCAATGGATAACCCTTATGTCCAAGAAGCCAGCCCTCCATCTGAGCCAGTTCAGTGAACAGCGGTGGCAGTTGGGACAGGCGCAGGTCCCAGGTGTCATGGCAGCTGCCTGAGAAGCGGTCACAGATTTGCATGAAGCATCTGCAGTGATCACATACCAGCTTCACCTAGATTGAGAGGATTCCTTTAATGGTGAGATCTGCAGGTGTTAGCCTGGCGGCAGGCCTGATGGCCACATGAGTGCAGTTTAAGAATATTACAACCTATGGTTCTCCGGCAATGGTACCGAAACCGATGGCCCTCTGGGCCTGGCTGTGAGAGTCTTTCCTGAAGCGGACATACTCACTGGCCCTCCGATGCAGGGCACTGGTGACCTCCCTGATGCAGCGGTGCACTGCTGACTGTGTGACCCCACAAAGGTCTCCGGTGGGCCCCTGAAAAGCTGCATAGGCGTCAAGCTTGAGTACCACTGCCACTATGAGGACCAAAGGCATAGAATGTCCACCGAAGCCCATGGGCTGCAAGTCATCCTTGAGCAGGGCACAGACGTGTCACCACCCTCTCTACATGCGCAAGCGCCTCTGACACTGGTGCTCTGACATCCAATGGCATGTCATGTGGGGCCTGTAGATGCAAGGTAACCGTAATGGCAAGCTCCCCTTGGGGGCTGCTGCTCACGACCAGGGGCCTCTACGTGGATCACACCTGTCTGTTGATTTTGCCTCTGGTGCATATAGATCCTCAGGAGCGGAGGATCACGCAATGTAGGATGAGCCATTCCTATTTCCATGTGATAAATAAAGTTGAACCCTTCATGTATTTGAAGGTTCCTAACAGGGCAGGGATTGGTGTTGACAGGTACATCAGCTGCTTTCATGGATCAACTATGTGGCGTGCCATGGCATGCCCATCTTGGTCAACACTCAGAGTGGCACAGCATGACCACATCAAGATCATACCGGCTGAATCGATTGCCCCCACCATCCATATAACCTTAATGCTCCTGCCCTTTCTGGCACCCTTTCCACACACAGGGTGCCTGGAGTGCCATTGCTCCTTCACAAACACAAACAAACGCAGTGCGTACACTGTTTACGGAGGGAGGGTACACAGTACCTCCCTTCATGCCTGCAGAGCTTTCCCTCCAGTAATCCCAGTCCCCCTCTCCCCTTTAAGAATGCAGAGCTGCGAGCCCTATAATTCCCCCCTCCTCCCTTCCAGTATGCAGAGTGTGACCCCTGTAATCCCCCCTCCCTCCTCCCTTTATGAATGCAGAGTGAGACCCCTGAAAACGGAACTTACCTTCTGTCACGAAACCTTCTACCTCCGATGACCTGCCGGCTTTTCTATTCATGAACAGGATGGCACGTTCAAAGTAAAATCAGAAAGTGTGCAGGGAGAGATGGTGGGCTGCATAATCTGCAGAGGTAATTACCATTTAACATAATGTCATTGGGGTGCTACCGCCGCAAAGGTCTCCCCGCCGCCGGTAATTTGCGGCGGGCCCTTCTCAACATCGCGGGTTGAGGCGGGCCTCTCCCCACACAATTTTACCAGCCCCCATGCCGCGACCCGCATGTCAAGGGGCCGGTAAAATTCAGCCCTGCATGTGTATGTGTGTGTGTATGTGTGACAGAAATGGCGCATCCAATGTCCAATACAGGTCCAAAGTCCTGCCCTTTCAGGTGGATGTAAAAGATCCCATGGCACTATTTTCAGGAAGGGGAGTTCTTCATGCCCTAGCCGATATTTAATCCTCAACCAACATCATTAAAACAGATTATCTGCACATTATCTCAGTACTGTTTATGGACTCTTGCTGTGTGCAACTTGGCTGCTGTGTTTCCTACATTACAACAGTGACGACACTTCAAAAGTATTTCATTGGTTGTAAAGTGCTTTGGAACATCCTAAGGTTGTGAAAGGCATTCTATGAATGCAAGTCTTTTCTTTCTTTCACTGCTGAAAAAAACTAATACTGGATTTTCATCTGATCATTCAATAGATGGATTCAGTAGTTTCTCCCTATGGGTGGTTTTGTTCATTTTATAACTTAAAATGGGAAAAAAGATTAAACATTTTTTGAAATAAATTTATTTTAATGGCAAAGAATGCAAACTCTGATCGGAACCAACTCTGTGAAATAAAGCATCCTACTAAAGATATTGAAATCTATACATTTTTAAAAGGGAAAAGTAGTATAAATTCATGAGTTGCTATCATTCCCGCTTGTAAATGTTTTATGTAGCTCCAAGCAGACTTTCATCTGATAAATTACTGTTAAGCTAATATCCACTAGCCATTTTTGATCCATTTTGCTGATAAGACATGACATTCCAATGGCATAAAATCTGCTTGCTTAATGAAGCTTTAATTTTAACTAGAGAATACTCATCTGATAGTCAACAATAGCTTTAAAGTTCATTATACAATGAAGCCCTTCCTCAGATATAGGCAACCTGCTGAGCAATGACTTAACTGAATTTGATTGCACCAGTGTCATTGAGTGACCTACCAGTGTCATCCTGTGACCCTCAGCATCATTCAGTGACTCATCAGCACCATTCTGTATTGGTTTAAATGTCAGCAGCAATCAAAGTAGCATTAATTCAGCAAAATCATGATCACCATTGATTTGGACATAGATTACACAGGATTACATGGAATATACGGCCCAGAAACAGGCCACTTGATCCAAACAGTCCATGTCAGCGTTTATGCTCCAATCGAGTCACCTCCCATCTTTGCTCATCCATCATTGTAACCCTTTACTCCCTTCTCCCTCAGATGTTTGTCTGGCCTCCCCTTAAATACATGGGAGGACTTAATTGACTTTTTCTGTGAGGATCAGCACAAAAGTCCCAGGAAATTATAACATGACGTAAGTAATGGCATAAATCACTCATGCGATAATTTCCTGCAATTTCTGTCTCATAATAATGGAGTACAGCCATGATGCACCATCAATACGGTACAAATTTTCAGAAACATTCAGGCCAATATTCCAACCATAACCATGGCAATCTATTATCCTTCGTCCTTCACTATTCATTCTTCACAGCTCCTTATCTTTGGATTGTCTGCAAATCTAAACACATGCACATGCTTGCACAGTGTGTCTATGTATATATCGTACCTATGTCTATGTCTGTATAAAAACATTAATTTTATAAATATTTAGAAAAAAAGAATATTGGTCCCAAAACAAACCCCTGACAAACAGTATTGCTTACATCCTTCGAGCCCAAAACACACCCTTTAACCATTACTTTCTGATTTGTATCCTTTAACTATCTATCCCAACAACACTCAAGAAGCTCGACACCATCCAGGACAAAGCAGCCCACTTGATTGGCACCCCATCCACAAACATTCACTCTCTCCACCACCGACACACAGTGGCAGCAGTGTGTACCATCTACAAGATGCACTGCAGCAACACACCAAGGCTCCTTAGACAGCATCTTCCAAACCCGCGACCTCTACTAACTAGAAGGACAAGTGCAGCAGATGCATGGGAACACCACCACCTGCAAGTTCCTCTCCAAGTCACGCACATCCTGACTTGGAACTATATCGCCGTTCCTTCACTGTCGCTAAGTCAAAATCCTGGAACTCCCTTCCTAACAGCACTGTGGGTGTACCTACCTCACATGGACTGCAGCGGTTCAAGAAGGCAGCTCACCACCACCTTCCTAAGGGCAATTAGGGATGGGCAATAAATGCTGGCCTAGCCAGTGACACCCACATCCCATGAATGAATTTTTAAAAAGCAATTTTCTATCCAGATGCAACATTCATTTTAAACCTTATGTCTTAATTTGAACAAGTCATCTATGTGGTACCTTATCAAACAGCTTTTGAAAATCCGTATACTGTACACAAAATCCACTGCATTTCCTTTATGAATACGTTCCACTATTTACTCAAACGTCAGTGTTTAATTTGTCCCGCCTACTTAACTTTTACAAATCTGTGCTAGTTGTCCTGAATTAACCCACATCTTTCTAGGCGAAAATCAGTTTTATCCTGTATCATTGCCTCTAGAAGCTTACCCACTACTGAGGTTAGGCTATTTAGCCCACAGTTACCTAGCTTATCTCTTATTCACTTTTTTAACAGAGGTGATATATTTGCAACCTTCCAGGCCAGTGGCACAATTTCCATGCCCAAGGGTGTCTGAAAGATTGTTGTTAGAGCCTTTTCTATTTACTCTATAACTTCCATCAGTATTCTAGGATGCATGTTGTCAGGGTCCAGGACCTATTCTACTTTGAATTCCACCATATTTTTTCACTACTACTTTCTTTCCTATAGATATCCCATCTGATGGCTACATCCAAGAGTTTACAACTCTTTTGTTCTCACTATCACACTTTTCTATGGAAACGGAGGTAAAGTATTTGTTTAGTATCCCTCCATTCCTTCGTCATCCATTAGCATAGTTACGTAAGTATGAGTAGATCAGCTTATTACATGTCTTGCAATCTTATAATATATTGTATGATATATTATAATATCTTAATGATCTTCCCAGGCACAAATTAAAGTACAAACACAGGAGAAGGAAGCATCTTCATCTGGCTACAGACCTATTTCTATTTAAATAAAAAAAGAAACTGAAGGGATGGTATATCTTCCTAATGTGAGGGATGGGTGGAAATCACTTTCATTTTCCCTTCCTCAGTGCACTTGACCTTCCGTGTGCCCGCCCTGTGCTTTATTTTAGCAACTCTTTCTTTTAGCTATGCGGTGCTCTCTTTCACTCACATATACAATTGTGCACGGGGGATTATCTTGCTGCGGTTAAACAATTGTTTATATTCAGCCACATTGCTAGTTCCATTAAGATTAGCCTAATTTGCAGCTACTAACAGATGGGCAGAGTGTCCCATCTGTTTAGGATCTGAGTTTTTCTAACTATAAAAAAGAATGCAAAACTTGAGAGGCCAAATAAATTTGCATCTTTTATTCTCTTGGGAATATTTGTCTGAGAGTACTTTGCATTGCTAAAAGGCCTGCTTGAATAAGTATGTCTAAATTCAGAACTTTTATTCAGTAGCTTCCTCTAAACATAAAGAATAGCACAATCTTTCCAAAATTTGCCAATATGGTATTAATTCATTATTTGTTAGATGAAAGAACCATTTTTAATTTAAACACTACATAGGATTGGTCACTTAAGTTCTCTTCCAGATGAGTGCATGTGCATGTATATACATATCTATATCGATATATCTATCTCTCTATAATAGCTATCTGTCAGTATCTATCTGTATATCCATCTGTATCTATCTATCTATCCATATGTATCTATCCATCTGTATGTATCTACTTGCGTATATGTATCTATCTGCATGAAATAAGAACAAATCTCAAAATACAAAGGATTCATTTTTCATGTCAGTGCAAATAATATTTTGAGAATCTGCTGAAATTGCAAGACACTTATCTTATATCTTTGGCCTCCTTGTCTCGAGAGACAATGGGTAAGCGCCTGGAGGTGGTCAGTGGTTTGTGCAGCAGCGGCTATAAAGGCCAGTTCTAGAGTGACAGACTCTTCCACAGGTGCTGCAGATAAAATTGATTGTCGGGGCTGTTGCACAGTTGGTTCTCTCCTTGCGCTTCTGTCTTTTTTCCTGCCAACTGCTAAGTCTCTTCCACTCGCCACGCTTTAGCCCCGCCTTTATGGTTGCCCGCCAGCTCTGGCGATCGCTGGCAACTGACTCCCACAACTTGTGATCAATGTCACAGGACTTCATGTCGAGTCTGCAGACGTCTTTAAAGCGGAGCCATGGACGGCCAGTGGGTCTGATACCAATGGCGAGCTTGCTGTACAATGTGTCCTTGGGGATCCTGCCATCTTCCATGCGGCTCACATGGCCAAGCCATCTCAGGCGCCACTGGCTTAGTAGGGTGTATATGCTGGGGATGTTGGCTGCCTCGAGGACTTCTGTGTTGGAGATACGGTCCTGCCACCTGATGCCAAGGATTCTCCGGAGGCAGCGAAGATGGAATGAATTGAGAAGTCGCTCTTGGCTGACGTACGTTGTCCAGGCCTTGCTGCCGTAGAGCAAAGTACTGAGGACACAGGCTTGATACACTCGGACTTTTGTGTTCTGTGTCAGTGCGCCATTTTCCCACACTCTCTTGGCCAGTCTGGACATAGCAGAGGAAGCCTTTCCCATGCGCTTGTTTAATTCTGCATCGAGAGACAGGTTACTGGTGATAGTTGAGCCTAGGTAGGTGCCATTGATTCTCTAACCAGCGGAAAAGCCCCTGGGAAGGACGGCATTACCCCTGAAATCATCAAGAGTGCCAAGCCTGCTATACTTTCAGCTCTGCATGAACTGCTTTGCCTGTGCTGGGATGAGGGAGCAGTACCACAGGACATGCGCGATGCCAATATCATCACCCTCTATAAGAACAAGGGTGACCGCGGTGACTGCAACAACTACTGTGGAATCTCCCTGCTCAGCATAGTAGGGAAAGTCTTCGCTCGTGTCACTTTAAACAGGCTCCAGAAGCTGGCTGAGCGTGTCTATCCTGAGACACAGTGTGGCTTTCGAGCAGAGATCCACCATTGACATGCTGTTCTCCCTTTGCCAGCTACAGGAGAAATGCCGTGAACAACAGATGCCCCTCTACGTTGCTTTCATTGATCTCACCAAAGCCTTTGACCTCGTCAGCAGAAGTGGTCTCTTCAGACTACTAGAAAAGATTGGATACCCACCAAAGCTACTAAGTATCATCACCTCATTCCATGACAATGTGAAAGGCACAATTCAGCATAGCGGCACCTCATTAGACCCCTTTCCTATCCTGAGTGACGTGAAACAGGGCTGTGTTCTCGCACCTACACTGTTTGGGATCTTCTCCCTGCTACTCTCACATGCATTCAAGTCCTCAGAAGAAGGAATTTTCCTCCACACAAGATCAGATGGCAGGTTGTTCAGCCTTGCCCATCTAAGAGCGAAGACCAAAGTACGGAAAGTCCTCATCAGGGAACTCCTCTTTGGTGACGATGCTGCATTAACATCTCACACTGAAGAGTGTCTGCAGAGACTCATCGACAGCTTTGCGGCTGCCTGCAATGAATTTGGCCTAACCATCAGCCTCAAGAAAACAAACATTATGGGACAGGACGTCAGAAATGCTCCATCTATCAATATCGGCGACCACACTCTGGAAGTAGTTCAAGAGTTCACCTACCTAGGCTCAACTATCACCAGTAAGACACTTAATATCCTCGCTTATTCCCACTGGTCATGAGAACAGAAAAATGTGGTTATGATCAATGCTGCCTGTCTTTAAAGTGATATATTTATAATATATGGCGGGGAAGGATGAGGTATAACAGTACTAAGCAATGGAAATTTTCCCTTTCTTGCACCTTATCAATCATTCTTGAGGTAAACATAGTTCCTTTTACAATTAAGCTCAATAGCGGGACCCATTTATTACATCAACGTGTGACAATTCCATTTCCGAGGTCACTTTGAAAGATTGTTTGAATGAGATTAACTGATTAAGATCACAATGGATAGTTTTATCCAGCAGAATTCTATGCAATGGGAAGTTGATTGAATCTGTCCAAACATATTTTGTGTAGGATTCTTCATCAACCATCATCGAGACGAGACTTCCATTCTACCCCTGCGAGCGGAATTTGGAGACCATTTGGAAATGACTTTGTCAAAATGTGATGTGCAGTTTGATTAAATTGTAAAAGCAAAAAGTGTGTTCCGTGTTACGAGATAACGTGTACAATAGTTTGTCATGGTGTGCCAGATTAGAAAGTGCAATCATTTTTATTTGGTGGCATGATGGCATTAACAATGAAATAAAACACAGGATACAAAATGGACTGGCTTAATCTTTACTAATGAGAGCAATCTTTCTCTCCTTTTGTACTTGGTTTAACTGACAAGGGTAAAGTAATTGCGACTGGAATTTTCTTTCTCGATACATTCATTACCCATTTTTTATACTGAGTTGAAACAGCTTTGAAGCTGTGTCCATTTTAAGACACATTTTATCCCAGATTTTTCCAGTTTTCAATATTTTTCTTTCCTTTTCACTTGTCAGGCTAGTTTCTAAGCAATGAACAGTCCTCCTGTACTGGCTTTTTAAAAACATTTCTATAGTGGTTTCTGGATATTTTATTGTGAATAACAAACTTTAACAAGCTAATGTACCATTCATTTCTTCACAAGACTAAAACTGACTGAATGCATAAAACGTTATGAATAAAGAAGCATTTATATAATTGAGCCTGGAACACAATTCCATTTCTCCAAAGCACAGTTGTATCGCAGGTGCAAATTTACATTTGACAATTATTTTGCATTAAAATTGCCAGTGCAAACATTGCAGTTCTTCCTTCCAATTTTATTTTCAGAATTGAAGCCCCATCTCCAAATGGCTGACTTTGCTGTCAAAGCAGCTTGCCAAAAGAACAACACTGAAAGAATATTTTTTAAAAAGTATCTCATCAACAATGGTACAATATTCCTTGGATATGACCTGCATGGAAAAGTGGTTTCTAAAATACAAAGGAGAGTGAGGGCTTATAAGCATTCATGATAGCTTCTCTAGCAGATGGCCAAGCCAATATCACAACAGGAGAAAACAGAGAGCAACCAGGACAATGGGAGTATGATGAGAGGAAAGGAGGAAAACACTTTAAATTTAGAGTGTGCTGTCATATGGTAAATGACCTCTAGAATGTGTCAGAATGTATAAACTGGAGATTTGTACTGCTTTCACCTGAGTAGCCTTGTTACTGAATACTTTTGAGTGAAAATGAGGATTAAGAATATAACACGGCAGGTGAATTGTGTTGTGAAATATGTGTAAAATTGGTAATATGACCTTTCTGTGGTAAGCTTCTGATTAAAAAATTCATGTCAAAAATCGCAACCCTCCTTTAAAACCATAAATCGGCTGCACCCTCATAATGCAGACAGTTAAATATCAACTAGTGGGAAAGATAGAGAGGAGCAAATTTGCAGGGAAATTACAGAGGTTCAAAAACTATAAATTAATGAGAATGGGGGACTTTAATTATCCTAATGTAAATTGGGATAGTCATAGTGTAAAAAGCAGAGGGGGTAGAGTTTGTGAAGTGAGTATCAGGAAAATTTTCTTGATCAGTATTTTTCCTGCCCAACAAGGAAGTATTGCTGGATTTGGTTCTGGGGAATGAGGTGGGTCAAGTGGATCAAGGGTCAGTAGGGGAATTTTTAGGGGATAGTGATCATAATATCATAGGGGGCTGGATATTTCAAGCTTGCCGCCGAGATTGTCAGCAAGCTTCAAGAACGGCACGGCGCACGCACGAAATCTGCACCACGGAGCCACCGCGATATTTAGCACGGCGGATCATTTACATGGAGAGGGCGGACCGCCCGCCCCGATATAATAGAGGGGGCAGGCACTCTATCCCGGGCAACAGTGCCCGGCACCACCACGCAGGCGCCGGTGCCATTTTTAAAGGGCTTCAAGCCCTTACACGTAATTTCAATTTTTAAAGAGAAATAGATGTTACAGTTAAAGTTAAAAATTTAATAAAATATCAAAGGCCTTCTCCCACTGCTCCCATGACCAAACAATTTGTTTATTGCCCTCTCCTCCCCAAAAAACTTTTCTTCCCATCCTGAACATCCACCACCCCCCCTCCCGATCTTTATTAAATTTGCCCTTCAACCCCTTCCCACCATCCCCTCAGCCCATAGTAAGAGTTTTCCCCGCTCCTCCCCCACCGACTTGAAAACTTCACTCCTCCCCGCTCCTCACCAGTGTTCCACCTCAGATCTCCGAACGGAGATCCTAAGGTGCGGGACCTCTGGCAACCGACCGGAATATCTGCGTGGGACAGCCGTCGTGAAGAGGTGAGTAATTACTCAGTGATTAACATTTATTTAAATATTTAAATTCGGTTTCCGTTGCTGAGTGGCGGGGGTGAGGGGGGTGCTGCCACGAGGCCTTCCCGGCGTCAAGGCCCAAGGCGGGCCTCTCCTGGAATTATTTTCGGGCCCCCCCGCCATGCCCCCCAATGTCACAGGGGCTGGTAAAATCCAGCCCAAGGTTTAGGTAAGCTATGTAAAAGAACAAGGAGCCATCTAGAATTAAAATATTTAATTGAGAAGAGCCAATTTCAGTGGGATGAGAGCAGGTAAATTGGAATCAAAGATTGGCAGGTAAAACTGTAATGGAATAATGGACTACCTTTAACGAGCAGATGGTTTGGGTAGAGTTGAGGTACATTCCCACACGGGGGAACGGTAGGGCTAACAAAGCAGAGCTTCCTGGATCACCAATATAAGGTGAATTGCAAAAGAACCAAAGGCAACATGAGGAAAACTTTTTAAAGCAGCAATTGGTTAGGATCTGGAATGCACTGCCTGAGAGTGTGGTGGGGGCAGATTCAATCATGGCTTTCAAAAGGGAATTAGATAAGCATCTGAAGAAAAAAAAAGTGCAGGGCTACAAGGAAAGGGCAGAGTCGTGGGACTAGCTGAGTTGCTCTTGAGAGAGCTGGCATGGACATGACAGGCCAAATGGCCTCCTTCTGTGCTGTAACCTTTCTCTGATTCTAAGTATTACATAGCTACAGATTCAAATAGTACATTGTCTGACAATTGATTACTCTTGTTAAGAATGAATATCAATTCTTCCATGGCGAGGCATTCAATTTTAAAAGAAAGAGAAAACTGAAAATATTGACGCTGGAAAACCCACAGGGTGTGATCATGCCTTCCAGTACTGACATCACTGGGATTTGAGAGGCAGCAGGAGGGAATCTAATTCGTAGTGGGCAGGAGTGTGCAAGTGGTGCTACTCGCCAAGCTCCAGTGCCCGCCTACCCCACGGTCGTCAGGAAATCAGACACCTACCTGCCATTGCAGGGTGGGTTTCTCCAAGCTCCCCACAAACCCCAACTATATCCCCTTCAGTGCTTTGTGAAAAGAGGTTGATCAAGATAGTTCTCCCATACTAGACTAGATCCTGAATGAGGTGGCAGCATACAGAGACCCACCTTTGGGTCCACTCTCCTGAATGCAGTTGCCTTATAAGGAACAGGCCAAGAGAAAGGGGTCTTTGTGGTGTGAGGGCACATTTGCAGATCCTGTTCGCCAAAGAACCCAGACATAACAGCAAACTTTCTTAACAGAAATGTGTGTGACCAGATGCAAACAACCCTTCATATGAATACCAGATTTGTTGGAAATTGCAGTAATGCATTCATCCTCAAGAATTCTTCACCCATGTTCTATATCAGGAAGATAATCAAGTCAATAGATGGGTGTGGATGATAAGATGAATCCCTTGTTGCCATGGATAGTTGTCCTTTTTAGGCAAGGAACTCAATAATATGTATAAGCCATATTACTGTTTATAATACTGTGCTTCATCTAACTGTGCTCTTCTTTCTAATTAGGTGCAGCATGAGATCTAGTATCATGAGCTTTGCAAGAGGCTGAGGAGCAAAACGAGGAACATGTCAAACAAAATCTGAACTATAAACAGAAAGTGCTGGAAATACTCAGAAGGTCTGGCAGCATATGTGGAGAGAATTAATGTTTCAGGCCGATGACCTTTCATCAAAACTGGGAAAAGTTAGAAATGTAATAGGTTTTACACAAGTGAAAGGGGGGAGAGTGGGAGAAAGAACAAAAGGGACGGTCTGTGATAGGATGGAAGACAGGAGAGATTAAATGATAAAAGGGTTGGTGGATTTGTCTAGAGGAGGTGTGAATGACAGAATGATGAACGAATGCCGTCCGAAAGCCAAATCAATACAAAAACAAGTTAAAACCAAAACCTGCAAAGAAACAAGAAACAAAATGGGGGCAGAGGTTAGGATCTGAAATTGTTGAATTCAGTTTTAAGTCCAGAAGGCTGTAAAGTGCCTAATTGAAAGATGAGGTGCTGTTCCCCAAGCTTCACTGGAACACTGCAGGAGGCCGAGGACAGAGAGATCAGCATGAGATCAAGGTGGAGAATTAAAATGACAGGTAACCGGAAGCTCAGGGTCACGCTTGCGGGCTGAATAGAGGTGTTCTGCAAAGCAGTCCTCAATCTGCATTTGGTCTCCCCAGTGTAGAGCAGACTGCATTGTGAGTAGTGAATATAGTATAATAAATTGAAAGAAGTACACATAAATTGCACGTCTTAACCAGAATTGACATTGAGGAGATACTTTCACTTCCTTAATAGATCAGGAAGGGCTCTGCAAGACACTGCAGATCAGACATTCTAAATCAGATATAGCTTGCTTTATGCCATGCACATTTTGCTCTTTTGGGTGCAGGTCGAATTTCTCCTCCAGAAGTAAAAAATAAAAAGAGACAAAATAAACAATGTTGAGAGAAAGGAGACAGTTATGAATAGGGTAGCGAGCATAAGGGGAACATGAGACCCAGAGGGAAGTAACAGTTCAGTGAGAGGAAAGTGACAGACAGGTGAAAGAAAAGCATTAACCAATATGCACCCTTCCCATTCTGGTTTCTCATAGATGATTGGCTGGAAGTATTTCATGTAGTTGGCAATTGATTTCGCTGAAAACTTGTGATATCTGTAATAACAGGACTCCAAAGTACCACTAAAGTACAGACAACTATTCTCAGTGACCCATATGTTGGATGCACCTTTTCGTTTAACCATGTTTGTATTCTTGACATCTCCAGTTGCCCTTAGAAGGTGGTCATGGGTCTTCTTCTTGAATAAGTATTTTTACAATTGAATTTCTTATCGGACCGTTTCAGCCTGGATTCTCAATAAAATTATCATCTGTATTGGGTGGAGTTAGGTGAGTAAACAGAATATATTGTGTTCTTAAAGATTAAATCTGCCATAAAAAATGGCACCTGCATTTTCCTCACCAAAAAATGCCAGATTTAGAAGCGGTCAAGGGGCACGGCTAACTCCAATCTATTTCCATTCACTTTTGCCCAAACCTGTCTGAAATAATCACCTCCACTATATTCAACTCTGGTTTCATATGCAATTCTTACCCCCTTCACTCCAACATTGGCAGCGGTGCCTTCAGTCATCAAAGCTCTGGAATTCACTCCCTAAACCTTTACACTTCTCCACTTCCCAAGCCCTTTAAGTCCCTACTTAAAGCCTACCTCTTTGTCCAAGCTTTTAGTCATTCCTCCTAATATCTCATTCTTTGTCTTAGTATCAATTTCTGTCTGAATACGGTTCTGGGAAGTACCTTGGGACATTTTACTACCTTAAAGACAAACATAAATGAAAGTTGCTGTTGGTTCTGCAGAAAGCTCACTGGCTGTCACAGACTCCAGATCATAAGAAACTTTGTGCAATGTGGTACATCTGCAGGTAGTGGACTCCCCCACATATCCATCATCTCAACCATGCGAACTGTCTCCACTGCCTCCCAATGATGGGCTCATGAACTAATGATCTTTTGAAGACTGGGCCCCTGAGATCTGGGTCCCTAAGCTTCTCAGTCAAAGGCAATCATTTCTTCCCCATCTATCAGGGAACAGCACTCTCCCTCTTTTCTACCCCACTAGGTTCTCATTCTTGCTCGTACTGAGTGACTCATACAGTGAAAAACTTTACCAAGGTAAAATTAATTACTCACAAGTGGGTGTCTCTGGGCTGATGCTTGCACAGGTAAGATGCCAGGATAAAGTTAGTGAGGACATGGCTGTCAATCTGGAAATGCCCAAGCTGTTATCGGGCCGTCTGGCCGCTTCCTACAAGACAGTTCCCATGATGTGAAAGCCAGAAGAACTTGTTTAGTTGTGCACATTTCCACTTGAAGAACT